>NC_029787.2:34491616-34579639 GCF_000816755.2 Arachis ipaensis | reverse complement strand
TTTATTTAAAAATAAAATATTATGTTGTCATTTAAAGTATGTATTGTACACTAAAAGATATTTATTTATGTACTAAAATATTCTGTATTTATTAGAGTCTATTATTGCTCTTTTTTTATGTTAGCCTTTAATTTTTATTTAATAAAATCTAATTGTGTATATTTGTAGCACATTCAATGTGGATATAATTGTTGTGCTCATTTTAAACATATCTAAAAAAGTGAGTAGATAAAATTAGACACAAAATTTTAAGTCTGTTATTTAAAAAAATGTTATAGACACACTAAATTTAATTGTTATATATTTATATATAAATATATAATTAATTTACTAAAATAAAAGAAAAAAAATTGTTAACAACAATGAAGAATTTTTAAAAAATATTATACCAATGTGATATTTGAAAAACATGCTAAATTTATTGTAGGGATGAATTTATATTAAGCATTATGGGGATAAGTGACCTCACTAACTTTTTAAAAACTTTTACTTAGTGCATAATTAAAAAATTTATTTGCCCTCCCATTGTAAATGAATATGACTTATTCTTTTGGTCACAACCACCATATAAAAATAAAATAAAAAGAAAAGAAATAAAAAGATCCCACTATCACTACAACAATTTTGACAGTTAGTGGTAGAAATTTTGCGGCGGTTTATAAAACCACCGCAAAATGAAGAATTGCATAGCATATCGCGACAATTAGAAGTGGAGCTGCAATCAGCCTTTTATTTAGTTGCGGTTTTTCTAGAACCGCCGCGATATATAACTTGGGGTGAATTATTATTTTATATTTTGCGGCGGTTTTTTTTAACCACCGCAAAATGAGTGTAACTACATATTTCATTTTTTTTTTAGTAATAAGCATTTGAGTATAATCTAGTTAAGTTAACACTACTTTTTTAAACTATATATGTTTAAATCATTGTTACTTAAACTCGTAACACTATTTCTAGATTCGTTTTACGGAAAAAAGTTCACAAGTTAAATAAATTATATATGTTAACTCATGTGAACAAATTTACCGATAAGATTTCGTCATTTACTATATTATCATTTAAACTTGCATTCAAACATAAATGTAAAAGAAAAAAATAAGTCATAGTCTGTATTTATAAACTTAAAATAAAGTTCTAACGAACATAAAATTAAAGTTACTCTTCTTCGAAGTTATGCCTTACTAAACCTAAATCAAGAAACTCTAAAGTAGATAAACATGTAAAACTGCGACCCAAACCGTTAAATTAAGGGAATCTACTTAACTCTTATAATAAAAGGTCAAAATTTCTCTTCAACATCGTATTGACCTGGCAAAAAATACTCTGTCAAGCAGGATCTGATATTTTATCTCCATACCATGATTTTTTGCTCAGATTAAATCACATTTTCTTAACATGTATATCTTCTTCTCCTTGTTGGTCTTCTAAAGTTTCATTGTCTTTTTTCGGAACATTATTGAGATCAAACTGCATAGATCTGTCAATTCTAATAGAGAAGATATCATCTAAATTCTCTTTTGAATCAGACTCTTCCCCATCTAAATTGTCAGGAACTATTTTCCAAGAATATTCAGGTAATACTAATAATATCAACATGCATACAACAAAATAAGTATACCTAGAAGAAACTGAGAACTCCCAAGCCATTAGATAGTGATTTAGAAAAAAAATAGACGACAATATGCTAAGACATCATGAAAAATAAACACAATTATCGACAATTACCATCTCTCTTATTGGTAGTTCTGGCAATTTTCTTAGAAAGAAGCTCTGTAGCGAATGTTGTGCTTTCAGAGCATGATGAAAAGTCCTCAGTTTTTGTTTCTCCTGTTCCATCGTCATGTTATGTTCATTAATATTTTAAAATTGTAACACTATTGGAATTGATATCAAATATCAGATATCAAGATTATCAAAACTGTAACATTAAGAACAACAAGAACTGAAACAACATTAAATATTTAGCGTAAACTAACTTTTGATGAAAAAAATCGTTGAAAGAAACGAAAAATCTGCTTTTATTAATGAAAATCCAACTTAACTGCAAATCGAAAATACACAAGTTTTTTGTGACCAAAGAAAACAACGTACATCTTTGAGTTTAAATAACTTAGTTCATGACACAAAGATCCTTTTTAAATTACATTAAATTTCTTCATATAAGCATTACGCAACATCATCAAAATTGTCTGAAGCATTTTTTGTGGAGTCTTCTATAACAACTTTCCTTGTCAACTGTAAATCTCTAACATCACCTTCTGCTGACATGTTCAACCCTAGCTGTGGAGAAAAACCAACTTTAGCTTCTTCATTCTCTTCTCCCATATCATACAAATCTCGTGGTTTTACATGAACCACAACACTCCATTTCTTATCTACTTCATCATCCACACAGTATACAAGATGAGCTTCTAATGCCAATATGTACGGTTCATCATCTTCTCAATCACCAATGTGTATCGAACGAGAGAAATTAACATTGGTAAGGCCCAAATGGTCTTGTTTGATGCCTCTACTGGTAGTGGTATCATCCCAAATACATTTGAACAATACCACTATGAAATGACAGCTATAATTCAATTTAATTATGTCCACAATTTTTTCATAATACGGAATACTACCAACAACCACTTTATTATCACGCATGCTTGCATAACTTCTTGTATTAGATGATACATATACTCCTATTTTGGATTTTCAACTCGTCTTCCTTTGTGATAGTTCTAAACTTATACCTGTTAACATTGTACGCCCCAAAATATCTTGCCTAAATCATGGGACCGCATGCAAGTAACTTCATTTCTTTCGAATGAAGCGTACTTTCCATTGGAACCTGGCACCACATAATATTCATGCTTTATATTAAAATCGAATTTCATAAAGGACAAATTCTAGGCTAAAAACACATTGGTAAGTTTAATATTCTATCAACCTCATGCTTGAACCACCGAGGAAATTCCGTATGCACAACACTGTCTATCTTAAATTGCGACCTTGTTTGAGCCCATAATCTTCGCTTTATTTTTTTTCCTAAATGTACTTTATGAGAGAAAAGAAAATTAGTCCAACTAGTCACCGGATGCAAAGAGTTATATTCATTTTTTAAAACTACATGTTTATACTTACTCAAGAATCGGAACCACGGTCTCGCAGATGACTAGTGCATCACGATGTGCTTGATGTTTTTCCATTGGAGTGAGTTCGAAATGCAAAATAGCCCCTAATGCCTTTCCAATAGCTGGGAACATAGTTTCCCCTAAATTATTTGTAACATCAACGAGTTGATCATCAACTCGCCCTGGTCGGTTGATTCTAGTCTCAATATTAACCAAATATCTAGAACAGAAAGTTAGAATTTTCTCAAAAAATAGCCTTCTGCAATTGAGCCTTCTGGTTGTGCCCTATTACGAACATATTGCTTCAAAAGTCCTAGATACCTTTTACATATATACAACATAACGCTCAGCATATACGCAATTAATTTAACTGATTGTATTAAAGGGGTTTATTAGCAAGCTAACCTTTCTATTGGATACATCCATCGATAATGTACAGATCCACCAAGATTTATCTCATCAACGAGATGCACTGTGAGGTGAACCATGCCAGTGAAGAAAGATGGAGGGAAAATCATTTTCATTTGACACAGGGTTTGCACAACATTATTCTGAAGGTCAGCAAGCTGCATAGGGTTTATGGCTTTCCCACAAAGTTCTCAAAAAAATGATGACAAATTTGCAATCACATTGGACACCAGACTCAGAAGTGCATTCTTCACCAAAATCGGAAGTAATTATTCCATCAGAATATGGCAGTCGTGACTTTTCAACCCAGATAACTTGCATTGTCGCAAATCAACACAACGAACAATATTGCTAGAGTAATCATCTGGAAAGACCATATTCTGCAGAGTCTTCAGGAATACATAACTCTGTGAATTCGACATCATAAATATTGTAGAAGGATATTTACCACCTTTGTCCAGCCACAATTCAGGCCTTATTCCCATGAATTGTAAATCTTTGTGAGCTTTAAGATTATCTTTTGATTTGCCGCTATCATTTAAGATAGTGAAAACCACATTGTCACATATATTTTTCTTTGTATGTATCACATCAAGGTTATAACGCAACATCTACTGGGAGGTCAAAGAAAACACTATTCTTTTTCCAATGCGAGTCATCTTTATCCGCATCTTGACCATTGCGTCTTTTTTTGGCTTTCACATTTGAAATCTTCCCAAATGAAACGTGCACGTTAGACTGTTGCCTCAATACATCTATTCTGGATAACTTCTTCGGTTGATCTCTACCTTCGACTTGTTCGTCAAACCTATTCCGGTCTAGTCTGTATTTGTGTCCCTGATTCAAAAAGCGACGATGGCCCATGAAACACCATTTTTGACTGTCTTTCTGCCGATGAGGCTTAGCATCCAAGTTACAAGTAGGACACACTAACCCACTGTGTGTATTCCAATCAGATAGGTTTTTCAATCCTAGAAAGTCGTCGGTAGTCCACATTAGTGCCGCATACATCTTAAAAGCGGCATCATACGTTTCAACGCCATCCCATAATTGCTTCAACTCCTCTACCAAAGGCTGCAAGCAAACATCTATATCGTTATCTGGCATTTTCGACCCATGAATAAGCGTGGATAGAATGAAAGATGTATGTTTCATGCAAAACTAGGGAAGAAGATTATACGGAATAAGAATCACAGGCCAGATGGAATACTCTGTGCTCATATTCCCAAAAGGATTAAATACATCGCTCGCCAAGGCTAGGCAAACATTGCTGCGTCGATCCTTCAAAAAGTTAGTATACTTTGCATCAAACTTTTTCCATGCTTCAGCGTCCCTTGGATGCCTCAGTAAACCATCGTTATTACACGCCTCTTTATGCCATAACATGTCAGTTGATGTCTTGCTACACATGAATAACCATTGCAGTTGTGGTACGAGATGAAAGTAATGAAGAGTCTTGGCTGCTATAGGTTTCCCATTTCTCTTCACAAGTACGTTGAGCCTAACAATAGAACCTTTTTTAGTCTTTTGCTTCCACCTTGAACACCCGTATCGCTTGCATCTGGTCAAGTTTTCATCATCACCTTGATACAACATACAATCATTTGGACAAGCATCTATCTTAGTGTATTCAATACCCAACTTCCTTATTGTCTTCCTGGCTTCATACATTGTCTTTGGAAGTTTAGCTTGTTCAAATGCGCCTCGTAGTAAGTCAAGAATCATGGTCATTACCTTGTCACTCACACTGCACATACACTTAATATGATAAAGCTTTACTAAGAATGATAATTTGGAGTACTTTGAGCATCCGGGATATAACTCCTGCTCTCCATCTGACAGTAGATTATTAAAATCCCGTGCTACGCGACTTGGACCTTCATATAAGTACGGCAACACGTCTTCATCATATTCGGCATGTTCGATTGTTGTTGTGTCCTCACTCCCATGTTGCAGCATGAAATTGAATGCATCGTTGACCATTTGGTGCATTTGATTCACTTGGGATATCAGATTTTTATCTACTCATCCCAATCTAAATCTATCTTCAACTGGCTTCTCACCATGATACAGCCAAATAGTATATTCAGGGGGAAATTTTCGTAACAACATATGGTCGTTTGCATCCTCTCTTGTTTGCATAAGTTGAAACCCACATTTAGGACATGGACACTTTATCATGCCATCGAATGATGCATTCACAAATACAAAGTCTAAAAAACTGTTCAATCCTTGCCTATATTCCACACTATTCCATGACTTTGAAATCCAGCTTTTATCAATATCTATTATAGTAGCAAAATATATCGAACTAATTAATAGTGACATACGAATTACGAAAAAAACAAACTTGTAAAACTTTTCATCCATAAAAACTATCCTAATTTAGTTTATTGCTTTAATTAAGTTTAGCGAATTACAGTCAATATGAAATTTAGTGAGTTTGCACAATATTTAAAATATATTTTCTTCACTTACTACTATTTTAATGAGAACAAAGTTGACCAATAATATTTGAATAAAATATAACAACCAATAGTCTTATTACAACCGTTTTATGTTTTTGACATTGTTGTTATTTAAAATTTTGTCTATGTACTTTAAAAATACAAATGCGTAAACAATATTTTTAATAAATATTTTATTAATTCTAGTTATTTTACGTAAATTATTTATTACGTGTCATAAAACTTGGTCAAACATGCTTTTATTTTAGGTTAACTATTATTGATTAATAATTAAATTAAACTCCAATATATCTTTAAATATCTCACTATTCATGCACCTTAATTAAAATATTTTATATCACCTTGTCGGAAAATTAAAGGTAGTTATTTATGAATGAAATAATAAAATAAAGAAAATCGGACGGTCAAAATAGATTTTAAATTTTAATTTACATGTTTCATTTATTCGAAAAACTCACTACAAGAAAACCGGCAGATAGCGGCGAATATTGTGGCGAATTTGGGAGAAGCTACTAAAAGCTCTCATTTTGCAGCAGTTTTGTTGTAACCGCCACAAAATGTCGAGTTGGAGA
The DNA here is from genome assembly GCF_000816755.2 of Arachis ipaensis. Taxonomy (NCBI): domain Eukaryota; kingdom Viridiplantae; phylum Streptophyta; class Magnoliopsida; order Fabales; family Fabaceae; genus Arachis; species Arachis ipaensis. Next base: position 34,573,075 of record NC_029787.2, on the reverse strand, counting down.
ATTTACCTAGATACTGTTTTTGCAGCGGTTTTCTTCCAACCGCTGCAATGTTATTTTTAACTTGAATTTTTTTTTTGTTTAAACATTGCATTGTTAAATTTACTCTACTTCTCGCTATTATTTTTTATGAAAAACATGTTTCAAACATTGTAACTTAATGCATTAAATACATTTTCGATTTTGTGTTACGTAAAAAATAATTCATTAATTAAAAAATTATAAATTAATAATGTACACAAATTTGCGAATAAGGTTTTTTCTTATACTATCAGCGCATTTTGAGTTTGTATTCAAGCATAAATGGTAAAGAAAAAAATAAAGTGAACGTCTGAATTCATAAAGTCAAAACAAAGTTTAATAGAGCATAAAAATCATAATTACTAAAGTAGACAAACAAGTATTAAGTCAAAATTTCTCATCAACATCGTATTGACCAGGCCGGAAATACTCTGTAAAAAATCTACTGCTGTCACGTTTTAAAGGATCTGATAAGTCATTTCCAAGCCATGGCTTTTTGTTCAGATCGAAGCCCCTTTTTGCAGTATGTACGTCATCTTCTCTACGTCATCTGGAACTTTATTGAGCTCAACATTCCTGGAGATGTCATATCCACCGAAGGAGATAGCATCTAAATCTTCTTCTGAATTAGTGTCTGCCCCATCTAGAGTGTCATCAACTATTTCGCTTGAATATTCATCTGACACTGAAAATATGAACGTGCAACCAACAATATAAATCTACTTAAAAGAAAATGATAACTTCCAGGTCATTACCTAGTAATTAAGAAAAAAAAATTGCAGAGTTATGGGAAGAGGACTTTAAACATTAACAAATACAAAATTAACGATGACCATCTCCTTCGTCGGTAGTTTGGACAGATTTCTTGGAAAGAAGCTCTCTAATAGAACGTTCTATATACTTTAATTCCTCTTTTGAAGCAATCCCCAACTCAACAACATGCGTGTTACTAAAGCGCGTCTGCATCATAATAAAATGTATAGTTCATGGTCTTTTTTGTAAAGCATATTATGTCTCTGTGATTCACTTTCTATGCTAGAAATTTATTTCTAACCTTTAATTCAGCAAGTATGTCTTCAGAGGTCCTACTAGCTACAAATATCACAAAAACATACCCAAATTTCTCCTCGTACATTGATCCCTATTCATGAAGTTCCTACAAATTTTAGCATGAACGTAACAACTATTATTGGTTAAATGTTGTAAGCATATATCAACTTAAAATACTTATTATTCAAATATAGTTTAACTCAAGTTTTTAAGGGTATGACTAGTGAACAAACCTGCACAGTAGCTTCGTTCGTCATTTCCAAGTATTCATTAGAACAAGATCGTCCTGATATAGCCTCCAACCAAGACCTAACATTCAACGTACGGGACTATATGTCTCTGGCAACCGTAATTGCATGTTCCAATGAAGAGAATAGAGAGGCCATAGCCATTTCGTTAGCGAATGTTGTACCTGCACAGTATGATAAGAAATCCTCCGTTTTCATTTCTCCTGTTACAACACCATTTTATGTTGACTATATTGGTCAATGATAACAATATTGTAATTTAAGGCAATTTACTCGATATCATAATATTCTTCATTGGAGATTAAGAACAACAACAATGATGATGACACAACAATGCCTTGAAAACTGACTTTTAGCAACAATCGTTGGAAGAAATGAGAAACTGGTGGTATTCATGAAAATCAACAAGAAATGAAAACTTAATTCAAATATGAAAACACAGATAGTAATGTAACCAGCAAACTGCGTACATCATAAACACTGTTAAAAATATTAAACACACACAGATCCTCTATAAATGATGTACACGTTTTCCATATTTTCACTATGCCATATCATCGATGTTATCAGAAACATCTTCTATTGGGTCTTCTATATCATCATCCCTTGTCAACTGTAAATCACTGATGTCACTTGCCGCTGACATGTTCAACCCAGGTTGTGGAGAAAAAGCAGCTTCAACTTCTTCATTCTCTCCTCCCATGTCATACAAGTCTCGTGGTTTTACATGAACCACTACACTCCATTCTTGATCTACTTCATCACGTACATAGTACACGAGATGAGCTTCTGATGCCAATATGTATGGTTTCGCCTCTTCTCGATCATCGGTGTGAATCAGACGAGTGAAATTAATGCTGGTAAGGCCCAAATGGTCTTGTTTGATGCCTCTGCTCATAGTTGTATCAGCCCAAATATATCTGAACAAAATCACTACGAAATGGCAGCCGTAGTTCAATTCTATTATGTCTACAATTTTCCCATAATATGGAACACTACCAACAGCCACTTTATTGTCATGCATGCTTGCATAACTTCTTGTATTGGATGAGATATAAACTCCACTATTTTGGATTTTCAGCCCATCTTCCTTTGTGATAGTTCTAAATTTGTACCCATTGACGTTGTACGGCCCAAAATGTCTTGCCTGAAGCATGGGACCACATGCCAGCAACTTCATTTCTTTCGAATAAGTTAAAGTCCGTTTGTATAAAACATTGGAATTCATAAATTATAATTCTTAGGCACAAATAAGTTAGTCAGGCTAAATTTCTACGAACCTCATGCTTGAACCAGCGAGGAAATTCTGCATGAACAACACGGTCTATCTTAGATTACGACCTTGTTTGATGCTGTAATTTTTGCTTCGTTTTTGCCTTAAATTTACTTTATGACACAACATCAAATTAGGCCAACGACTGATTTTGTGAAATGGGTTATAATTGTGCTTAAAAAATACATGTGCATACTTAATAAATGAAACGATGGCCTCGCAATTCACTAGCACATGACGATGTGCCTGATCTTTTTTCATTGGAGTCAGTACAAAATGTAAAACAGCCCTTAAAGCCTTTTCAATTTTTGGGAACATAGTTTTTCTTGTATTGTGTGTGATATCAACAGGTTGATAATCAACACGCACTGGTCTGTTGATTCTAGTCTCAACCTTATCCAAATATCTAGAACAGAATGTCAAAATCTCCACAGATAAATAGCCTTCCGTAATTGAGCTTCTGCTTATGCCCTGTTACGCACGTATTGCTTCAATCGTCCTAGATACCTTTTATATAAATAGGACATAACGCTTAATATATACGTAATGAGATGAATTGAATGTATTAAAGGCGTTTAGTAGCAAGCTAACATTTCTATTAGATACATCCACCAATAATGTACCGGGCCACCAAGTTTTAGTTCATCAACGAGATGCACCGTAAGGTGAACCATGGCAGTGAAGAAGGATGGAGGAAAAATCATTTCCATCTGACATAGAGTTTGCACAACATGATTCTGAAGGTCACCAAGCTGCATAGGGTTTATAGCTTTCCCACAGAGTTCCCGGAAAAATGAAGACAACTTCCCAATCACAGTCGACACCGGACTTGGCAATGCATTCTTTACCAAAATCGGAAGTAATTGTTCCATTAGAATGTGGCAGTCGTGTCTTTTCAACCCAGACAACTTGCGCTGTCACAAGTCAACACAACGAGCAATATTGCTCGAGTAACCATCTTGAAAGACCACGTTTTGTAGAGTCTTCAGGAATACATCCTTCTGTAGATTCGACATTGTGAAAATTGCTGTAGGATATTTACCACCTTCGTCCGGCCATAGTTCAGGCCTTATGCCCATGCTTTGTAAATCTTTGCGAGCTTTAAGATTGTCTTTTGATTTGGCGCTATCGTTTAATATAGTGAAGACCATATTGTCACAAATATTTTTCTCTATATGCATCACATCATGGTTATGGCACAACATGTGATCCTCCCAGTACGGAAGTTCAAAGAACACACTCGTTTTTTTCCAACACGAGTCATCTTAATCTACATCTTGACCAATGCGTCTTCTTTTGGCTGTCACAGTTGAGTTCTTCCCAAAGGAAAATCGCATGTTAGACTGTTGCCGCATGACATCTATTCCAGAATACTTCTTCAGTGGATCTCTGCTTTCAACTTGTCCGTCGAATCTATTTCAGTCTAGTCTATATTTATGGCCCTGGTTCAAGAAGCGGCGATGGCCCATGTAACACCATTTTTGACTGAATGTCAGTCGCTACACCTTAGCATCCACGTTAAACGTAGGACATGCTAACCCACTGTACGTGTTCCACCCAGATAAATTTTCCAACCCTGGGAAATCGCTAATAGTCCACATTAGCACCGCACGCATCTTGACAGTGGTCCCCTTGTTAGCATCATAAGTTTCAACGCCATCTCACAGCTGCTTCAACTCATCCACCAATGGCTCCAAATAAACATCTATGTCATTACAAGGCATTTTAGGACTGGAAATAATCATAGATGGTATAAAAGATGCCTATTTTATGCAAAGCCATGGAGGAAGATTGTATGGAATAAGAATCATAAGCCAAATGGAATACTTCGTACTCATATTTTCGAAAGGATTAAATCCGTCACTAGCTAAAGCTAAACGAACACTGCATGGATCGTTAGAAGAAAATGGATACTTTGCATCAAATTCTTTCCATGCTTCAGCATCCCTTGGATGCCTCAAGAACCCATCATTATTATCAGACTCTTTATGCCATAACATGTCAGTTGAAGTTTTGCTACTCATAAATAACCGTTGTAGTCGTGGCATCAGAGGAAAGTAACGGAGAGTTTTTACTGGTAGAGGCTTTTCGGCTTTCCTGACAGGTATTTTGAGTTTTGTAATGGATCCCTTTCGCGTCTTTTGCTTGCATCGTGAAGTCCCACATTTCTTGCACTTGGTCGCGTCCTCATCATCACCCCGATATAGCATGCAATCATTTTGGCATGCATCTAACTTTTTGTATTCAATCCCCAACTTTCGGATAGTTTTTTGGGCTTCATACAATATGGACAGAAATTTGGCTTGCTCAAATGCATCTCGCAATAAGTCCAGAATTATCGACATAGCCTTATCACTCATACCGCACATACACTTAATATGATAAAACTTCACTAGGAAAGACAACTTTGAGTATTTTGAGCAGCCGAGATATAATTCATCCACTCCATCCACAAGAAGATCGGTAAAATCTCAGGCCTCGCGACTTGGACCATCGTACAAGTACGGCAACTCTAGATCATCGTCTTCTACATGTTTGCCTGTTGTGGTCTCCCGCACTTCCATGAGGCATTGTGAAGTTAAATGCCTCGTGCACCATTTGAAAATATGGATTCACTTCGGTTGTAGGTTTCTCAACTACCGGTGTGCAACTAGAGCTCTCTTCAGCCGGTTTCTCACCGTGATGCAACCACAGAGTATATCCAGGGGGAAGGGCTTTATCAACAGGTGATCGTACGCATCCTCTCTTGTTTGCATATATTGAAACCCACATTGAGGACATGGACATTTTATCATGTCATCCGACGATGCATTCGCAAATGCAAAGTCTAGGAAGTTGTTAAGTCCTTGTCTATATTCTATGCTATCTCGTGGCTTAAGAATCCAGGTTTTGTCCATGTCTATTAATCACCGAGGACTTATGGTATTTTATCCGCATGATATAATTTATACAGTTCTACTTGGAGTTAGAATATATGTTGTATTATTCACAGGATATTTTTTGTGATTTTTTATGTTGTTGCTGGATGTTTTAAGAATAATGCATGAGCTATTTGTGTACATTTTGGTTATATTACAAAATTAAATTCAATACAAGGGAATAACTATGTTTCAAATGTGTCAATGGTCTTAAAATTATCATTAATATTGGGGTGTGAAGAATAGATTTCCTCGTAAAATAATGAACATGTATTCCATTAGGTTTATTTGAAAGAGTTCGTAATAGACAAAAAGCAAGAAGTCAATAAACGCAAATACATTAATTATTGCACAATTGTGAAAAAATTGCATACCTTGATTGTGATTCCGATGAATTCAATAGTCAAACCCTAAAATGAATCAAGCACTTATATGGTTAAAACATCTAGATAGAGAACGAGATATTTATATGCGTCTTAAAAATAATTTGAGTTTATAACAACATATGTATTAAATTTTTGTTTTTTTTATTAGAAAAAAATTATAAACAAAAAATGTAGCCAAAAATAAGATGTATAGTAAAATTAGTGTGCAACTAAAACTATTAAAATGTGTAATAAGATGTATAGTAAAACTTAGAATATAAAATTAATAGTAAAAAAAAGACTCCACATAACTACAGTTATAAATACCACTATAAATGTGTTAAAAAGAGTTGGGTTCTTTAAATCAATGATAATTTCTCAATAAAGTTATCGTTAATTGTTTATTATTCTAAAAGATGAAGATGGATAGTTTTCACAAACTTAATTCATACTTGAAGGCTTGAAGACCATTTGAAGAAAGTGTATAAATAGCATAGTGCATAATTGAATTTCCATTTGGTTAATTGCTTCTGTCTTCTACTTTCTCTACAATTTACAATTCCTTTGCAATTGTTCTTGTTGGATCTAGGAAGGCATTGAGATCTAGACTTAGTTTTCTAGTCTCTTGAGTCCTGAGATCTGAATTCTCATTTTATTTTCTCTGTTTAACGCTTTTCATGCTCATTTACAATTCTGTTTTTAGATCCGGTTCAATCCAATTCTTCTTCTATTTCTCTGCTTGTTGCAATTTTACGTTTCCTTCCACACCAAAGTAAGTTCAAAAGCCCACAAATAAATCATGCAAGCTAACCATTTCTTCTTTCAAGTGCTTGGGGAACAAGCAACTTTCAATATCACTGCAGAGTACCATACAAATTTTTGGGAAGATTAAGCATCATCAATCAAAGAGGTGAAAGATGAACATGAAGGCCAGCACTAGGGGTAGAGGTTGGATTGCTTTTTGTTGACCTTTTCTTCTTCATGGATATTTTCTTCTGTTTCTTGGTCATAATCCCCTTTTCAGTGCGGTGTTGTGATGACAAGTCATCTTAGCCTAGTTTCACTAGCCTTTTTCTTATATTTTCATTTGAATTATGCACTTTCTTGATCCATAAGCAAGCCAATTGGGTAGATTTTCATGCTTCCTTTGATTGAATCAACCATAGATGAATTAATGCAATTTCATGAGGTTTTATGCTATAATTGTCACATATTATGAAAGGATGAATATCTCATGATTTTTAGCATAGCTTTGATGTGTTTGGTTGATTAATGATAGGTGAAGAAAGCTTGGAGAAAGGTTGAAGCAAGAAGGAATGGCTACGAGGAAGAGAGGACAAAAAGTTTGAGCAAAAGTTTGCCTCAAACTTTAGCTCAAACTTTTGGAATAAGTGAAAACGAACCAGGGAGCAAAAAGCTTGACCAAAAGTTTGCCTCAAACTTTTTGGCAAACGTTGGCATCACAAATCAACACCCTGGAGAGCAAAAGTTTGCGCCAACGTTTGCCTCAAACTTTTTGGCAAACGTTGGCGCCATGAACAACACACCCTGGAGAGCAAAAGCTTGCGCCAACGTTTGCCTCAAACTTTTTGGCAAACGTTGGCGCCATGAGTGTGCAAGGGGAGGTCAACGTTTGAGCAAAAGTTTGACCCCAAACTTTAGCTCAAACATTGGTAGCAGCAAAATGGGGTGGCTGATATGAAAAGTTTGAGTAAAAGTTTGCCTCAAACTTTTACTCAAACTTTTACTCAAGCTTACATGATTCCAAACCCGGTTCACTTCAGTTCTTCTCCAAACTCCAAGAGCAATCAACCAAGGCATCTATCAACCCAATTCCATCAAGAGCAAAGGCCCAATTGAAGGCTTGAAGACCATTTGAAGAAAGTGTATAAATAGCATAGGATTTAAGTTTTTAAAAAAGAGCTTTTCTTTTCGGTTTTGATTAGTACACTTAGTAGAGAGCTCACTTTACATTTCTTGGCATTGTTGTTTTAATTCAAGGGAATTTGGGAGGAGAATTGATCTCTCTTCTTCCTTGTTCTTGCCCAGCACTCTTTACTTTCCTTGTCTTGGATCTTGGGTTGGAGAATTGAAGGAAATCTGTTTCAATCTCATCCTGAGATCTCTCTGTTTCATTTTACTGCATAATTGAATTTCCATTTGGTTAATTGCTTCTGTCTTCTACTTTCTCTACAATTTACAATTCCTTTGCAATTGTTCTTATTGGATCTAGGAAGGCATTGAGATCTAGACTTAGTTTCCCTGTGGGATCGACCTCACTCCCGTGAGTTATTATTACTTGATGCGACCCGGTGCACTTGCCGGTGAGTTTTGTGTCGGATCGTTTTACGCACATCAAATACCATGGAATTTACCAACAGAATAACGAAAATAATCGGCTAGTAAATCGGTTACCATCAGATTTTTGCGTTGGATATAATCCAACGGTATAAACCTCACCGGTAACTGATGACCAGCAGATTTATTTTTCCTATGGTAAATTTGCGATGAAATTAGTGTCGGATTATGATATTAAGGTTACGAAATTCTGATGTCAGTTACCGTATAAAATTATTCAATAGTAACTTTGGTATCACACATTGCGACTTCGCGCCATGTTACTGTCGGAAAATTATAATGGCAAATCCAACAGTAGCTTTAGTTTTTTTTTACTAAACTAGATTATCATTATCGTCGGGTAATTTCGACCGTAAATCTAACAGTAGCTTTATTTTTTTTTATTTTTTTTCTTGAACCTGTAATGGACCGCAATATTTAATAATTGATAGTCAACTCCCAATTAGTAATTTATCTAAAAACAATTATTTATACATAATGTGAAATATCAAATATACAAAATAGAAACACGAAGGAATAGAATGTTGCTAAACAAATCAAAACAAATCCCTAATGACTATGGAGCCTAATAGTCATCATCGTCATAATCAAAACAAGGCCTTCTCATGACATGTTAACCTGTCATCATCCCTACCTGAAACAATGTAATTATATTACAATATAATCAAAGTTTAATAAAGAAAGACAAAAGATAGAACTAAGGCTAGCATGCGTTGTAATTGTTTGATCTTACTAAATAAAGTTTAAACAAACAACAAGCTAGCTAAACTATATTTAGGTTAATGTCTAGCGGTAATGTCTCGTCATCTACCCTAAGGTCAATGATGTTATCATCCGTAACAGCTAACCTAAGGATGATCGTATCACCGGTATCGCCCACTATTTTCGAAAGAGTTGAATCATCAATTTGGTAAGGTTCCTGACCTATTGTCCCATCAAACTCGATAAAAGCTCTTGGCTTAGACTTAACCACAACCATCTAACTAGACTTGCATGACCCTAGATAAGGCAAATAGTATACATGTCGTACATTTTGAGGTAGAATAAAAGAATCGTAGTGCCTGTATTTCCTTGTTACATTTACTTCAGTGATATTGTATTCCTTGTTCTTTCGTGTTCCTAGTCGTGAACTTGGATCATACCATTCACATTTAAATACACACACATTGTACAAAGTGCAATAAAAATAATCTAATTAAATAATATTGTGCAACACACCAAACTATTTAGAATGACCACCGCTTGCATCCCCACAAACCCAAACTCCAATGTTATCTAATTTCTTTTTCGCCGACCATTTTAAAGAATGAAACCTATATCCATTAAAACTATATATTAGGTAGCTTGTGCCCTTGTTTATTAGGCCCAACTAAGTGCAATTATCTCCTATTTTGTTGTGTCAATTAGATTTACTCTGACATATTCTCTGAACCAATGTGAAAAATTATTAAGTGATGTATGAGGATTTATTTCTTGGAATAACCTATGATACAATAAACTAGTTAAGGAAATTTCAATGTACTGAAGTTTTGATTAGATGAAGAAGTTATTATCTTAGTAATTTTAATATTTACAAAGATTTAAAAAACTCACATCAGGTAGCGTGAAACCTGGTCACAGTTATGCAGTACATACAGATGTGCATCATCGATTTTCTTTTTCTCTAACTAGTATTCATTACCTGCACCCATTGCAACTCCATCCGAAAAAATATTTAATAGGTTGGTCGACTTGACGAGGATTCTCCCATACTCTAATCGTTCCTTCCAACTCTTGTTCTATGTCACTCAACATGAGGCTCAAAATAGAATGAGCAAAATGCAGATGTTTCTTTAGCTAGGAATGCTTCATAAATGCTACCCTCGATCCAAGCTATATTCTTCACGGTGTGCTTGAATGACCTAATGAATCTCTCAAAAGGGTATATCTACCTTAATTGGACTGGCCCACACACTCTTACTTGATATGACAGGTAGATTGTTAAGTGTTTCATAACATCAAAAAATTCCAGAAGGAATGTCCTCTCTAACTTACAAAGTATGATGGAAATATTCTTTTCCATGACTGTAAGATCATTAATGCTAAGTTTTGTTGTATATAACTCCCTAAAGAACTCGCTTATTTCTATGAGGGATTTCGAGATGTTGGTAGAAACTTCTATGAATGCGACATGAAGCAATGACTCCATAAATATAGGACAATTATGACTCTTTAACCCATCAAGCCTACCTTGTAAGACAATTGCACACATACCCAAGTTAGAGGCATAACCATCGAAAGACCTCAATCTCTCAATCCCCTAATCCACCTGCAAACATTGTGTCTATGGTCATTTCTTAAAGCAAACACCAGCTTTGGTTTAACCCGTTGACCATTTTCAAGTCTCTTAAAATTCAGATCTGGCCACGTGCAAATATCCACGAAGTCTAACCTTGCATTATCATTACCCTTGGTTTGCTCATTGTCAATTACCGTGTGCATGATAAAATCAAACACATTTTTTTTAAGTGCATCATGTCAAGACAATGACGAATCAAGTTGTTTTTATAATAAGGCAACTCCCAAAATATACCCCGTTTCGTCCAATTATGCTCCCTGCCATTTTCCAGAGGTCTTAACCCTGTCACGTTATCGACTATCCTTGGGATTCTACTGACATAATGCCAAACTTGCAAACCACTTAACCTCATGAGTGCCTCTTCTTGTTCATTTTATTCTTCCTAAGCGATTCCTTGTTGTGCCAAAAAGGATGATCAATATTGAAGAACCTTTAATGACAATCAAACCACAAATTCTTACCCCAATTCATTAGACAAAATTTCTTTGTATCCTCCATACAAATGGGACACAACATTCTGTCCTGAGTAAACCAACCTGATAATATACCATATGCAAGAAAGTCGTTAATGATCCATATCAACGTAGCACACAGTTGGAAGTTTGTCTTGGTTGAAATATTATACATTTCTACACCATGAACCCATAACTCCTTCAACTCATCCACCAAGAGATGCAAGAAAAAATCTCTTTTGGTCTTTGGGTTGCTTGGACCATGTATGATACAAGTTAGGAGCATGTATAGATCCTTCATGCATATTTCTGGAGGTAGGTTATAAGGAGTCACCACAACAGGCCAACAAGAGTATGTGTTACCAAAATTAGAGTTCGGTGCAAACCCATCTGAGCATAAAGCTAATCTAACATTTCTAGTATCACTCACAAATGTAGGGTAGACCCAATCAAAGTGCTTCCAAGCATCTCCGTGTGACAGGTGCATCATAAAACTATCATCTCTCTTATTGTTACTATGCCAGGTCATGTGAGGGGCCAAACTCATCGAGGCATACAATCATTTTAATCCATTTTCTCTCGACTTGAAACCTCGGTGCATCACAAAATCTACAAGTAGTTAGGTCTACGTCCTCCTTGTAATATAGCATACAACCATTCAAAACACAATCAATTTTCACCGAATATAGATCTAATTTCAAAGCTAGCTTCTTTGCCTCATAGTGGCGGTAGGGGATGCCAGTAGTCCTAGCAAGTACTAATTCGTTGCAAATGGTGGCCCAATTATCAAAAGACTTTTAGGGATGATTTGACTCGAACTTAATACTTATCATTCTAACACAGGCAGACAATTTCGATTGAACGCACCCCTTGAACAAAGCTTTCACGACAAATTTTAACAGATGATAAAATCCCTTCATAGTTAGGCTCTTGTTCAACATTTTTCATATCAATAACACCAATTACATTAAACATCATCTCATTGTATCTCTCTTGGTTATCCTCCCAATTCATTTCTTCCATGTTTAGTTCTCTAACCACTATAACCCTCGTTGATCGATCCTCAGACCTATTGGAATTCGATGTAGACCGGTTGATTCTCTGCTCATCCACTTCTCCGTGCTCAGTCCACATTCAATACTCATTCTTGAACCCATTACAGTAGAGATGAAGTATTATATCCAAATATTCTAACCACTTAGTCAGTCGACACTTATAGCATAGACACCTAGATACCCTTTGAAACCTAAATAGTTCCTTGTTAAAGACATATGCAACAAACTCATCAGCCCCCCTCAAAGAACTCAGGTTTAACCCCCCATCCCCCTGGTCCATGTTATCCCTATCATATATCCACGGACAATAACTTAGAATTATTTTACAATAAACACCCTAAATTCAACCAACAACACAACTTATTAAAATTTTTAGAAATTTTGACAGAGTTTCTTCTATAATGAGAATCTCTCACCAAATCCAATTATCATTTTTTCACAAACCAAACATGTTTTAAATAATTTTAACAAAAATTTGGCAGAACTTCTCCTTAATTCAGAGACATCTACCAAAAAAATTTATCATTTTTCACAGAGAAAAAAAACTGTAGGCATAAATTAGAACAAACACACATTCAATAAAATATCAAAATCTATCTGTTCTAGTGCGCAACCCCTTATTACTCCATATTTTTTCAGCAAATAAGGATTTCGAGAAGGCGCCACTACGTAACCTTCTTCCACTTCTATCCTAAAATCCTATCCTAGAAAAAGTAAGTGCAACATAAAACATAAATAACATAGCACGTTTAGAGATAGAAAACAAACCTAAGTATTGCATAAACAACTGACAATTAAAGCTGTAAGACTTTTAAAAAATCCTAAAATAGAAGTGAAGTTAGTAAAATTTAAAAACTAATCATCAAAATCTAAAAATCTAACCTAAAAAATTAATAAACAAGTTGTTGAGTTAAGAAATTAACTAAATTAATTAGTGATGACAAACATTATTTTTGGGCAAAATAAATAATTAGTGTTGAGTGTTAATAATTATATGTTGCTAATTATTTATTAAATGTTGCAGGCCAAAACCAAGTCTATCAGCCCAAATTGGAATGAAAATAAAAACATCAAGGCTAATGGGCTGGTCAATCAAGTGGAGCCCAAAAGAAACAAAGCCAAGGAACCAACGGGCTGAACTTGAGAAGAACCCGATCCAAACCCGAGTTGATTTCAAATCTCTCCATCTTGCTTCCAAAGCAACGTTTCTTTCTTCTCTGTCTTAGTTAAATCACTGAACTCAGAAAAAATAAGAAAGAGAGCTTAGTCCCTAAGCTAGTCATGAAAGAAGAAGGAAAGAGAAGGTTAAGCAAAGAAGGGTAAGGTCTAATCAACCATTTCAAACCATATCAAGAAAAGATCAGAAGGTTAAAGGTAACTCATTTCCTCATACATGCAACACACTTTCTTCTCTTCATCCTCAACTCTCTGCCACTCCGTTTTGAGCTATATGGAAAAGAGGATTTCTGTTCTTCACTGCTGTGTATCTACGGTCACAAGTGATTCTTGGGGACCAAGTAACTTCTCAATAGCTCAGATTCGGTTGACCATTGGAAGACTCTTGTGGTTGCTGTTTTATGGCTTTCGGTCAAGATAGAGAAGTCAGAAGCAAAGTTTCTATTTTGAAGATTGCTGAGAAAAAGGTGATCGGCTGGGTTGGTGAAGCTCAGTGCTCAAGGAGTTGACCTAGGAAGATGAACCCAGCAACATGCAATGAGATAAAAAAAGATTTCCTGCTCATTCAGAGGCAAGGAGAGATAGCCCAGAGTATTGTGATTTTGTTCTGTGAAGAAGTTCTGTGAAGAAGTTCTCTGAAGAAGTTCCTCTACTTGGACAGTGCTCTCTTTCAAAGAAGCATTCTGCCAAAAATGGAGAACTAAATCAGAGGCTTGCAAGTCTGGTTTATCACATAGCAAAGAGGCTGTTGATGTAGTCAATCTCCTTCATGAGTTACAGATTGTATTTTACTTTTCAATGTTTATCTTTCTGTAATTTCTTGAGTGAAAAGGCATATTGAGAGAGATAAAGAAAAAGCCATGAGTGGAAAAAAGCTGAGTGAAATACTTGAGAGAAAAGCCTAGAGTTTATTTCAGATTTCTTTAGGTTGATTAAGTGTCTTGTATCTTGTACCTGTTAGGTATCCCTTTCTTAGTTGAGTTAGCACTAAGTGTGAAGAGTTAGGTATTAGCATAACCAATGTCAAGTTAGGTTAGAACTTGAGTGTGAAAGGATTGGGTCAATCCTGTGAAATTGGTGTATGTAATACTTTTAACTATAGTGAAAATTCTTCCATTGTTGTGGAGGAGACTGGACGTAGGTTGCATAGCACAAGGCAACCGAACCAAGATACATGCTGGTGTTAGCTTTTCTCTTCTCTACTGGGTTCTGTTTTCTGATATTCATGAGACAAAAATAAATTGTCTCATAAATTTTCGTTGATGAGTTCAAACAGAATCAAAATTGAAAGTTTATTTTAAAGGGTCATTTCAGTAACAAAAAAAGGCATAGATTCAACCCCCCTTCTCTAAGCCTACCACAACCTTCAATTGGTATCAAGAGCTAAGGTCTCAAGAATCAAGCTTAACCGCTTGGAGCAAAGATCTAATGGCGAACAACTTGGGTATAACCACTGTTGCCTACACCCTCACTGAAGGCCAGTCAAACAACCGGCCACTCTTCTTCAACGGGAAGAACTATGCCTACTGGAAAGAGAGGATGATAATCTTTATCCAATATATTGATTACAACATATGGAAGATTGTTATGAGCGGTCCCAAGATTCCAACAAAAATAAGTGCTGATGGAGTGGTGACTCCAAAAGAAGAAGCTAAATGAAATGAGGACGACAAGAAGAAGATGGAGCTAAATGCTAAAGCCATCAACCTTCTTCACTGTGCTATCAGTTTTGAAGAGTACCGAAAGGTGTCTAGATGCAAGACAGCCAAAGAAATTTGGGAAAAACTCCAGGTTACACACGAAGGCACTAAACAGGTCAAAGAAATGAGGATTGATATGCTGCAAAAAGAATACGAGATGTTCAACATGAAGGATGGAGAAAGCATTGATGAAGCATTTGAGAGATTCTCAATCATAATCAACAACCTTGATGCTATAGGTACAAACTACTCAGAACAAACCTTAGTGAAAAAACTCCTTAGAAGCCTCACAAAAGAATGGGAAACCACTGCCACTGTCCTAATCGAGAGTAACAACCTAAGCCCCATAACCTATGATGAGCTGAGAGAAAAACTCCTTGCCTATGAAACCACACACATAAACACAGACTCAAAGAAAAAGGGAATAGCCCTCAAGTCAAAAATAGAACCAAAAGAGAGTGAGTCTAGTGATGGTATTTCAGATGACGAGCTTATATTTTTTGCTAGGAGATTTAGAAGGATGATGAAGAACAAGGGCAAATACAGGGGTTCAAGCTCAAAGGAACACAAGATGGACTTGAGCAAAGTGACGTGTCATCATTGCAAGGAGGCTAGACACTTCAAGCTAAACTGTCCAAAGCTCTAAAAGGAGGACAAAGGAAAGAAGGAAAGGAAGAGAGTGCTCATGGCAGCTTGGGAGGATCTCGAGAACGACTCCAATGAGGAAGAAGAATCTGAAGGTGAAGACAAAGACTATTTCATGGCTGGAAACAACAATTTTGATGAGGTAAATTACTTTGATTTGTCTATAGAAGATTTACATGCTATCATTAATGATCTCACCTTGAACACCTCAAAACTACTTGACAAATACAATGAGTGCAGATCTGAAAGAGATGTGTTAAGTGCTGAAAATGATTTTTTAAAAGAAAAAGTGAAGGAAACAGAATGTGCTTTGGACATTATTGAAGAAAACAGATTTCTAAAATCTGAACTTGAAAAGTTAAAAGGAAAGCACATTGTGGATCCTTCTCATGAGTTAATTGCTGAAAATGAAAGATTAAATGACATGATTAAAGACTGAATGGTGACTTAGCAAAATTTGCTCAAATTTCTAGTAACTTGGACAAATTGCTTGCAAGCTAAAGACCATTATTTGAAAAATCTAGTTTAGGTTACATAGCCAAGGAAGATGCAGTTTCCAATGTTTCCTCTATAAAGTTTGTGGCTTCTTCATCAAATACCAAATCCGTACCAAACAAATCTGGTATTGGATATGTTCCAACATTTGAAAAAAAATTTGATGAAGTATACACAAGTGAAACTGAGCCTTCACCAAGAACCGAACCGAGTTCAAACAGGCCAGGTTTGGGATACATTTCGAAAAATGAGGTAGCTTTCAAGAAACCACTTTTTTACAACAAAACCTCATTTTCGAAAAATCCAAAGGTTTTCAAAAATTCTGGTGAAAATATTTTTGCAAAGAAGAATAATTATAACAAAAATCAGTTTGTCAAAAGAAATGCACCTCTTCCAAAAACCAAAAAATTTCAATCATTTAATCATTTCCAGCATGGTAGCTCATCTAAATTTCAGCAACATGCATCAAAAAATCATTGCTTTAATTGCAAAAAATTTGGTCACTCATATGCACAATGTTTCATTGAAAAGAGAGTTGTGGGAAACCAAATTTATAATGTTGTTTGTGATTTCAATGCACTTGGGCAACTAAGATGGATTAACTTCAAAGGATCCAAATTAATTTGGATACCTAAGGCTACTTGAAACTCTTCATGTAGATTTGTCTAGCATCCAAGAATAAAAAGGACATGTGGTACATGGATAGTGGATGCTTAAGGCACATGACTGGAAGGTCAACTTATTTCATCAAACTAAACAAGTATGATGGAGGTTTTGTGACCTTTGGAGATGATGGTAAAGGTAAAATTATTGCTGTTGGAAAACTAGGTAATGAACAATCAACTTTCATTGATGATGTATTTTTTGTATGTGGTTTGAAGCACAATCTTCTGAGTATAAGTCAACTGTGTGATTTAGGATATTTAGTGACTTTCAAAAGACTTGAATGCTGTGTTGTTAATGAGAAAACAAATGAAGTGCTTTTTGTTGCCAAGCGTTTTAACAATGTGTATGGACTTACTCTTGATGAACTAAAGGATCAAAATGTAGCTTGTTTTTATTCTAAAGAATCTGAAAAGTGGTTATGGCACAAGAGATTGGGCCATGCAAGTATGTTTCAAATAAACAAACTTGTAAAGAAAGAATTAGTAAGAGGTCTTCCTTTGATAAAGTTTGACAAAGACATCACTTGTGATGCTTGCCAAATGGGAAAACAAACAAAAATTTCTTTTAAACCAAAAGAAGACATCTCTACTAAAAGATCACTTGAGTTGCTACACATTGATTTATTTGGTCCAACAAAAACTCAAAGCCTAGGTGGTAAACATTATGGTTTAGTGATTGTGGATGACTATACTAGGTTTGGTTGGGTTTTATTTCTTGCACACAAAAATGAAGCCTTTTCGGCCTTTGAAACTTTTTGCAAGAAAATTCAAAATGAAAAGGATTTAAAAATCTTGTCTATAAGAAGTGATCATGGAACTGAATTTGAAAACAATTTATTTGAATCCTTTTGTGAGGAATTTGGAATATCTCACAACTTCTCTTGTCCAAGGACACCACAACAAAATGGTGTTGTGGAAAGAAGAAATAGAAGTATACAATAAATGACAAGAGTTATGCTTTGTAAGAGTAATGTTCCAAAATTCCTTTGGGCTGAAGTGGTTAACATAGCTTGCCACATTTTGAATAGAACAATCATAAGGAAATTTTTGAAGAAAACCCCTTATGAACTTTGGAAAGGTTACCCACCAAACCTAGACTACTTGCACATCTTTGAATGCAAATGTTTTGTTTTAAATAACAAGGATAATTTGGGTAAATTTGATCCAAAGGCATATGAGTGTTTGTTTGTAGGATATTCCACAACTAGTAAAGCATATAGAGTTTATCATCAAGATGCTAGGATTATTGAGCAGTCTATACATGTTACATTTTGTGATACTAATTTGGTACAAAGTATTTTGGAATATTGTGATGTAAGAAATCAAGCTCAAAAGGAAGTTGATACTGTGCAAAATCAAGAAAATGGAAATTCTATTCAAACTGAACCAGAAACTGTAGATGTGGAAAATTTAAGAGACAATTCCATTTTGTCTCATGAATCTGAAGGAAATCCTGAAGCCAGTAGCACCCAGAATCCCTTGGTACCTGAATCTGCCTCCAAGTCCACCAGACCTCGTGAATGGAGATTCTTGAAGAATTATCCTGAGGAATTTGTTATTGGGGACGTCTCTCATGGGGTTAGAACTCGGTCTTCAACTAGAAAGGCAAATGAAGGAGCAAACATTGTCCTTCTCTCTCAAATGGAGCCTCAAAATGTCAAGGAATCTCTTGGTGACCCTTCTTGGGTAAAGGCAATGGAAGATGAGCTCCAAGAGTTTGAGAAGAACTAATTATGGACTTTGGTTCCAAGGCCAAGTGGAAAGAAAGTGACCGGAACCAAGTGGATTTTTCGAAACAAGCTAGGAGAAAATGGTAACATTGCAAGAAACAAAGCAAGGCTAGCGGTACAAGGATATGACCAAGAAGAAGGAATAGACTTTGATGAATTCTTTGCCCCTGTTGCTCGAATGGAAGCCATAAGACTTCTCTTAGCCTATGCTGCATTTTGTGGTTTTAAATTATATCAAATGGATGTGAAATGTACATTTTTGAATTGTGTGATAGATAGAGAAATGTATGTGGAGCAGCCACCTAGTTTTGAAAATCAAGAGCATTCTAACCATGTTTTCAAATTATCAAAATCTCTCTATGGTTTATGACAAGCTCCTAGAGCTTGGTATGAGAGACTTGGCTCTTTTCTTTTGAAAAATGGTCTTCAAAGAGGCACCACAGACACAACTCTATTTATCAAGAACTCTAATGATTCTTTTATTCTAGTCCAAATATATGTTGATGACATTACTTTTGGATCAACCAATGAATCCCTTTGTTCTGAATTTGGAAAACTCATGACAAGTGAATTTGACATGAGTATGATGGGTGAACTTAATTTTTTCCTTGGGCTGCAAATTAAACAAACTGAAAATGGTATTTTCATTCATCAAGAGAAGTATGCCAAGGAATTAGTTAAGAAATTTGGTATGAAAAATGCCAAACCCATGGGAACTCCCATGCACCCTAATTCAAAATTAGATAAGGGAGAAACTGAGAGAGATGTAGATGAGACTAGGTATAAAGGAATGATTGGTTTTCTTATGTACTTAACTTTCTCTAGACCCGATATTGTGCAAAGTGTTGGATTGTGTTCAAGGTTCCAATCCAAACCTAAAGAGTCACATCTTTCTGCAGTTAAGAGGATCATTAGATATGTTCATGGCACATCCAACTTTGGTCTTTGGTATCCTAAGATTGATGATTTTTCTGCAGTTGGTTATTGTGATGCAGATTTTGCCAGTGATAGAGTTGATAGAAGGATCACTTCAGGCCTATGTTGCTTCCTTGGAAAGTCCTTAAATGTTTGGTCAAGTAAGAAGCAACCAACAGTGGCCTTATCCACTGCAGAGACTGAGTATACAGCTGCTTCTTCATGTTGTTCTCAGCTTATGTGGTTAAAAACTCAGCTCGCTAATTACAAGTTAAATGCTGAAAATATTCCCTTATTGTGTGATAATATGAGTGCCATTAATATTTCTAAAAATCCAGTCTTGCACTCTAGGACTAAACATATTGAAGTGAAATTTCACTCAATAAGAGAACATGTCCAAAAGGGGGATATTAGCATTCAATTTGTTAAATCGGAGGAGCAATTAGCAGATATTTTCACTAAACCACTTGCTGAGGACAAATTCTGCGTGCTTAGGACTAGTCTAGGAATTTTGAGTTATGATTCTTTGTTTGGAAGTTGCTGATGTGCTTGTTGGAGTTTTTGTCTCATAAACAGGTATGAGACAATTCTGGGCAGAAGAAGAACGTACCCCTTAATCAACGTGTTCTGGGCTTGTTTCATGTGAATGATAATATCTGGGCCTACCTCAAAAATCAAATCTAGAGTGGTCCAATGTGTTTCCTTAAATCCAACCATCCCTGGGCCCAAATATGAATGTTACAATTTTTGTTTGGTTGATATTTTTGTTGGCATATGTGTTTAATTTTTTTGGGTTTTCATTAAATGTTTTCTGGTCCAAAAAGATTTTCTGTTTGATTTAATTTTTTTTTAAAAGGTTTTCGAAATTTAAAATTTTTTTTAAAATCAAATCAAATCTTTCTTTTATGAGCTCATGTCTTTTCAAGTCATATCAAAAGGTGATGCAGTTGCATGGTTTAAGAAATCTTCTTTTGGGTATGGTTACCAACACTCCCTCTCTTCCCTCTATTAACTTCTCCTCAAACCTTTCAGTTTCCTCCCACTACCTTTACCACTTTTCTTCTCGAAATCTAAAACCAAACCAATGAGAACGAAAACTTTGGCTAAAAGGCCTCCTAGGGAGAAAATCCACAAGCTTTCCTCCAAACTATCTACTCGCTCCCAGGACCGAACCTTAACGGTTGTGGTAGGATTAGAGAAGGGGGTTGAATCTATGCCTTTCTTTTATGTTACTGAAATGACCTGATAAAACAAACTTTCAATTCTGATTTTGTTTGAACTCAGCAGCGGAAATTTATGACAATTTATTTTTGTCTCATGAATATCAGAAAACAGAACACAGCAGAGAGAAGAAAAGCTAACACCAGCATATATCCTGGTTCGGTTGCCTTGTGCTATGCAACCTACATCCAGTATCCTCCACAACAACGGAGGAATTTCCACTATAGTTAAAAGTATTACATACACCAATTTCACACTCAAGTTCTAACATAACTTGACATTGGCTATGCTAATACCTACCTCTTCACTCTTAGTGCTAACCCATCTAAGAAAGGGATACCTAACAGGTACAAGATACAAGACACTTAATCAACCTAAAGAAATCTGAAATAAACTCTAGGCTTTTTTCTCAAGTGTTTTACTCAGCCTTTTTTTCACTCATGGCTTTTACTTGAGCTCTCTCAATATGTCTTTTCACTCAAGAAATTACAGAAAGATAAACATTGAAAAGTAAAATATAATCTGTAACAACATGAAGGAGATTGACTACATCAACAGCCTCTTTGCTATGTGAAAAACCAGATTAGCAAGCCTCTGATTTAGTTCTTCATACTGGCGGAATGCACCTTTGACTAGGAAACACTGTCCAGTTAGATGAACTTCTTCAAAGACCTTTTCTCAGAACATATACCTCAAGAACACTGGTTTTCTCTCCTTAGTTTCTGAATAAACAGCAAACCTCTTTCATCTCCTTGCATGTTGCTTGGTTGCTCTTCCTGGGTCAACTTCTTGAGCCTTGAGCCTCACCAACCCAGCCGATCACCTTTTTCTCAGTAATCTTCAAAATAAAAATTTTGCTTCTGACTTCTTTATCTTGACCAAAGGCCATAGCAGCAACCACAAGAGTCTTCCAATGGTCAACTGAATCTGAGCCATTGAGAAGCTACTTGGTCCCCAAGAATCACTTGTGACCATAGATACACAGCAGTGAAGAACAGAAATCAACTTTCCTTTGTATCCCATTTCGGACTGAGCAGAGAGTTGGGAAAAAGAGAAGAAACTGAGATGCATGTATGAGGAAATGGTTTACCTTTGATCTTTTTGTAAGCTTGATTTGGCTTGAACTTGTTGATTTGACATTCTGCCTTTCAAGCTTAATCTCTCTCTCTCTTGCTTCTTTGGTGACTAGCTTAGGGAAGAAGCTCTTTTTCTCTTTCTTACTTTTCTGAGTTTCTGACCAACTCACAGAGGTGAACGTTGCTTGTGATGTGAGATCAAGTTGGAGGAATTGAAATCAACTTGGGTTTGGATCGGATATCCATTAAGCAACCCGTTTGGCCCATCTGACTTCTTTGTTTTTCTTTGGGCTTCTATTTTTGTTTTCAGCCCACCATCCTTTCTATTTGCCTTTCATTCCAATTGGGCTATTAAATTGAATATTGGCCTGCAACAATAAATAATTAGTAATATGCAATTATAATTAATCAACACAAGTTATTTATTTTGTCCAAAAATAATATTTGTCATCACTAATTAATTTAGTTAATTTCTTAACTAAACAATCTCTCCCTTGATAACAAACATATTTAAACAAAAATCAAAAGGAGATGAATTTGAGTAAGATTAAGAAACTTCCCTTTGAATGATGTTTATGTTGCTCCCCCTGGATTTATGCTTCTTCTCTTTGTTCCTGTTTTATATTTCACTTATAGAGAGCACAACAAAGAGCTACACATCTTTATCTTGACTAATGGAGTTTAAACAAACAGCCACAAAATCAGCCCAATACTGAATATATCATATAAGCATCAACATTTTCAACATGTGAAACCAACATTTTCAACATGTGAAAGTAAGTTTTAATGCAGCAGTCAGACAGACATCACAAAATAAAATAATAGTAGCTGCAGTAATATTCTAATATTCATCAGTCCAAATTCAGGCCGCGCTATTACTCCCCCTTTTGTCATCAAGGGCGGATAATAAGCAAGATTAACAAAAACATCACAATAAAGCCTGTAAGAAAAAGGTTAGAGCACAGTTCAAAGTTTAACCTAAAGTAACAAAAGTGCAATATAAGTTAGAGTTATTACAGTCATCCAAGAGAATAAAATAGTTCAACAGTAGCAAAAGAAACAGAGTTCATGAGACAAAAAGAGAGCAGCAGCAGCAGTTTTCATGAGACAAATCCAAGCATCAGAACCATTTCCCTCCGAATCAGCTTCCTCTTCAACATCAGTGGCAGGGTCTTCATCTTTTTGAAGGTTGTCAATGAAAGTCATGAACACAGCCACTCTATCCCTTGATTTCCTTAGGAAATTCTCATGCTTGCTAACTAGCTTCCTTTGTTCCTTACTCATGGCAATCATATGATTGGATTGGGAGACAAACTCCTGAACAACATCCTTGACAACATTCAACAAAGCAGATTTTTGGCCAGTAGAGATGGAGGTACCCTCAGTGGAAGGAGGAGGAGAGTCATCAAGAATGAACTCTTCATCATCATCATCTAGAACCACTCTCTCAGATCGAGTTGGTCCTTTTTGCTGTTTCACTGAACCACCCCCTTTTAGGTATGAATGTCTGTTTTCATAATCCTCATTTGACAGGTCAACACCAAAATGCTCAAATATGCAAGTTAAAAACATGCCATAAGGTAGTGCTTTATCTTTCTCTCTTCTAACAGAATCAAACATGTATCTAGCCATCAAATAGGCAAAAGAAATTTCTGTTTTCGTGATTAGGGCATACAAAACAAGTGTGTCTGTGTAAGAAACCCTTTGATATGAACCACTTTGAGGAAGTAAGATGTGGTTGACAATTTGGTGCAACTGAGTACGTTCATATCCTAGGGCTTTGTGAGTGGGTGTGATGCCATCAATTAAGGAAATATGTTCACAAATGTGAGCCAAAGCATCATGGTAAGAGATACCAACTCCTTCATCCCACTTTACAGACGTATAAGCACACGGCCCAACATCAGTGTACTTCAAAGAATCACTGATAGTTTCATCATTTAAAATAATGTCTCTGCCCATAACATAAGAATGTACACTTCCTTTATGGTAAGTCATGTTTGCATAAAACTCTTTGACTAACAGAGGATACACAGTTTTTTTGATTTTGAAAAGGTGATTCCAGTCTAAAAATTCTAAATTTTCAACAAAAGGAAAATCTTTCTTTATCAAAGTAGGTAAATCCACAAGAAAAGAGGGACACAGAGTACGATACTGAATAACTCCCTCAAAGAAATCGTGGTTCATGGCAGATTTGAAATGATGGGGGTTATAGTCTGAGTGAGATGTCATGAAGTGCGATTTGTGAGCAAAAGGATCAATGTCTGGTTCTCTAACAGATTTGAGAGGGAGACAAGGATTACCTCTTTGTGAACGCAAAGGAACAGACCTTGGCTTAGGTTTTGTTGTCTCAGGAACAGGTTCTTCAGCAGCAGGGCGCTTGCCCTTGGATGAGCTAGGCTTCGAGGAGCTTGGTTTGGAAGGCGTTGCCTTCGGCGGTGGCGTCGGCTTGGCAAGGGCAGGATACCTTGGTGTGGTCTTGGTCCGCGCCATGGGATCAGTGCAAGGAGGAGAGGTAGGAGGAGAAGGTGAGGGAGTGAAGGTGTGATCTCTTGAACGAGTAGAGGGCTTCGGTTTTGATGGGAGTTTAAGGATCTTTTCACGAGGAGGCCTTTGTGGAATGGTTTTCTTCCTCATGTGGGTGGTTTCTGAATTTTGATGCAAGAAAAATAATAAAGGTAATGGAGGAAATTGAAAGGTTTAAGGAGAAGTTATGGAGGAAAGAGAGGGAGTGTTGGTAACTATACCCAAAAGTAGATTTCCTAAACCATGCAACTGCATCACCTTTTGAAATGACTTGAAAAGACATGACCTCATAAAAGAAAGATTTGATTTGATTTTTTTTTTAAAAAGGAATTTATTTTTAAATTTTGACAACCTTTTAAAAAATAAATCAAACTGTAAATCTTGTTGGACCAGAAAACATTAAATGAAAATCCTTTCAAAAAAATTTAAACACACAGCCCAACAAAAATTATTAACCAAACAAAAATGTAACATTCATATTCGGGCCCAGAGATGGTTAGATGTAAGGAAACACATTGGACCACTCTAGATCTGATTTTTAGGAAGGCCCAGATTAACTTTCACTTGCAACAAGCCCAGAACACGCTGATTGAAAGGAGTGTTCTTCATCTGCCCAGAATTGTCTCATACCTGTTTATGAGACAAAATGCTCCAGTAAACAAATTAGCAATTTTCAAATAAAGAATCATAGCTCAAAATTCCTAGACTGGTTCTAAGCATGCAGAATCTGTCCTCAGCAAGTGGTTTTGTGAAAATATCTGCTAATTGCTCCTCTGATTTAACAAATTGAATGCTAATATCCCCCTTTTGTACATGCTCTCTTATTGAGTGAAATTTCACTTCAATATGTCTAATCCTAGAGTGCAAAACTGAATTTTTAGAAATATTAATGGCACTCATATTATCACACAACAAGGGAATATTTTCAGCATTTAATTTGTAATCGGCAAGCTGTGTTTTTAACCATAAAGCTGAGAACAACAAGAAGAAGTAGCTATATACTCAGCCTCTGCAGTGGATAAAGCCACTGTTGGTTGCTTCTTACTTGACCAAACATTTAATGACTTTACAAGGAAGCAACATAGGCCTGAAGTGCTCCTTCTATCAACTCTATCATCGGCAAAATCTGCATCACAATAACCAACTGCAGAAAAATCATCAATCTTAGGATACCAAAGACCAAAATTGGATGTGCCATGAACATATCTAATGATCCTCTTAACTGCAGAAAGATGTGACTCTTTTGGTTTGGATTGGAACCTAGAACACAATCCAACACTTTGCACAATATCGGGTCTAGAGGAAGTTACGTACATAAGAGAACCAATCATTCCTCTATACATAGTCTCATCAACATCTTTCTTAGTTTCTCCCTTATCTAATTTTGAATTAGGATGCATGGGAGTTCCCATGGGTTTGGCATTTTTCATACCAAATTTCTTAACTAATTCCTTAGCATACTTCTCTTGATGAATGAAAATACCATTTTCAGTTTGTTTAATTTGCAACCCAAGGAAAAAATTAAGTTCACCCATCATACTCATGTCAAATTCACTTGTCATGAGTTTTCCAAATTCAGAACAAAGGAATTCATTGGCTGATCCAAAAATAATATCATCAACATATATTTGGAGTAGAATAAAAGAATCATCAGAATTCTTGATAAATAGAGTTATGTCAGTGGTGCCTTTTTGAAAACCATTTTTTAAAAGAAAAGATCTAAGTCTCTCATACCAAGCTCTAGGAGCTTGTCTTAAACCATAGAGAGCTTTAGATAGTTTGAAAACATGATTAAAATGCTCTTTATTTTCAAAACCAGGAGGCTGCTCCACATACACTTCTCTATCTATCACACCATTCAAAAATGCACATTTCACATCCATTTGATATAATTTAAAACCACAAAATGCAGCATAAGCTAAGAGAAGTCTTATGGCTTCCATTCGGGCAACAGGGGCAAATGATTCATCAAAGTCTATTCCTTCTTCTTGGTCATATCCTTGTGCCACTAGCCTTGCCTTGTTTCTTGCAATGCTACCATCTTCTCCTAACTTGTTCCGAAAAATCCATTTGGTTCGGTCACTTTCTTTCTATTTGGTCTAGGAACCAATGTCCAAACTTGGTTCTTCTCAAACTCTTTGAGCTCATCTTCCATTGCCTTTATCCAAGAAGGATCACCAAGGGCTTCCTTAACATTTTGAGGCTCCATTTGAGAGAGAAGGGCAATGTTTGTTCCTTCATTTTTTTTTCTTGTTGAAGATTGAGTTCTAACTCCATGAGAGACGTCCCCAATGACAAATTTCTCAGGATAATTCTTCAAGAATCTCCATTCACAAGGTCTGGTGGACTTGGAGGCAGATTCAGGTACCAAGGGATTCTGGGTGCTGCTGGCTTCAGGATTTCCTTCAGATTCATGAGACAAAATGGAATTGTCTCTTGAATTTTCAGCAACTATAGTTTCTGGTTGAGTTTGAACAGAATTTCCATTTTCCTGATTTTGCATAGTTTTAACTCCCTTTTGAGCTTGATTTCCTACATCATATTCTTCCAAAATACTTTGCACCAAGTTAGTATCACAAAATATAACATGTATGGACTCCTCAATAATCCTAGCATCTTTATGATAAACTCTATATGCTTTACTAGTTGTGGAATATCCTACAAATAAACACTCATACGCCTTTGAATCAAATTTACCCAAATTATCCTTGTTATTTAAAACAAAACATTTGCATCCAAAGTTGTACAAGTAGTCTAAGTTTGGTGGGTAACCTTTCCAAAGTTCATAAGGTGTTTTCTTCAAAAATTTCCTTATGATTGTTCTATTCAAAATGTGGCAGGCTGTGTTAACCGCTTCAGCCCAAAGAAATTTTTGAACATTACTCTCACAAAGCATAGCTCTTGTCATTTCTTGTATGCTTCTATTTCTTCTTTCCACAACACCATTTTGTTGTAGTGTCCTCAAACAAGAGAAGTTGTGAGATATTCCAATTTCCTCACAAAAGGATTCAAATAAATTATTTTCAAATTCAGTTCCATGATCACTTCTTATAGAAGAGATTTTTAAATCCTTTTCATTTTGAATTTTCTTGCAAAAAGGTTCAAAGGCCAAAAAGGCTTCATTTTTGTGTGCAAGAAATAAAACCCAACCAAACCTAGTATAGTCATCCACAATCACTAAACTATAATGTTTACCACCTAGGCTTTGAGTTCTTGTTGGACCAAATAAATCAATGTGTAGTAACTCAAGTAGTCTTTTAGTAGAGATGTCTTCCTTTGGTTTAAAAGAATTTTTTGTTTGTTTTCCCATTTGGCAAGCATCACAAGTGATGTCTTTGTCAAACTTTATCAAAGGAAGACCTCTTGCTAATTCTTTCTTTACAAGTTTGTTTATTTGAAACATACTTGCATGGCCCAATCTCTTGTGCCATAACCACTTTTCAGATTCTTTAGAATGAAAACAAGCTACATTTTGATCCTTTAGTTCATCAAGAGTAAGTCCATACACATTGTTAAAACGCTTGGCAACAAATAGCACTTCATTTTTCTTCTCATTAATAACACAGCATTCAAGTCTTTTGAAAGTCACTAGATATCCTAAGTCACACAGCTGACTTATACTCAAGAGATTGTGCTTTAAACCACATACCAAAAGTACATCATCAATGAAAGTAGATTGTTCATTACCTACTTTTCCAACTGCAATAATTTTACCTTTACCATCATCTCCAAAAGTCACAAAACCTCCATCATACTTGTTTAGTTTGATGAAGTAAGTTGACCTTCTAGTCATGTACCTTGAGCATCCACTATCCATGTACCACATGTCCTTTTTGTTCTTGGATGCTAGGCAAATCTGCTTGAAGAGTTTCAAGTAGCCTTAGATTTCCAAATTAATTTGGATCCTTTGAAGTTAATCCATCTTGGTTGCCCAAGTGCATTAAAATCACAAACAACATTGTAAACTTTGTTTCCTATAACTCTCTTTTCAATAAAACATTGTGCATATGAGTGACCAAATTTCTTGCAATTAACACAATGATTTTTTGATGTGTGTCGCTGAAATTGAGGTGAGTTATATTGCTTGAAATGATTAAAGGATTGAAATTTTCTGGTTTTTGGAGGAGATGCATTTCTTTTGATAAACTGATTTTTATTAAAATTATTCCTCTTTGCAAAAGCATTTTCACCAGAATTTCTTTGAACATTTGGACTTTTCGAATATGAGGTTTTGTTGTAAAATGGTGGTTTCTTGAAAACAACCTCATTTTTTGAAATGTATCCCAAACCTGGCCTGTTTGAGCTTGGTTCGGTTCTTGGTGAAGGCTCAGTTTCACTAGTGTATACTTCATCAAATTTTTATTCAAATGTTTGAACATATCCCATACCAGATTTGTTTGGTATGGTTTTGGTATTTGATGAAGAAGCCACAAACTTTATAGAGGAGACATTGGAAACTGCATTTTCCTTGGCTATATAACCTAAACCAGATTTTTCAAATAATGGTCTTTGACTTGCAAGTAATTTGTTCAAGTTACTAGAACTTTGAGTAAATTTTGCTAAGTCACCATTCAGCCTTTTAATCATATCATTTAATCTTTCATTTTCAACAATTAACTCATGAGAAGGATCCACAATGTGCTTTCCTTTTAATTTTTCAAGTTCAGATTTTAGAAATCTGTTTTCCTCAACAATGTCCAAAGCACATTCAGTTTCCTTCACTTTTTCTTTTAAAAAATTATTTTCAGCTCTTAACACATCTCTTTCAGATATGCATTCATTGTACTTGTCAAGCAGTTTTGAGGTGTTTAAGGTGAGATCATCGATAATAGCATGTAAATCATCAATGGTCAAATCATAATAATTTACCTCATCAAGATTGTTGTTTCCAGCCATGAAGCAGTCTTTATCTTCACCTTCAGATTCTTCTTCTTCATTTGAGTCGTTCTCAAGATCCTCCCAAGCTGCCATGAGTACTCTTTTCCTTTCTTTCTTTCCTTTGTCCTCTTTCTTGAACTTTGGACAGTTTATCTTGAAGTGTCCAGCCTCCTTGCAATGATGACACGTCACTTTGCTCAATTCCGTCTTTTGTTCCTTTGAACTTGAACCCTTATACTTGCCCTTGTTCTTCATCATCCTTCTAAATCTTCTAGCAAAAAAACAAAAGCTCATCATCTGAAATACCATCACTGGACTCACTCTCTTTTGGTTCTATTTTTGACTTGAGGGCTAATCCCTTTTTCTTTGAGTCTGGGTTTGTGTGTGTGGTTTCATAGGCAAGGAGTTTTCCTCTCAGCTCATCATAGGTTATGGGGCTTAGGTTGTTGCTCTCGGTTAGGACAGTGGCAGTGGTTTCCCATTCTTTTGTGAGGCTTCTAAGGAGTTTTCTCACTAGGGTTTGTTCTGAGTAGTTTGTACCCATAGCATCAAGGTTGTTGATTATGATTGAGAATCTCTCAAACGCTTCATCAATGCTTTCTCCATCCTTCATGTTGAACATCTCATATTCTTTTCGCAGCATATCAATCCTCGTTTCTTTGACCTGTTTAGTGCCTTCGTGTGTAACCTGGAGTTTTTTCCAGATTTCTTTGGCTGTCTTGCATCTAGACACTTTTTGGTACTCTTCAAAGCTGATAGCAGTGTGAAAAAGGTTGATGGCTTTAGCATTCAGCTCCATCTTCTTCTTGTCGTCCTCATTCCATTCAGCTTCTTCTTTTAGAGTCACCACTCTATCAGCACTTATTTTTGTTGGAATCTTGGGACCGCTCATAACAATCTTCCATATGTTGTAATTAATAGATTGGATGAAGATTCTCATCCTCTCTTTCCAGTAGGCATAGTTCTTCCCGTTGAAGAAGGGTGGCCGGTTGTTTGACTGGCCTTCAGTGAGGGTGTAGGCAACAGTGGTTGTGCCCAAGTTGTTCGCCATTGGATCTTTGCTCCAAGCGGTTAAGCTTGATTCTTGAGACCTTAGCTCTTGATACCAATTGAAGGTTGTGGTAGGCTTAGAGAAGGGGGTTGAATCTATGCCTTTTTTTTTATGTTACTGAAATGACCCATTAAAACAAACTTTCAATTCTGATTCTATTTGAACTCAGCAACAGAAATTTATGAGACAAATTATTTTTGTCTCATTAATATTAGAAAACAGAACACAGCAGAGAGAAGAAAAGCTAACACTAGCATATATCCTGGTTCGGATGCGTTGTGCTATGCAACCTACATCCAGTCTCCTCCACAACAACGGAGGAATTTTCACTATAGTTAAAAGTATTACATACACCAATTTTACACTCAAGTTCTAACCTAACTTGACATTGGCTATGCTAATACCTAACTCTCCACTCTTAGTGCTAACCCAACTAAGAAAGGAATATCTAACAGGTACAAGATACAATAAATAAATCTGAAATAAACTCTAGGATTTTCTCTCAAGTGTTTCACTCAGCCTTTTTTTCACTCATGGCTTTTACTTGAGCTCTCTTATTATGCCTTTTCACTCAAGAAATTACAGATAGATAAATATTAAAAAGTAAAATACAATCTGTAACAACATGAAGGAGATTGACTACATCAACAGCCTCTTTGCTATGTGAAAAACCAGATTAGCAAGCCTCTGATTTAGTTCTTCATACTGGCGGAATGCACCTTTGACTAGGAAACACTGTCCAGTTAGATGAACTTCTTCAAAGACCTTTTCTCAGAACATACACCTCAAGAACACTGGTTTTCTCTCCTTAGTTTCTGAATGAACAGCAAACCTCTTTTATCTCCTTGCATGTTGCTTGGTTGCTCTTCCTGGGTCAACTTCTTGAGCCTTGAGCCTCACCAACCCAGCCGATCACCTTTTTCTCAGTAATCTTCAAAATAGAAATTTTGCTTCTGACTTCTTTATCTTGACTGAAAGCCATAAAGCAGCAACCACAAGAGTCTTCCAATGGTCAACTGAATCTGAGCCATTGAGAAGCTACTTGGTCTCCAAGAATCACTTGTGACCGTAGATACACAGCAGTGAAAAACAGAAATCAACTTTCCTTTGTATCCCATTTCGGTTTGAGCAGAGAGTTGGGAAGAAGAGAAGAAACTGAGATGCATGTATGAGGAAACGGTTTACCTTTGATCTTTTCTTAAGCTTGATTTGGCTTGAACTTGTTGATTTGACATTCTGCCATTCAAGCTTAATCTCTCTCTCTCTCTCTTGCTTCTTTGGTGACTAGCTTAGGGAAGAAGCTCTTTCTCTCTTTCTTACTTTTCTGAGTTTCTGGCCAACTCACAGAGGTGAGCGTTGCTTGTGATGTGAGATCAAGTTGGAGGAATTGAAATCAACTTGGGTTTGGATCGAATATCCATTAAGCAACCCCTTTGGCCCATCTGACTTCTTTCTTTGTTTTTCTTTAGGCTTCTATTTTTGTTTTCAGCCCACCATCCTTTCTATTTGCCTTTCATTCCAATTGGGCTATTAAATTGAATATTGGCCTGCAACAATAAATAATTAGTAATATGCAATTATAATTAATCAACACAAATTATTTATTTTGTCCAAAAATAATATTTGTCATCACTAATTAATTTAGTTAATTTCTTAACTTAACAAACCTTCAAACCCTCGACATCTCCTCCTACCTCTCCTCCAAGAACTTACCCAATGGCACGGACCAAGACTACACCCAGATTTCCTGCCTCTACTAAGCCGACGCCTCCTCCAAAGGCTCCTCCTTCAAAACCTGGATCCTCAAAACCAAGCTCGTTCAAAGGCAAATGTCCGGCAGTCGAGGAACCAGTTCCTGAGCCAACTCAGCCAAAGTCTAGGTTTGTTCCTTTGCGCTCACAAAGAGGTAACCCTCGTCTCCCTCTCAAATCAGTTAGAGAACCAGAAATTGATCCTTTTGCTCACAAATCTCACTTCATGACATCTCACTTCAACTATAACCCCCATCATTTTAAATCTGCCATGAACCACAATTTTTATGAGGGAGTTATTCAGTATCATACTCTGTGTCCCTCTTTTCTTGTGGATTTACCTACTTTGAAAAAAAAAGGTTTACCTTTTGTTGAAAATTTGGAATTTTTAGACAGGAATCACCTTTTCAAAATCAAAAAACCTGTGTATTCTCTGTTAGTCAAAGAGTTTTATGCAAATATGACTTACCATGAAGGAAGTGTGCATTCTTATGTTAAGGGCAGAGACATTATTTTAAATGATGAAACTATCAGTGATTCTTTGAAGTAAACTGATGTTGGGCCGTGTGCTTATACGTCTGTAAAGTGGGATGAAGGAGTTGGTATCTCTTACCATGATACTTTGGCTCACATTTGTGAACATGTTTCCTTAATTGATGGCATCACACCCACTCACAAAGCCCTAGGATATGAACGTGCTCAGTTGCACCGAATTGTCAACCACATCTTACTTCCTCAAAGTGGTTCATATCAAAGGATTTCCTACACAGACACACTTGTTTTGTATGCCATAATCACGAAAATAGAAATTTCTTTTGCCTATTTGTTGGCTATATACATGTTTGATTCTGTTAGAAGTGAGAAAGATAAAGCACTACCCTATGGCATGTTTCTAACTTGCATATTTGAGCATTTTGGTGTTGACCTGTCAAATGAGGATTATGAAAACCGACATTCATATCTAAAAGGGAGTGGTTCAGTGAAACAGCAAAAAGGACCAACTCGATCTGAGAGAGTGGTTCTAGATGATGATGATGATGATGATGAGTTATGACGAACGGATTTTTGCTAGTAAAGAATTTCAAAAATAAATTCTCGTTGTAAGTATAGTTTCTAAACCAACAAAGAATCCTTTCGTACAAAAGTTTGGTTGTCACAAGTAACAAAACCCCTAAAAAGTAATAACCGAAGTATTTAAACCTCGGGTCGTCTCTCAAGGAATTGCAGGGAAGTATAATTTATTATTGGTTATGGAAAAGTATCTTTTGGGGTTTTTGAAATAGGGAACAAGGAAATAAATTGGCAAGAAAGTAAATTAATAACTAGAAAAACTCTTGGCAAGATATGAGAACTGAAAATCCCATCCTAGTTATCCTTATCAATTGTGATGAGAATTGTTTATTGCTCCCACTTAGTTAACCCTTACTAAATAAAGGAAAGTCAAGTGGACTAATCCATTTGATTCCTCAAATCCTAGTCAACTCCCGAGGAAAGACTAGCTTTAGAGGGATCCAAATCAACCAGCAAATTCCAATTATCAATCAACAAAGGAGTTTGATAAATCAAGTGTCACCAATTACTCAACAAAAACTAAGAATGTAAAATGCTAGATTAAAATCATAAATATGAAATACCTCAATTTGCATTAAATAAGAAAATCAATTCTAACATGGAGTTCATAAACCAAATAGCAACATAAAGTAATCAATAAGGGAAATAAATAAACTTGAGTACTAAGACAATTAAAAGTAGAAAAAAAAACTAAATTAAAGGAGCATTAATCCTGGAATTGTGAAGAAGAAGAAATCCTAATCCTAAAACCTAAGAGAGAGGAGAGAGCCTCTCTCTCTAGAAAAACTACATCTAAAACCTAAATTATATGAATGAAAGTTGTTTGATTGAATGAATTGATTCCCCCACTCTGTAGCCTCTAATCTGTATTTTCTGGACCAAAAACTGGGTCAAAAACAGCCCAGAAATCACCCTCAGTGATTTTTGATACGTCCAGCACGTCGCTCTGTCACGCGTACGCGTCGTCCACGCGTACGCGTGGATCAAATTTTTGCCAGGTCACGCATATGCGTGATTCACGCGTGTGCATTGCCTAACTTCAGAGAAACTATGGCAAATTATATATCCTTGCGAAGCTCCAGATGTTAGCTTTCCAATACAACTAGAACCGCCTCATTTGGATCTCTGTAGCTCAAGTTATGATCAATTTAGTACGAAGAGGTCAGGCTGGACAGCTCAGCAATTCCTTCAGTTTCTTGTATTCCTTCCACTTTTGCATGCTTCCTTTCCATCCTCTAAGTCATTCTTGCCCTATAAACCTTAAAAACACTTAACACACATATCAAGGAATCTAATGGTAATAAGAGAGGATTAAACATAGCAAAATTAAGGCCAAAGAAGCATATTTTCAATCATAGCACAAAATCAAGAAGGAAAATGTAAAACATGTGATTTCTATGAATAAGTGTGAGTTTAGTGGATAAAATCCACTCAATGAAGTACAAAATGTACCACGAAATAGTGGTGCATCAAGTTCATTCCTGATGACTCTCCTCCTCCTTCCACTGAGGGTACCTCCATCTCTAGTGGCAAAAAATCTGCTCTGCTGAATGTTGTCAAAGATGTTGTTCAGGAATTTGTCTCCCAATCCAATCATATGATTGCCATGAGTAAGGAACAAAGGAAGCTAGCAAGCAAGCATTAGAATTTCCTCTGGAAGTCAAGAGATGGAGTGGCTGTGTTCATGACTTTCATTGATAATTTTCTAAAGGATGAAGACCCTGCCACTGATGTTGAAGAGGAAGCTGATTCGAAGGAAAATGGTTCTGATGCCTAGAATTTGTCTCATGAAAACTGCTGCTGCGGCTCTCTTTTTGTCTCATGAATTCTGTTTCTTTTGCTACTGTTGAACTATTTTTCTTAGATGACTGTAATAACTCTAAATACTGCTGCACTTTTGATAGTTTAGTTAGTACTTTGGACTGTGCTCTAACACTTTCTTGCAGGTTTTACGGTGCTATTTTTGTTGATCTTGATTATCGTCCACCCTTGATGACAAAAGGGGGAGTAATAGCTGCTGAATTGACTTTTGAATTGACATGATGCTACTAAATTTTTTGTGATTTAATTGTGAATTTCTGACTGATAATAGTGTTGAGCACATAAATTGCTGAAAATAGTGTTGAGCATATAAATTTTGAGTTGCAACTATGCTACTGCAGGGAATGAATTGACATGCAAATTGGAAATTGCTTTCATATGATATCAGTGGTGTTTTTGCTGTAATACTTTGTTTTTGCTATTGACATAATATGTTGGGCTGATCATGTGGTGTTGTTTGTTTTATATCCCTTAGACAAGATAAATGTATGTAGCTCTTTATTGTGTTCTCTTTAAGTACAATGTAAAACAGGAACAAAGAGGAAAGCATAAATCAAGGGGGAGCTACTATTGAAAAGGAAAGGGGGAGCAACACTAAAGCAAGAAACATCAATCAAGGAAAGTTTTCTAACCTCACTAAAATTCAATTCTTTTTGGTTATTTTTAAATATGTTTGTCATCAAAGGGGAGATTGTTGAGTTAAGAAATTAACTAAATTAATTAGTGATGACAAACATTATTTTTGGGCAAAATAAATAATTAGTGTTGAGTGTTAATAATTATATGTTGCTAATTATTTATTAAATGTTGCAGGCCAAAACCAAGTCTAGCAGCCCAAATTGGAATGAAAATAAAAACATCAAGGCTAATGGGTTGGTCAATCAAGTGGAGCCCAAAAGAAACAAAGCCAAGGAACCAACGGGCTGAACTTGAGAAGAACCCGATCCAAGCCCGAATTGATTTCAAATCTCTCCATCTTGCTTCCAAAGCAACGTTTCTTTTTTCTCTGTCTCAGTCAAATCACTGAACTCATAAAAAGTAAGAAAGAGAGCTTAGTCCCTAAGCTAGTCATAAAAGAAGAAGGAAAGAGAAGGTTAAGCAAAGAGGGGTAAGGTCTAATCAACCATTTCAAACCATATCAAGAAAAGATCAGAAGGTTAAAGGTAACCCATTTCCTCATACATACAACACACTTTCTTCTCTTCATCCTCAACTCTCTGCCACTCCGTTTTGAGCTATATGGAAAAGAGGATTTCTGTTCTTTACTGCTATGTATCTACGGTCACAAGTGATTCTTGGGGACCAAGTAGCTTCTCAATGGCTCAGATTCGGTTGACCATTGGAAAACTCTTGTGGTTGCTGCTTTATGGCTTTCGGTCAAGATAGAGAAGTCAGAAGCAAAGTTTCTATTTTGAAGATTGCTGAGAAAAAGGTGATTGGCTGGGTTGGTGAAGCTCAGTGCTCAAGGAGTTGACCTAGGAAGATGAATCCAGCAACATACAAGGAGATAAAAGAAGATTTTCTGCTCATTCCGAGGCAAGGAGAGATAGCCCAGAGTATTGTGGTTTTGTTCTGTGAAGAAGTTCTTTGAAGAAGTTCCTCTACTTGGACAGTGCTCTCTTTCAAAGAAGCATTCCGCCAAGAATGAAGAACAGAATCAGAGGCTTGCAAGTCTGGTTTATCACATAGCAAAGAGGTTGTTGATGTAGTCAATCTCTTTCATGTGTTATAGATTGTATTTTACTTTTCAATGTTTATCTTTATCTTTCTGTAATTTCTTGAGTGAAAAGGCATATTGAGAGAGATAAAGAAAAAGCCATAAGTGGAAAAAGGCTGAGTGAAACACTTGAGAGAAAAGCCTAGAGTTTATTTCAGATTTTTTTAGGTTGATTAAGTGTCTTGTATCTTATACCTATTAGATATCCCTTTCTTAGTTGGGTTAGTGGTGCATGAAATTGTGATGTCCAGGCTCAAACAATCCCCGGCAACGTGAGAAACTTGGTGCTCTGATCTCAATTCATAATTGTCACAACTTCGATACAACTAAAACATCCCTAAAAGTAACTAGATCCTACTAAAAACATACTAAAAACAATGTCAAAAAGCGTATAAATTATCCGCTCATCAGTTAGTACTAAGAGTGAAGAGTTAGGTATTAGCATAACCAATGTCAAGTTAGGTTAGAACTTGAGTGTGAAAGGATTGGGTCAATCCTGTGAAATTGGTGTATGTAATACTTTTAACTATAGTGGAAATTCTTCCATTGTTGTGGAGGAGACTGGACGTAGGTTGCATAGCACAAGGCAACTAAACCAGGATACATGCTGGTGTTAGCTTTTCTCTTCTCTGCTGTGTTCTGTTTTCTGATATTCATGAGACAAAAATAAATTGTCTCATAAATTTTCGCTGATGAGTTCAAACAGAATCAGAATTGAAAGTTTGTTTTAAAGGGTCATTTCAGTAACAAAAAAAGGAAAGGCATAGATTTAATCCCCCTTCTCTAAGCCTACCACAACCTTCACAAGTAAAATGTAAAAATTAATAACTCTAAAAGTCTATTTACTTTCATCAAATTTAAACATGAAAAATTTGTAATTAATTTTAAACTAAAAACTAATTAGAAATATTCTATTACTTTATAATAGAATATAACAATGTTATTCTTTTTTTTCTATTCATGTTATTCACAAGAAAAATTAACAACTTATAAGTTAGTAAAAACATCCTAATTGCATATTTTCTAACACATAATAAATTAAAATTACATAAATTAGGGTTTAAGATTTAACTACTCTAAATTTCTTAGTGAGTGAGTTACCTAGAGACAGTGGCGGCAAAAACACTTCTCCGGTGTGGTGGCAATAGCATGTATGGCACAATAGTAGCAATGATGACCAACTTGTAGGGATGCATTTAGGGTTTCAATTAAAAAAATGCAAATATAAAATAGGATACAATATGAAGAGGGAGGAGGACAACCTACCTAGACAGGGGAACGAGCCAGCTCCGATGAGCAGCAACGACAGCAGCGAAATCAGTAACGGCACGACAGCTACAAGTTGGTGGTGGCAGCGACTAGTCCACACGTTCTTTGGAGGATGTTGGTGGTGACCGGTGCTGGTGGAGAGGATGCCGGAGGTTGTAAGGGTGAGGGAGATGCAGAAAGAGAGAGCGCGTTAGTGGTTTTAGAGAGAGAGCGGTCTTCCGAAATGAGGGAGAGAGGGCGCGTGATTCCAATTGCGCGTGACAAACACAACGTTTCATTAAGTGAGACTTACCAGAAGATTTATTCATCGGTAAATCCAATAGTACAAAACAAGCCAAATTTGTTGTTCCCTCCAAATATTTCTGGCGGAAAACCTAATCCGAAGGTAACTTTTTATCGGACGATTTTTTTGCCTGATCCGCCAGTAGTTCCGACAGTAGATCTGTCGCTAACAGTTGACGGTAAATTCGACGGTATTCAACGTGTTTCTTGTAGTATTGCCAGAGACTCATTAGGGTGTCATACAGAAAAAATAAGTTCTTTTAGGAGGTTAGATATTACGATAGACCTTACAGTTGCACGCAATCTAGGTTGTACCAAGACCACTCTAAACTTGATTCAAGCATCATGGCTACACACATAGAGCCTATGATAACAATTGACTCATCAATCAAAGTCAAGCACATAATTGCATAAATTTAGAGCAATTTCAATTACACACCCACTTATCGCAAAGCCTGGCTTGGAAAACAACATGCCCTTGAAAAAAATTACAATAATTGGGGATCCTGTTACCAAGAATTACCAGTGTGGCTTGGAGCATTATGTAAAGTAGATAAAGGTGCACGTGTGGAGTTTGAAGTTGTTGAAACTTACAATGGCAATGAGGTAATTCCAAATGTCTGCCTATTTCTGTGTTTCGGGCTTTTGGCCCAGGTAAAAAGTCCTTCAAATATTGCAAACCATTGGTCCAAGTCGATGGAACACTTATATGGTAAATCAAAACATAGTGTCAACAGAAGATGATGTGCTCACATCAACAAATTGTCATGAAACATTAGGTGTGGCGTCCCTCCAGTCGTTTGCAACCTGTCTTTGAAGTTTGCCACTATATACAGAAGCTCTTGAAGCATGCGGTCGAGGATACTGCTGAGGTCCACGTTGATGGTGATGGTCATGGTTCTAAAAATTGGTTCCGCCGTAAACCAATTCCCTTTGCAGTTCGGCTCAACATATAAAACCGTCAATTACAAAATTGGTAAAAAATAGCTGACCCAGCCAGTCGAACCGAAATGACCCGAACAATTCTATTGAAACGACGTCATTTTATGCTTTCTTAAAAAAAAAAGCCTTATCCTTCCCCATTTCCCTTTCTCCTCATTCAGATATATCCCCTGTCCCAAAAAAAAACCCTAGGTTACTCCCTCTCTGCCGCAAAGGTCTCACTTAACACCGCCGTCCGTTCACTCAAACACCACAGTGTCTTCGTCCGGTCATCGGCAACTCTGACTTTTCCTCATTCAACAATCAATGCGTCTTCTTTGAGCTCGCCGTTAGTCACTGGTCTTCATCTGCTCAGCCTATCTTCCTCCGCCGTCCATCACGCTCAGGCACAACAGTCCTAGTCTGTAAGTCGTGGTCAAAGTCTCCAACCCTTCTCCTCATTCACCAAGCGCAACTTCTTCCTCAAGCACACCATCTGTCGTCGGCTCTTTATTTCCTCAACCGCGCTTTTGCCGCTATCCGTCGTCCTACTCATCGCTAAGTTTCTGTCTCTGCTGTGCATCTTCCCCTCTGCTCAGACTTCTCAAAACGAAGTCAATGGCTTCATTTTTTTTAATTTTTTTCTCTATTCTTCGTTCTTTGCTCAGAACATTGATTCAATGATTTTTTTTTTTAGGATTCTGCTAGAACAATGATTTTTTTTTTTGGATTCTAGTCTTCATTTTCTCTATTCTCTATTCTTCATTGATTTTTAAATTTGAATCATTGAATGATTAGCTGTATTCCTATGCTGTATTGTATTCTATTTTCTTGATTCTGATTAATTGAATATTTGAATGATTAGTTGATTTTTTAGTTCATTGAAATTAATCTTCGTTAAAATTGTGTTGATTTAATTGATTTCGTTCACTAGTTAACCTTGTAATCTTTATTAAAAAATTAAAACTTTGCTAAAAATTTGTTAAAACTCTGTTTATATTAATTGTTTTAGGCACAGTTATCAGAACCGGAATAGATCGGCCGGTTCAACTGAAAAACCGGTGGTCTGACCTGTTCGGTTAGCAAAACAGACTGGACGTGTAATTGAACCAGTCAACGGTGGTCAAACCCGTTGAAAACCGGCCAGTTCGAGCTTCAGATCGCATTGAACCCACGCGGGTCCACGATACACCCGCGCGCCGCCGAACCACCTTAGGAGCACCCGTGAAATACAACTCTAAAAACGTTGCCAGTCAGGTTCAAACACGGAGCATATTGCTTGCTGCGCCTCCCCCTTGCCATTGTGCCATTTTGATTTTCAATAATATATGTTACAAAATATATATATAATAAACTATGAATGAATTTGTTTTTTTTTTTTTTATCCTTTTAAGCATGGATTGACATAGATACTAAACAAGTAACAACATATGAAATACAAACATATTGATATATTGATTGATTGTGTTATCTTTTGTTTTCTCTCGCTCATTTACATTGAGAAAATATTTTGTATTAGTGACTAATTTATTATCTCTTTTTGCACTATAAATTATATCTAAGAATTAATATTTGATTGTTATTAATATATTTTTAAAAATATGCATTTAACTTTTAATTTTATTTTTTTTATTTAATTATGACCAGGTCAACCGAGTAAATCAGTGACTCACCGATTGAACCAGTAAATACGACCGGGTTAATTACCGATTCGATTATGATAACTATGATTTTAGGATTATAGTCTTCATTTTCTCTATCATATGTTCTTCATTGATTTTTAAATTTGAATCATTGAATGTTAGCTGTGTTTCTATGCTGTATTGTACTCTATTTTCTTGATTTTGATTGATAGAATATTTGAATGATTAGTTGATTTTTTTTAGTTCACTTGTGCTAATTTAGGTGATTTAGTTCACTTTTTAACCTTGTAATCTTTATTAAAAATTTAAAATTATGATAAAAATTTTGTTAAAACTCAATTTATATTAATTTTTTTTTTTTTGAGATTCTAGTCTTCGTTTTCTCTGTTCTATGTTCTTCATTGATCTTTAAATTTGAATCATTGAATGGTTAATTGTGTTTCTATATTATATTGTACTCTATTTTCCTATTCTTAATTGATTGAATCATTGAATGATTAGTTGACTTTTTAGTTCATTGATTAATCTTTGGTAAAACTGTACTGATTTAGTTGATTTAGTTCACTAGTTAACCTTGTTAATATTTATTAAAAAATTAAAATTATGCTAAAAATTTTGTTAAAACTATGTTTATTTATGTTTTATTTATTATTTTATTATAAAATAATTATTTCGGTTGAACCGGTTAGACCAATAAACTAGTACCTAAAACGGTTCGATGACTGGTCCAATTTTCAGAACCTTGGTGATGGTAGTCAGACAGCATAAACTCTCACATCGATTGATTGGGGGAATAGCAGTAAAATGTTGCCGCACCTCGGGAACTTGATCAAGTCTTGGGTCGTGCAAGCGAACCTGTGTGGCCAAAAATACATGTGGTTAGTGGCAACGATACCAATCTATATATACGTTAGAAGGTCTGTAGTTGGGAGTAGGATCTCCAACCATCGATCTTCGCATGTCCCAAGCCGTAATCCAAACAGAATGAATGTCAATCCAATTCTCATAGTTATGACCGCTTAAGTCTCTATTGTGTCTAGTTTTGAGATCCATATGGTCTTCAGGCTCTTGTTGAGACCAACCAAATTGAGCATCACCCGGTCAGCGGGATGTCACTCAATAATTTCAAAGCAAATTACTGGACAATGAAAAGCACGACCCCTCTCAATGTCAGGCTTGATATCTGGCAGAATTTGCATCGCCAAATACGCATCTTGGTAAGGTCGCCATTTGAACAGTTATATTAAAACAACACCAAATTACATAACACCATATATCTCACAACATATAATAAAGTAAATTAACTTTTAATTTTACCTCATTCATGGGCATGTGGTCTACACGAGTCCTAATTGCAACTACTGATGGAATTTCTAGCGTCGAGGATGCTCCCATCCTCCCCAACTATGTAAAATATGTAAATTCGACATTTCAATATGGAAATATAATTTAAAAAGATAAATAATATTACTATGATACAAACCTTCGTGCTAATGGGAATGAGACAAGCAAATGAGGCACTAGACATATCCACGGAAGCCTAAGCCATGCCCATGATTGTAGCAAAATAGTGCAACCATTGATTTGATCTATCGCCACACTTTATAAGCGTGACAAAAAAAAGTGTGGCCAAATTTTAAATCAGTGGCCACCCTCGTAAAAGCATGCCGATTTCTTTCTATGGCCACACTTTTCAAGCATAGCAATAAAAAAGCGTGGCCAAATTTCAAATAAGTGGCCACCCTCATAAAAGCGTGCCGATTTCTAAAAGCGTGGAAAAAAACGTGGCCAAATCACAAATCAGTGGCCACCCTCGCAAAAGCATGCCCATTGACCACTTTTGGGCACGCTTTAAAAGCGTGACAAGAAAAAAGTGTGACGACAGGCCTTTTTTCTTGTAGTGCGTGAAGCTCGACATAATCCCCAATATAAATCGGCAAGGCATGCAAATCTCCAACTTAAATTCCCATAGTAGTCCAAATCTACTACTAGTGGAAGATACTTTTCATGTACTAAGTTTTCTGACTTGTCTGGTAATAAACGAACACCCAACATCAGTAGTATATAAACTCAAGACTTTTGCTCTATGGTAACACACTACCCATAAAAATGCCGGAGGGATGTGAATTTTATTTTGTGACCAAAAAAATTCAAATCTTCAATTTCAACTCCAAAATTATGATAGCACAATTGTTTAAACTTATCAACATTTAAACCAATAACTCTACAGATAACTTCTCCATTTATTCATAGACTAAAGTGTACCACAACATCTTCTAATGTTACAGTATACTCTCCATAAAAAATAGAATGTGTGACACTCAGGTCTTCATCTCTCGACCAGTGAAGCAATAAGAGCGTAATCTATGTTATAGTCTGAAATGTTGACAGCGTACAACATTTTTGCTCTTGTCAATTGAAAATATACCTCTTGATCTAAATCTAATTTGATATGACTAATGTGAGGCCTAAGATCTCTTGACTCCTGTAATATTTATCAAAACACAATATGAATACAATTTATTTTATTTTAAAAGAATATTAGTATATTTGAAATATTTAATATGTTAAATATATATTATTTATTTAATATATTTAAATACAAAATATTATTTTTAAATAAGTAGCATAAAAGTTAATTAAAATACACGATGAAAATCGGTATAAAATTGATAATAATTAATAACAAGCACCATACCTTCTCAATACATATGGAAAATAAATGTAAATCCATATAAAGAATTCCCCAAAAAAAATTTGGCAACAAAGGTTTCAAACAAAGCTAATAATCGGCCAACCAGTTATTTGTATCATATGTAAGCTATATATTTAAATTAAATAACAAATATAAAATATTACTTACTTCAACTCCACACACTTGTTTAACAATATGTTATTCTACTTCTATCGTTATATCATGTTTATTGCGATATGGAAGGGGCATTATTTAAATTTATTTACACCAAAAAATATACTTAATATAAAATTAAGGAAAAATTTCACTCCCTTCTCTTGCAAGATGTTAAAATGACACTCCCCTCCCCTCTATTTTATAAATGTACATTCCCCTCCCTTCTAATTTTTAAAAAACCTCCTCTTTAGTCCATTTTAAATTTTTTGTGTTAACTAATGTTAACTTTATCCATTTGAAAGAAGAACCTACGAGCGCAAATTTCAAAGCCTTAGTTACACTATCCATTGAACTGAAGATGAAGAAGAACCTACGAGCGCAAATTTAAAAGAAGAAGGAGGAGGAGGAGGAAGAGGAGGAGAAATACTATTCTTGTTGATTGAAAGTTGATCACTATTTATTCACCACATGTATATTGTTCGGTTCGGTAACCTTTCTGATTTCGGTTCACCAAATGAATGTTGTTCGGTTCGGTGGCCTCCTTTTACTTTGTTCAATGTTTAAGATTATTGTGATAGCATGCAGCAATCATTCCCTAGCTGTCTCAACGTAATAACCTCATTCAACTGATTTGAAGTTGAATCATTCATTATTTTCATTCAGAAGTGTAGATCGAAGAAGAAAACGAAGAAGAAGAAGAACGACAGAGCTTATTACGTTTAATTCAATGCAGATCAATAATGAAGAATGCGAGCAGAGAAGAAAAACGC
Organism: Arachis ipaensis; assembly: GCF_000816755.2. Taxonomy (NCBI): domain Eukaryota; kingdom Viridiplantae; phylum Streptophyta; class Magnoliopsida; order Fabales; family Fabaceae; genus Arachis; species Arachis ipaensis. Next base: position 34,528,826 of record NC_029787.2, on the reverse strand, counting down.
GAACAGAGGAAAACAACGAATTTTATTAGGTAGAAGAAATACTATTCTTGTTGATTGAAAGTTGATCACCATTTATTCACCACATGTACATTGTTTGGTTCAGTGGCCTTTGTGATTTCGGTTCACCAAATAAATGTTGTTCGGTTCGATGGCCTCCTTTTACTTTGTTCAATGTTTAAGATTATTGTGATAGCATGCAGCAATCATTCCCTAGCTGTCTCAACGTAATAACCTCATTCAACTGATTTGAAGTTGAATCATTCATTGTTTGCATTCAGAAGTGTAGATCGAAGAAAAAAACGAAGAAGAAGAAGAACGACAGAGCTTATCACATTGAATTCAATACAGATCAATAATGAAGAATGCAAGTAGAGAAAGAAAACGCGAACAGAGGAGAAGGACGAATTTTATTAGGTTGAAGAAGAAGAAGAAGAACAAGAACAGAGAACAAGAAGAAGAACAAAAATGCGATACGTTATATGAGGCGCATGTATAACAAATGACTGTAGGTGAGGAAACGCGTGTGTAGAGAAAGTTACTTAGATAATATATATAATTTTTTACATAAATGTAGAACTTTTCCCTTTTAAATTAGTGTAAACCTAACCTAATTCGTCATTTTTATATATTCTCAACTTATCAATACGTTATTCTTGGTAGTTTAGTTATAATTTTAACATTAAGCAATTGAAATTCCTATTCATTTTACATATAATTCCCTATAAAATATACGAGTTAAAGCTGGCAGCCCTATCCACACATGCGGGGTAAAATTTGAATTGAGAAGTTTAAAGTTTAAACCCAAGATAGGATCAAACGGTTTAGAATACGGTTAGAATTTGAATTGAGGGATTTAAACTCGCAAATAGAATTAAGTAAAATTTAAACTATTTTATTCATTATCACTCCTAATGCAAGGTCATGTTCACAAAACCAAAGAATTCTGCAACAAAAAAATGCTAGAAAATTATTAGAATTTATTATTTTTAGCAATCACTTAATTATTACTGTTTAAAAATATAGAATAAAATATATTGTTAAATTATTAGACTAAAAAAATTAAATTAATAGTTAAATAATAACAAAAAGCCATAATTTCCAATAGTCCCTTAGTATTTCTCCTAAAACTCAGGCGTGCAAGTCAAAAGGGGTATCCAGTGTCCTTAGCATCGTGTTCCAACCTATGTGTTTTAAAGAAAAAGTTCTAAATGATGGCATCAGCTTAGTGATAATTATGCAGTATTAAAAATCATAGACAAGCTAGTGGGAATTCTACTTTGCCAGAAAACATTTTCAATTAAATACTGCTCTAAAATAAAAGGAATCAACACCGTACAATAATTCAAAAACACAACCCAATCAGGAGCCAATTCATTTATGAAACCCGACGTATGTTCTGAAAGCTCTCCGCCTCTTCGTCTCAAAAAGCAATAACTTCGGCCTGACAAATCCTATGAGCAGACCAATAATCCAATATAACTCAGACCAATTCATTCTATAATAATCACGTATAGCTCATCTTCAGAATGTCAACTATATATTGCTGGTTGTAGGTATGTAAATATATAAAGAAATACATCATCACCAATAACTAATCCAAGTTATCATATCCATAGAACACACTAAACATGGCAAAATTTGAGAAAATGTTGGTGGCTTTGTTTATATGTGTAGTCGTACTCGTTGGCAACATCGTCCAAGTGGATGGCAACTTTTCGAAGAGCATGTATCTCACATGGGGTGTTCAACATGCATCGATTATGGGCGAAGACCTTCATCTAGTGTTGGACACAACCTCAGGTGAAAATTCTATGCCTCTTTAGCATGCATTAATTAAGTATAAATTTGGATTTCACTAGACATGGGTCTCTTGGAATGAGAAAATTTGTGCGTATAATATTATCTGTTCTCAGTTTCTCCAAACACAAGTTGCTTTTTGGTATCAGGATCTGCTGCTAAATCGAAGAGATCATTCTTATTTGGAAGCATTGAAATGCTAATCAAGCTCATACCAGGCAATGCCGCAGGAATAGTAACAGCCTACTATGTAAGTCAAAGTCACATGAGCTAAAAAGGTCACAATAATCTCTTATACTTTCCACACAAAATGGATTGCTAATGCTTCTCCCAAAATATTGTGTACAGTTATCCTCCACGGGAAGTCAGCATGATGAGATAGATTTTGAGTTCTTAGGCAACATTACAGGACAACCATACACTGTCAATACCAACATATATACACAAGGAAAAGGAAACAAAGAGCAACAATTTTACCTCTGGTTTGACCCAGCTGCTGACTTTCACAACTACACCATTCACTGGAACCCCACGCAAATTGTGTAAGTTGATGATAACACAATTATTTAACTGCTATCTAAGGATGTGATGATCTTTAACTATCACTGCACTGCACTGCTATCTCAGGTGGTATGTTGATGGTCTGCCGATTCGGGTTTTTCAGAACTACGAAAATCACGGCGTTGCGTATCCAAACAAGCATGGAATGAGGGTATACAGCAGCCTATGGAATGCAGATGACTGGGCAACTAGAGGAGGGCTTGTTAAGACTGACTGGAGAGGTGCACCATTCATAGCCAGCTTTCATCATTTCAGAGCAAGGGCTTGCAAGTGGAATGGGGCAGTGAGCATCAATCACTGTGCCTCCAATGTCCCTGCAAATTGGTGGATTTCTCCCCTATACAAGCAGCTAAGTTACTCCGAAAAAGGCCAGTTGAACTGGGTCAGAAAGAATTACATGATCTACGACTACTGTGCCGATTCCAAGAGATTCAACGGCCAGTTGCCTCCAGAATGTTCTAAAACACAACTCTAACTATAAGGATCATATGCTGGTTCTTTTTTTTTTCTCAGTCATTGCCCCATTTTTTAAAGCCTCGCGAGGCTTGGTGACTCGATTCTTGCTCACCAAGAACTAATAATGCTGCTTTGTATGCTTAGTTATCTACTTAACACACAATAATTTTTCATCATCGCCAAAAGAGGACAATGCTTTGGTAATTTCCGTACTGAGAACTGAACAGGCCTAATAAACTACTGTAATTTTGAAAAAATAAAACCTAGCTCGGGACATGATTACAATTCGACGATACAACAAAACTTGAATCTGACAATGGAAGTAACAGAATGACGCATAAACAGAGATAGTTGAAAGGTTAGGAATTGATACAAAGGAAAAGGCCGGAAACGATAAAAGCGGTACCGACGGATGCGCGAAGAAGGTGGGTGCGTTCGCCGAGAAGGATGCCGAAGACGGCGGTGGCGGCGAAGGTGGTGGCGTTGGTGACAGGGACGGCGAGGGAGAGTGGGGCGTGTGAGAGGATGGCGAAGAAAGTGAGGGAGGCGGAGAGGTTGACGAGAAAGGGGATGGAGTACTGCCAGATCCATAGGAGCTTGAACCAGTTGCGGAGGGACAACAGTGCTCTCTGGTACAGCTTGGCGTTGGGATCTGCCCTTGATGTGGATTTCACAGCTTGGTCCCATAGAACGGCACCCCGGCGCATGATAGCATTTGTGGCGCCCCATACCAGACCCACTGCGATCATCTTCTCCACTTCCCCCATCATCTTCTCTGATCTCAGGCTCAGGCGCTCAGCTACCGTCCTGTCCCAAATTAACTTCCATCGCAATTTGCAGCAGCTAGTTCTTGGGCTGAGTTATTTGGGCCGCAATTTTGCGAAACTGTTTAACTCCTATATAGTAAAAAAAACAAAGCAATCATCACCTAAAATGAAAAAAAAAAAAAGGGAAGGAATTGTTATAAAATAACTAAATAAATAAATAAATAAGGAGGAGGTAACAAACATAAAGTAAAGAAATATAATTAGATAACAATATTAACCATAATTACTATCTCAATATAAAAGATATGATACTTATATATTTATATATATGTATTAACGTATGAAAGAAAGAAAGAGAGGAAGAATTTTGTATATAGACAATATAAATAGAGAGAGAATTCTTATTAATTGTAGTGTATAATCAACGAAGGCTTAACCTCCTATTTATACATGTACAAGAGTGCTCTTTTTCCTCTTTCATTAAATGTACTTTTCTTGGTAATATGGCACTTCACTATAGGAAAGTTAAGCCATCCAAGTCATAGGTGGTCAATGGTCATCCACTTCACACTTATCACAATACTCCTCCTTGGATGACCATTTAGAATTATGCTTCGTTAAAACCTTACTAAAGAAAAATCCAATGGGAAAAAACCTTAGTGAAGGAAAAAGAGTACAATATCCTTTGTGATAAGGACTTCCTCATTAAAAACCTTGTCAAGAAAAATCTAATAGGAAAAAAAACCCAACCAAGGGAAAAAGAGTACAGTCTCCCCCTCTTGCCAACATCATTTAATGTCTCGAAATTGGCGCATTCCAATCTCATGTACCAATCTTTCAAAGGAGGATTTTGGGAGTGAGTTTGTAAATAAATCTGCCAGATTATCACTTGAGCGGATCTGTTGGACATCAATTGTCCCTTGATTTTGAAGATCATTAGTGAAGAAGAATTTGGGAGAAATATGCTTTGTTCTATCACCTTTGATGCATCCGCCTTTAAGTTGAGCAATGCATGCTGTATTATCTTTAAACAGGATAGTTGGAGCTATCTTATGATCAATCAGTCCACATGATGACAGAATATATTGGATCAAACTCCTCAGCTAAAAACACTCACGACTTGCTTCATGTATCGCTAGTATTTCAGCATGATTAGAGGAGGTTGCTGCTATCGTCTATTTCGTGGACCTCCATGATATAGCTGTACCACCATATGTGAATAGGTATCCTGTCTGAGATCTCCCTTTATATGGATCAGACAAATATCCAGCATCTGCATAGCCAACTAATTGTAACTTGGATCCATAGGATAAAACAATCCCATATCAACCGTTCCATGAAGATATCGAAAGATTTGTTTGATTCCACTCCAATGTCTTCTGGTTGGAGAGGAACTATATCTTGCTAGTAAATTTACAGCAAATGATATACCGGGTTGTGTATTATTAGCAAGATACATTAGTGCTCCAATAGTACTAAGATATGGTACTTCAGGACCAAGGATATCTTCATTCTCTTCTTTAGGACGGAATTGATCCTTCTCCACATCCAAAGATCTTACGATCATTGGGATACTCAAGGGATGTGACTTATCCATATAAAATCTTTTCAAGATCTTTTCTGTGTATGTCGTTTGATGAATAAAGATCCCATTTTTTGTATGCTCGATCTGCAGGCCGAGACAAAATTTAGTCTTTCCAAGATCTTTCATCTCAAACTCTTCTTTTAGAATTTTTATAATTGTTGGAATCTCTTCAGGAGTTCCAATGATATTTAAATCATCAACGTACACAGCAATTATTATGAATCCAGATGCAGTTTTCTTTATGAAAACACACGGGCAGATATCATCATTCTTGAATCCATTTTTGGCCAGATACTCAGTAAGACAATTATACCACATTCGTCCAGATTGCTTCAGACCATACAAAGATCTTTGCAATTTGACCGAGTATAACCCTTGTGAATATTCATTGGATGATTTAGATATCTTTAATCCTTCAGGGTCTTTCATATAGATATCACGATCTAATGAGCTGTACAAGTAGGCTGTTACCACATCCATTAAATGCATATGCAGTTTATGATATGCAGATAAACTGACCAAATAATGCAATGTTATCACATCCACTACAGGGGAATACGTTTCTTCATAATCTATACCGGGCCTTTGTGAAAAACCTTGTGCCACAAGTCGGGCTTTGTAGCGCACAACTTCACTTTTTTCATTTCGTTTTCTCACAAATACCCATCGGTATCCAACGGGTTTTATATCTTCAAGTGTACGGACTACAGGTCCAAAGACTTCACGTTTTGTAAGTGAGTCTAACTCAGCCTTCACGACTTCTTTCCATTTTGGCCAATCATTTCTTTGTCGACATTCTTTGACTGATCTTGGCTCAAGATCCTTAATTTCATGCATGATATTCAATGCCACATTATATTCAAATATTTCATTGACAATTGTCTTATTTCGGTCCAATTTCTCTCCTGTAAAGACTTAATTTATCGAGATCTCGTTATTTTCGTAATTTTCATGTACCTGAACGTCTTCTGGCATTATATCAGAATTTTGGACAACTGCAGGTGTCTTTACTATGTTTTTTTCAATAGGAATCGTATTTCCTCTTTTCTCTTTCGAGGATTTTTGTCTTTGGAACCGACAGGCCTGCCACGCTTCTGGTGTGTATTTGATTCGGTGGCAATTTGTCCAACTGGAACATCAATTTGAATTAGGGCATTTTTCGCTGGTATATACGACTTGGTTATCCTCTTTGTATCGGAAAATGCATCAGGCAATTCATTTTCTATTCTTTGCAAATGTATAATCTTTTGAACTTCTAGTTCACATTGCCTTGATCGAGGATCTAAATGCATCAACGATGATGCATTTCAATTAAGTTCCTTTTCAGGAAGCTTATTCTCTCCCCCTAATGTTGGAAATTTTGATTCATCAAAATGACAATCCGCAAACCGGGCTTTAAATACATCTCCAGTTTGTATCTCAAGATACCTCACTATAGAGGGAGAGTCATATCCAACATATATCCCCAATTTTCTTTGGGGTCCCATTTTGGTGCGATTAGGTGGTGCAATGGGAACATATATCGCACACCCAAATATTCTTAAATGGGAAACATTTGGCTGCTGGCCAAAAGCTAATTGCATAGGAGAGAACTGATGGTAACTCGTTGGCCTCAAACGAATAAGTGTTGCGGCATGTAAAATAGCATGCCCCCAAACTGAGGTTGGGAGAGTTGTTCTCATAAGTAAGGGTCTAGCAATTAATTGGAGGCGTTTAATAAGTGATTCTGCTAACCCATTTTGTGTGTGAACATAAGCTACTGGATGTTCAACACTTATTCTATTGATCATACAATAAGCATCAAAATTTTGGGAAGTAAATTCACCAGCATTATCAAGACGAATTGCTTTGATTGGATTTTTTGGAAATTGTACTTTTAATCGAATAATTTGAGCCAGTAATTCGCAAACGCCAGGTTGCGAGAAGACAATAAGCACACATGTGACCATCTCGAAGATGCGTTTAGCAGGACCATAAAATATCTAAAAGATCCACATGGTGGATGAATAGGTCTACATATATCACCTTGAATCCTTTCTAGGAATTCAGGGGACTCAAATCCAATCTTTACTGGTGATGGCCTTAAAATTAACTTTCCTTGAGAACATGCAGCACAACAAAATTCACTAGATTTAAGAATCTTCTGGTTCTTTAGTGAATGTCCATGAGAGTTTTCAATAATTCTCCTCATCAAGGTTGTTCCCGAATGACCCAATCGGTCGTGCCAAGTTATGAATTCATTTGGGCTAGTAAACTTCTGGTTTACAGTGGCATGTGATTCAATTGCACTAATCTTGGTATAATATAACCCAGATGAAAGTGAGGAAAACTTTTCTAACATAACCTTTTTATTTAAATCATGAGTTGTGATACATAAATACTCATGATTTCCCTCATTCACTGTTTCAATATGATATCCATTTCGGCGAATATCTTTAAAACTCAACAAGTTCCTTAGAGACTTGGTAGATAATAGTGCATTATTTATTACAAATTTTGTTTCTCCAGGAAACAAAATTATAGCTCTTCCGGAGCCTTCTATCACATTGTCCGAGCCAATAATAGTATTAATATACTCTTCTTTTGGCACAAGATGGGTAAAATATATATCACTTTTAAGAATAGTGTGCGAACTTGCACTATCCGCCAGGCAAATATCTTCAGAATATGTCCTTTCTATTTTTCTTCAAAGACAAATGATAATAATAATAAAATGAGTAGAAGTACATGCACAGTAAAATTATTCACATGACTACTTAACAAACACATACACATATCAAACTATTCCATCATTGATCAAATAGCCAATATTTTCTTCAGAATACTTAAAGAAATTAGATACATCATAATGAGTGGTGAAATTTTTATAATTTGAAACAAAATTTGTTTCCTTTTCTTTGTCATCCTTTTTCAAGGATGCTTAATAAAGATCAACAAGGTGCCTTGGGATACGACAGGTACGTGACCAATGGCCCTTTCCACCACAACGGAAGTATTTATCTTCAATTGATTTACTTTGCCCAGTGTTTCTTTCTTTATCCCACTTCTGGTGAGATCCTTTCTTATGAACATAATTTCTTTTGCTTCCATAATTTTTCTTGTTATCAAAATCTTGTCATTTACCTCTTTTGGGGTTATAATTTGCTGCATTTGCTTCAGGAATGGGGCGACGCCAGCTGGGCGCACTTCATGATTTCTCAAAAGTAAATCATTGTTGCATTCAGCAACAAAAAGGCAAAAAATTAACTCAGAATATTTCTAAATTCTTTTTCTCGATACTACTGCTGCAGGAGCACATTCGAGGTATGAAAGGTCGAGAAAATTTTCTCTAACATATCGGGCTTGAGGAAGTATCACCGTCTTTTGATGATTGTACCTTTCTTCAAGGCCTTTTCACAGATCTACAGGATCTTTTAATGTGGGATATTCATTTTTCAATCATACTTCAAGATGATGACGAAGGAAAATCATGGATTTAGCTTTATCCTTTTGGAATGTATTATTTTCAGCCTTAATGGTATCTCCAAGATCCATTGAATCAAGATGGATTTTAGCATCTAGTATCCATGATAAATAATTATTTTCAAATATATTAAGAGCATTAAATTCAAGATGAAAGAGCTTCGACATAATGAAAATTTGTTACCTGGAGTCTTCCTAAAATTTCATTAGAGCTTCGTGCTGATAACGTGTTATAAAATAACTAAATAAATAAATAAGAAAGAGGTAATAAACATAAAGTAAAAAAATATAATTAGATAACAATATTAACCACAATTACTATCTCAATATAAAAGATATGATACTTATATATTTATATATATGTATTAACGTATGAAAGAAAGAAAGAGAGAAAGAATTTTGTATATAGACAATATAAATAGAGAGAGAATTCTTATTGATTGTAGTGTGTAATCAACGGAGGCTTAACCTCCTATTTATACATGTACAAGAGTCCTATTTTTCCTCTTTCATTAAATGTACTTTTCTTGGTAATATGGCACTTCACTATAGGAAAGTTAAGTCATCCAAGTCATAGGTGGTCAATGGTCATCCACTTCACACTTATCACAATACTCCTCCTAGGATGACCATTTAGGATTATGCCTCGTTAAAACCTTACTAAAGAAAAACCCAATGTGAAAAAACCTTAGTGAAGGAAAAAGAGTACAATATCCTTTGTGATAGGGACTGCCTCATTAAAAACCTTGTCAAGAAAAAACCAATAGGAAAAAAAACCTGACCAAGGAAAAAAGAGTACAGTCTCCCCCTCTTGCCAACATCATTTAATGTCTCGAAATCGGCGCATTCCAATCTCATGTACCAATCTTTCAAAGGAGGATTTTGGGAGTGACTTTGTAAATAAATCTGTCAGATTATCACTTGAGCGGATCTGTTGGACATCAATTATCCCTTGATTTTGAAGATCATGAGTGAAGAAGAATTTGGGAGAAATATGCTTTGTTCTATCACCTTTGATGTATCCGCCTTTAAGTTGAGCAATGCATGCTGTATTATCTTCAAACAGGATAGTTGGAGCTATCTTATGATCAATCAGTCCACATGATGACAGAATATATTGGATCAAACTCCTCATCCAAAAACACTCGCGACTTGCTTCATGTATTGCTAGTATTTCAGCATGATTAGAGGAGGTTGATGCTATCGTCTGTTTCGTGGACCTCCATGATATAGCTGTACCACCATATGTGAATAGGTATCCTGTTTGAGATCTCCCTTTATATGGATCAGACAAATATCCAGCATCTGTATAGCCAACTAATTGTGACTTGGATCCATAGGGATAAAACAATCCCATATCAACCGTTCCATGAAGATATCGAAAGATTTGTTTGATTCCACTCCAATGTCTTCTGGTTGGAGAGGAACTATATCTTGCTAGTAAATTTACAGTAAATGATATATCGGGTTGTGTATTATTGGCAAGATACATTAGTGCTCCAATAGCACTAAGATATGGTACTTCAGGACCAAGGATATCTTCATTCTCTTCTTTAGGACGGAATTGATCCTTCTCCACATCCAAAGATCTTACGATCATTGGAGTACTCAAGGGATGTGACTTATCCATATAAAATCTTTTCAAGATGTTTTCTATGTATATCGTTTGATGAATAAAGATCCCATTTTTTGTATGCTCGATCTGCAGGCCGAGACAAAATTTAGTCTTTCCAAGATCTTTCATCTAAAAATCTTCTTTTAGAGTTTTTATAATTGTTGGAATCTCTTCAGGAGTTCCAACGATATTTAAATCATCAACGTACACAGCAATTATTATGAATCCAGATGCAATTTTCTTTATGAAAACACACGGGCAGATATCATCATTCTTGAATCCATTTTTGGCCAGATACTTAGTAAGACGATTATACCACATTCGTCCAGATTGTTTCAGACCATATAAAGATCTTTGCAATTTGACTGAGTATAACCCTTGTGAATATTCATTGGATGGTTTAGATATCTTTAATCCTTCAGGGACTTTCATATAGATATCACGATCTAATGAGTCATACAAATAGGCTGTTGCCACATCCATTAAATGCATATGCAGTTTATGATATGCAAATAAACTGACCAAATAACGCAATGATATCACATTCACTACAGGGGAATACGTTTCTTCATAATTTATACCGGGCCTTTGTGAAAAACCTTGTGCCACAAGTCGGGCTTTGTAGCGCACAACTTCACTTTTTCATTTCGTTTTCTCACAAATACCCATCGGTATCCAACGGGTTTTACATCTTCAGGTGTACGGACTACAGGTCCAAAGACTTCACGTTTTGCAAGTGAGTCTAACTCAGCCTTCATGGCTTCTTTCCATTTTGGCCAATCATTTCTTTGTCGACATTCTTTGATTGATCTTGGCTCAAGATCCTTACTTTCATGCATGATATTCAATGCCACATTATATGCAAATATTTCATTGATAATTGTCTTATTTCGGTCACATTTCTCTCCTGTAAAGACATAATTTATCGAGATCTCGTCATTTTCGCAATTTTCAGGTACCTGAATGTCTTCTGATGTTATATCAGAATATTGGACAACTGCAGGTGTCTTTACTATGTCTTTTTCAACAGGAATCGTATTTCCTCTTTTCTCTTTCGAGGATTTTTGTCTTTGGAACCGACAGGCCTGCCACGCTTCTGGTGTGTATTTGCTTCGGTGGAAATTTGTCCAACTGGAACATCAATTTGAATTAGGGCATTTTTCGCTGGTATATACGACTTGGTTATCCTCTTTGTATTGGAAAATGCATCAGGCAATTCATTTGCTATTCTTTGCAAATGTATAATCTTTTGAACTTCTAGTTCACATTGCTTTGATCGAGGATCTAAATGCATCAACGATGATGCATTTCAATTAAGTTCCTTTTCAGGAAGCTTATTCTCTCCCCCTAATGTTGGAAATTTTGATTCATCAAAATGACAATCCGCAAACTGGGCTTTAAATACATCTCCAGTTTGTATCTCAAGATACCTCACTATAGAGGGAGAGTCATATCCAACATATATCCCCAATTTTCTTTGGGGTCCCATTTTGGTGCGATTAGGTGGTGCAATGGGAACATATATCGCACATCCAAATATTCTTAAATGGGAAACATTTGGCTGCTGGCCAAAAGCTAATTGCATAGGAGAGAATTGATGGTAACTCGTTGGCCTCAAACGAATAAGTGCTGCGGCATGTAAAATAGCATGCCCTCAAACCGAGGTTGGGAGAGTTGTTCTCATAAGTAAGGGTCTAGCAATTAATTGGAGGCATTTAATAAGTGATTCTGCTAACCCATTTTGTGTGTGAACATAAGCTACTGGATGTTCAACACTTATTCCATTGGTCATACAATAAGCATCAAAAGTTTGGGAAGTAAATTCACCAGCATTATCAAGACGAATTGCTTTGATTGAATTTTTTGGAAATTGTACTTTTAATCGAATAATTTGAGCCAGTAATCTCGCAAACGCCAGGTTGTGAGAAGATAATAAGCACACATGTGACCATCTCGAAGATGCGTCTATTAGGACTATAAAATATCTAAAAGATCCACATGGTGGATGAATAGGTCCACATATATCACCTTTAATCCTTTGTAGGAATTCAGGGGACTCAAATCCAATCTTTACTGGTGATGGCCTTAAAATTAACTTCCCTTGAGAACATGCAGCACAACAAAATTCACTAGATTTAAGAATCTTCTGGTTCTTTAGTGAATGTCCATGAGAGTTTTCAATAATTCTCCTCATCAAGGTTGTTCCCGGATGACCCAATCGGTCGTGCCAAGTTATGAATTCATTTGGACTAGTAAACTTCTGGTTTACAGTGGCATGTGATTCAATTGCACTAATCTTGGTATAATATAACCCAGATGAAAGTAAGGGTAACTTTTCTAATATAACCTTTTTATTTAAATCATGAGTTGTGATATATAAATACTCATGATTTTCCTCATTCATTGTTTCAATATGATATCCATTTCGGCGAATATCTTTAAAACTCAACAAGTTCCTTAGAGACTTGGTAGATAATAGTGCATTATTTATTACAAATTTTGTTTCTCCAGAAAATAAAATTATAGCTCTTCCGGAGCCTTCTATCACATTGTCCGAGCCAATAATAGTATTAACATACTCTTCTTTTGGCACAAGATGGGTAAAATATATATCACTTTTAAGAATAGTATGCGAACTTGCACTATCTGCAAGGCAAATATCTTCATATATGTCCTTGCCATTTTTCTTCAAAGACAAATGATAATAAAAATAATAAAATGAGTAGAAGTACATGCACAGTAAAATTATTCACATGAATACTTAAAAAACACATACACATATCAAACTATTCCATCATTAGTCAAATAGCCAATATTTTCTTCAGAATCCTTAAAGAAATTAGATACATCATAATGAGTGGTGGAATTTTGATAATTTGAAACAAAATTTGTTTCCTTTTCTTTGTCATCCTTTTTCAAGGATGCTTAATAAAGATCAACAAGGTGCCTTGGGATACGACAGGTACGTGACCAATGGCCCTTTCCACCACAACGGAAGCATTTATCCTCAATTGATTTACTTTGCCCAGTGTTTCTTTCTTTATCCCACTTCTGGTGAGATCCTTTCTTATGAACATAATTTCTTTTCCTTCCATAATTTTTTTGTTATCAAAACCTTGCCATTTACCTCTTTTGGGGTTATAATTTGCCGCATTTGCTTCAAGAATGGGGCGACGCCAGCTGGGCGCACTTCATGATTTCTCAAAAGTAACTCATTGTTGCGTTCAGCAACAAAAAGGCAAAAAATTAACTCATGATATTTTTAAATTCTTTTTCTTGATACTGCTGCTGCAGGAGCACATTCGAGGTATGGAAGGTCGAGAAAATTTTTCCTAACATATCGGGCTTGAGGAAGTATCACCGTCTTTTGATGATTGTACCTTTCTTCAAGGCCTTTTCACATATCTGCAGGATCTTTTAATGTGGGATATTCATTTTTTAATCATACTTCAAGATGATAACGAAGGAAAATCATGGATTTAGCTTTATCCTTCTGGGATGTATTATTCTCAGCCTTAATGGTATCTCCAGGATCCATTGAATTAAGATGGATTTTAGCATCTCGTATCCATGATAAATAATTATTTTCAAATATATTAAGAGCATTAAATTCAAGATGAAAGAGCTTCGACATAATGAAAATTTGTTACCTGGAGTCTTCCTAAAATTTCGGTAGAGTTTCGTGTTGATAACGCGTTATAAAATAACTAAATAAATAAATAAATAAGGAAGAGGTAACAAATATAAAGTAAAGAAATATAATTAGATAACAATATTAACCACAATTACTATCTCAATATAAAAGATATGATACTTATATATTTATATATATGTATTAACGTATGAAAGAAAGAAAGAGAGGAAGAATTTTGTAGATAGACAATATAAATAGAGAGAGAGAGAATTCTTATTGATTGTAGTGTGTAATCAACGGAGGCTTAACCTCCTATTTATACCTGTACAAGAGTCCTCTTTTTCCTCTTTCATTAAATGTACTTTTCTTTGTAATATGGCACTTCACTATAGGAAAGTTAAGCCATCCAAGTCATAGGTGGTCAATAGTCATCCACTTCACACTTATCACAATAGGAATCCATATATAGACAAATAGAATAATTATCCAAATCAACCTCTTATATTTTTTAAATTGGACACTTTAGACCTTCAAATTTTAAAATATACAAAACTGTTGTGATAAGAATGGGTGGATGCCTATTTAATGAATTGTGACTTCCTTCACAATCTTGGGCTGCCAACCTTTTCGATACAGAATTTGGTTTTATTCAAGGTTCTAAGAACCGGACCGATCATCGAACCGTCTAGTTACTGGTTCATTGGTTTATTGGTCCAACCGGTCTAACCGTGGTTCAACCGAAAAAACTATTTTAAAATAAAATAATAAATAAATTATAAATAAACATCCTAAAATATAACTCATCCTATTTTTTGTCTCATGACAACACTATCATTCAGACAACATAATCATTGAATACAATGCAAAGCTACTTATTCATTGAGATCTCACATTATACAAACAACTTTCACGACTTAAGTTCACATTTTCAGCAAACAATTGTAACCAATGTTATTTTTTCTTTTACGATGATATGTACAAAACTACAAATCACATATAGTACAAAACTACAAACTAACTGGAAATAGATATGAGCTTAGATGCATGATTATGTAGTGTAGTGAGGTGAATTTTTGGCTCTGTTGTTAACATGAGATTATACAATGCTCCCCCTGTGAATTTGTCTCCAAGAAACATTATAATATTCATGAATTCACAAAATGTTTACTCTAGGAACCAGAGAGCATACATACTGGACTAGGCAAGTAATGCTTAACTACATTGAATAAATTTGCATGGCCTTGACATGACTTTGACTAATAACACAGATACAAATATGCATTGAAATAACCCCAATCATAAACACCATTACCAAATTAAATAAAAAATCAACCAAAAATCACCTTGCAAATCAAAAACTCAATCTCTTGAACTCAATAATTACATCCGATATCCAACTAAATAATTGCATCACAGTTATCATAAACTGATTTCAAAGCCTAGAAGCAGAGTGAAATTAAAAACATGAAGCATATAATAAATCAAAAGATCACCAATAGCAAGTTTTTTAATAAGAACAGAAGTTAAGAACAATGAAAAATGAAAAAAGATTCAACAATTTTCAACCCAATTTTAATAAAGCTCATCACAATGATTAACAACAACAAAAAGTACTGACGGAACAGTGAATCAGTAACAGGCAGTGCAAATTTAAAATTTAAAATTTATCAATTTAAAATTTATCATCAAATACAATCAGTGAGCAAAGCCAATCAACCAAGCACTAACTAAGTATTCTGTTCTGACTCTGTGACTAAGAAGCAACAAATTCAGCCACAAATTCAAGTTATAGCAACAAATTTAACAAATCCAAGTAAAGTCCCAATTTACAGTAACATTTAGATTAGCAACAAGGCAAATTTGATTAGCAATTCAGCAATAATTAGTGAGCAAAGCCAATCAACAAAGCACTAACTAAGTATTCTGTTCTGATTCTGTGACTAGGAAGCAACAAATTCAGCCACAAATTCAAGTTACAGCAACAAATTTAACAAATACAAGTAAAGTCCCAATTTATAGTAACATTTAGATTAGCAACAAGGCAAATTTGATTAGCAATTCAGCAACATGCAAATATACAGGGAGAAGGGAAATCTGAAAAAGAGAGAACAGGGAAGGATGGTGTAGGGACTCACCAACGGTCGACGGCGAGTCGGCGACCACCCCACGGAAGGCGACGAAGCAAGAGACAACCCCACGAGTTACTTCTACCGCCGGCAACGAGACAGACGAACCACGAGATGCCAGTGACTGAGACAAGACTCGAGTGAGACTGGGAGGCAGAATCGAGCAGAGACAACCACAGACGACGAGCAGCAACCAACACGCACAGCTCGAGCACTCACTGGCGGAGGGAGGCGCAAGAAGCCGAGCACAGAGGAGAACGGCGAGATGCGAGCACCCAACGTGGAGGATCTGGCGAGAGGCCCAAGAGCACGAAGACAGAAGTTCTTGAATGCGATGGACGGCGGCAGCAGTCTCTCACTCCGACAGACGGCGACAACTATTGGTGGAGGCTAGGGTTTGCTTTCTTTGGTGGAGGCTAGAGCAATTTGCTCTTTGCTGAAGGAAGGAGTTGGAGAAAGGGGAATGGGGGATAACGCGTGCTTTCTGCCTTTCAAGGAAGGAAACGACGTCATTTTCTGTAAACCGGCCGGGTTCCGGTCCGGTCCGACCCACCAGTAACTGGCCGGTTCAACGGTTCTTAAGCGGTTTTTAGTTTTGCGGGTTTACACATTGGATCGGACCGTTTTCTTTGCCGGTTCTCGGTTGAAGCGGTTCGACTGGCCGGTCCGGTCCGGTCCGATTTTCAGAACATTGGTTTTATCAAAGGAAGACCATATTTAATTACATTTGAAAGCACAACTTTTATGTGCCTATAAATAGGAATATGATATGAAGTAAATTACACACAACAATAAAGCATTTCTCTCTCCTCTTTTATTATAATACTCTTCTTATACATTGCTAGCACTTCTCTCTCTCCTTTAATTTAGATATATAAATTATTCCTATTATAATGAGAGTATTATTAGCTAATATTAATACTTGTGTTCTCTATTTCTACTTTTATTTTATATTTATTATATCTTCTTAATTTATTTTATAACACATTATCAGCACGAAGCTCTAACGATATTTTAGGAAGACTTCAGGTAACAAATTTTCATTATATCGAAACTCTCTCATCTTGAATATAATGCTTTTGATATATTTGGAAACAATTATTTATCATGGATACTAGATGCTAAAATCCATCTTGATTTAATGGATCTTGGATATACCACTAAGGCTGAAAATAATACATCCCAGAAGAATAAAGCCAAAGCTATGATTTTCCTTCATCGTCATCTTGACGTATGATTGAAAAATGAATATCCCACATTAAAGGATCTTGTAGATCTGTGGAAAGACCTTGAAGAAAGGTACAATCATCAAAAGACGATGATACTTCCTCAAGCTCGATATGTTAGGGAAAACTTTTTCGACCTTCCATGCCTCGAATGTGCTCCTGCAGTAGCAATCGAGAAAAAGGATTTAAAAAATTTTTTGAGCTAATTTCTTGCCTTCTTGTTGCTGAGCGCAACAATAAGTTACTCTTAAAAGAATCATGAAGCGCGCCCAGCTGGCGCCGCCCCCATTTCCTGAAGTAAATGCGGCAAATCATTACCCCAGAAGAGGTAAATGGCAAAGTTTTAGTAACAAGAAAAATTATGGAAAGAAAAAAAATTATGTTCACAAGAAAGAATCTCACCAGAAGTGGGATAAAGAAAGAAACAATGGGCAAAGTAAATCAATTGAGGATAAATGCTTCCATTGTGGTGGAAAAAGCCATTGGTCACGTACCTGTCGTACCCCAAGGCACCTAGTTGATCTTTATCAAGCATCCTTGAAAAAGGATGACAAAGGAAAGGAAACAAATTTTGTTTCAAATGATGAAAATTCCACCACTCATCATGATGTATCTAATTTCTTTGAGGATCTTGAAGGAAATATCGGTTATTTAATCAATGATGGAATAGTTTAATATGTGTGTTTGTTAAGTATTCATGTGAATAATTTTTACTGTGCATGTACTTTTACTTATTTTATTATTATTATTATTTATTTATTTTTGAAGAAAAATGGCAAGGACATATTCTGAAGATATTTGCCTTGCGAATAGTGCAAGTTCGCACACTATTCTTAAAAGTACTATATATTTTACCCATCTTGTGCCAAAAGAAGAGTATGTTAATACTATTATTGGCTCGGACAATGTGATAGAAGGCTCCGGAAGAGCTATAATTTTGTTTCCTGGAGAAACAAAATTTGTAATAAATAATACACTATTATCTACCAAGTCTCCGAGGAACTTGTTGAGTTTCAAAGATATTCGCCAAAATGGATATCATATTGAAACAATGAATGAGGTAAATCAAGAGTATTTATGTATCACAACTCATGATTTAAATAAAAAGGTTATATTAGAAAAGTTGCCCTCACCTTCATCTGGATTGTATTATACCAAGATTAGTGCAATTGAATCACATGCCATTGTAAACTAGAAGTTTACTAGCCCAAATGAATTCATAACTTGGCATGATAGATTGGGTCATCCGGGAACAACCATGATGAGGAGAATTATTGAAAACTCTCATGGACATTCACTAAAGAACCAGAAGATTCTTAAATCTAGTGAATTTTGTTGTGCTGCATGTTCTCAAGGGAAGTTAATTTTAAGGCCATCACCAGTAAAGATTGGATTTGAGTCCCCTGAATTCCTAGAAAGGATTCAAGGTGATATATGTGGACCTATTCATCCACCATATGGATCTTTTAGATATTTTATGGCAAGGACATATTCTGAAGATATTTGCCTTGCGGATAGTGCGAGTTCACACACTATTCTTAAAAGTAATATATATTTTACCCATCTTATGCCAAAAGATGAATATGTTAATACTATTATTGGATTGGACAATGTGGTAGAAGGCTCTAAAAGAGCTATAATTTTATTTTCTGGAGGAACAAAATTTATAATAAATAATGCACTATTATCTACCAAGTCTCTGAGAAACTTGTTGAGTTTCAAAGATATTCGCCAAAATGGATATCATATTGAAACAATGAATGAGGTAAATCAAGAGTATTTATGTATCACAACTCATGATTTAAATAAAAAGGTTATATTAGAAAAGTTGCCCTCACCTTCATCTGGATTGTATTATACCAAGATTAGTGCAATTGAATCACATGCCACTGTAAACCAGAAGTTTACTAGCTCAAATGAGTTCATAACTTGGCACGACCGATTGGGTCATCCGGGAACAACCATGATGAGGAGAATTATTGAAAACTCTCATGGACATTCACTAAAGAACCAGAAGATTCTTAAATCTAGTGAATTTTGTTGTGCTGCATGTTCTCAAGGAAAGTTAATTTTAAGACCATCACCAGTAAAGATTGGATTTGAGTCCCCTGAATTCCTAGAAAGGATTCAAGGTGATATATGTGGACCTATTCATCCACCATATGGATCTTTTAGATATTTTATGGTTCTGATAGAAGCATCTTCGAGATGGTCACATGTGTGCTTATTATCTTCTCGCAACCTGGCGTTTGCGAGATTACTGGCTCAAATTATTCGATTAAAAGCACAATTTCCAGAAAATCCAATTAAAGCAATTCGACTTAATAATGCTGGTGAATTTACTTTCCAAGCATTTGATGCTTATTGTATAGCTAATGGAATAAGTGTTGAACATCCAGTAGCTTATATTCACACACAAAATGGGTTAGCAGAATCGCTTATTAAACGCCTCCAATTAATTGCTAGACCCTTGCTTATGAGAACAAATCTCCCAACCTCGGTTTGGGGCATGCTATTTTACATGCCGAAGCACTTATTCGTTTGAGACCAACAAGTTACCATCAATTATCTCCCATGCAATTAGCTTTTGGCCAGCAGCCAGATATTTCCCATTTAAGAATATTTGGGTGTGCGATATATGTTCCCATTGCACCACCTTAATCGCACCAAAATGGGATCCCAAAGAAAATTGGGGATATATGTTGGATATAATTCTCCCTCTATAGTAAGGTATCTTGAGATACAAACGGGAGATGTATTTAAAGCCCGGTTTGCGGATTGTCATTTTGATGAATCAAAATTTCCAACATTAGGGGGAGAGAATAAGCTTCCTGAAAAGGAACTTAATTGGAAAGCATCATCGTTGATGCATTTAGATCCTCGATCAGGGCAATGTGAACTAGAAGTTCAAAAGATTATACATTTGCAAAGAATAGCAAATGAATTGCCTAATGCATTTTTCGATACAAAGAGGATAACCAAATTTTATATACCAGCGGAAAATGCCCCAATTCGAATTGATGTCCCAGTTGGACAAATTGCCACCGAAGCAAATACACGCCAGAAGCGTGGCAGGCCTGTCGGTTCCAAAGACAAAAATCCTCGAAAGAGAAAAGAGGTAAATACGATTCCTGTTGAAAAAGACATAGTAAAGACACCTGCAGTTGTCCAAAATTCTGATATAATGCCAGAAGACATTCAGGTACCTGAAAATTACGAAAATGACGAGATCTCGATAAATTATGTCTTTACAGGAGAGAAATGGGACCGAAATAAGACAATTGTCAATGAAATATTTGCATATAATGTGGCATTAAATATCATGCATCAAAGTAAGGATCTTGAGCCAAGATCAGTCGAAGAATGTCGACAAAGAAATGATTGGCCAAAATGGAAAGAAGCCATGAAGGCTGAATTAGACTCACTTGCAAAACGTGAAGTCTTTGGACCTGTAGTCCGTACACCTAAAGATGTAAAACCCGTTGAATACCGATGGGTATTTGTGAGAAAACGAAATGAGAAAAATGAAGTTGTGCGCTACAAAGCCCGACTTGTGGCACAAGGTTTTTCACAAAAGTCTGGTATAGATTATGAAGAAACGTATTCCCCTGTAGTGGATGCAATAACATTAAGTTATTTGGTCAGTTTATCTGCATATCATAAACTGCATATGCATTTAATGGATGTGGTAACAGCCTTTTTGTACGGCTCATTAGATCGTGATATCTATATGAAAGTCCCTGAAGGATTAAAGATATCTAAACCATCCAATGAATATTCACAAGAGTTATACTTAGTCAAATTGCAAAGATCTTTATATGGTCTGAAGCAATCTGGACGAATGTGGTATAATCGTCTTACTGAGTATCTGGCCAAAAATGGATTCAAGAATGATGATATCTGTCCATGCATTTTCATAAAGAAAACTGCATCTGGATTCATTATAATTGCTGTGTACGTTGATGATTTAAATATCATTGGGACTCCTGAAGAGATTCCAACAATTATAAAAATTATAAAAGAAGAGTTTGAGATGAAAGATCTTGGAAAGACTAAGTTTTGTCTCGCCCTGCAGATCGAGCATATAAAAAGTGGGATCTTTATTTATCGAACAACATACACAGAAAAGATCTTGAAGAGATTTTATATGGATAAGTCACATCCATTAAGTACCTCAATGATCGTAAGATCTTTGGATGTGGAAAAGGATCAATTCCGTCCTAAAGAAGAGAATGAAGATATCCTTGGTCCTGAAGTACCATATCTTAGTGCCATTGGAGTGCTAATGTATCTTGCTAATAATACGTGATCTGACATATTCTTTGCGGTGAATTTACTAGCAAGATATAGTTCCTCTCCAACCAGAAGACATTTGAGTGGAATCAAACAAATTTTTCGATATCTTCATGGAACGGTTGATATGGGATTGTTTTATCCCTATGGATCCAAGTCACAACTAGTTGGCTATGCAGATGCCGAATACTTGTCTGATCCACATAAAGGGAGATCTCAAACAGGATACCTGTTCACATATGGTGGTACAGCTATATCATGGAGGTCCACGAAACAGACGATAGCAGCAACCTCCTCTAATCATTCTGAAATACTGGCGATTCATGAAGCTAGTCGCGAGTGTTTTTGGCTGAGGAGTCTGATTCAATATATTCTGTCATCATGTGGACTGATTGATCATAAGATAGCTCCAACTGTCCTGTTTGAAGATAATACAGCATGCATTGCTCAACTTAAAGGTGGATACATCGAAGGTGATAGAACAAAGCATATTTCTCTCAAATTCTTCTTCACTCATGATCTTCAAAATCAAGGGACAATTGATGTTCAACAGATCCGCTCAAGTGACAATCTGGCAGATTTATTCACAAAGTCACTCCCAAAATCCTCTTTTGAAAGATTGGTACATGAGATTGGGATGCACCGATTTCGAGACATTAAATGATGCCGGCAAGAGGGGGAGACTGTACTCTTTTTTCTTTGGTCAGGTTTTTTCCCATTGGGTTTTTCTTGACAAGGTTTTTTAATGAGGCAGTACCCATCACAAAGGATATTGTACTCTTTTTCCTTCACTAAGGTTTTTTTTCCACTGGGTTTTTCTTTAGTAAGGTTTTAACGAGGCAATAATCCTAAATGGTCATCCAAGGGGGAGTGTTGTGATAAGCATGGGTGGATGCTCATTTAATGAATTGTGACTTCCTTCACAATCTTGGACGGCCAACTTTTTCGATACAAAATTTGGTTTTACCAAAGGAAGACCATATTTAATTACATTTGAAAGCACAACTTTATGTGCCTATAAATAGGAATATGATATGAAGCAAATTACATACAGCAATAAAGCATTTCTCTCTCCTCTTTTATTATAATACTCTTCTTATACATTGCTAGCACTTCTCTCTCTCCTTTAATTTAGATATATAAATTATTCCTATTATAGTGAGAGTATTATTAGCTAATATTAATATTTGTGTTCTCTACTTTTACTTTTATTTTATATTTATTATATCTTCTTAATTTATTTTATAACAAAAACAGTCTCAATATTTATTTCCAAGCCAATGTAACCTTCTTTCATTAGTTATTAACAGTGAGTACTGACGTGAACATTAACTCATACACATGATGGTTAATTGTTCATGTGTACAGTTTGAACAAATTCATTTTAAGGATGAAGTGTAAAATAGTTCCAGAAGAATTTAAAAAAATATCAAAACACTGAAAAATTTTAAAAATTCTAAAATAATTTTTTAAATTATTTATATATAATTATTTCTAAATTAATAATTAATTTTTTATCTATTTTTAAAATAAATTATAAATTAATTTTGAAAAAGAATTATTTTTCAAAAAAGAATTAGAATAAAAAACTCATATTTATTTTTTACCGTACAAGATATTAATTTAATTTAATTTGTAGGTAGAATATTTTATGATCATTCTTTAATGATAAAGAAGAGAATGGACTAGTGTTGTTTAACAAAATATGAAAACTCTCATTTAATATAAAACTTTTCACATAAGCAATTGGGAATATTTGTGCAAATGTTTATAAAGATAACACTTCAGAACTTTCATGTAATGCGAATCAAGTCATCCATAAAGTCAAATTTGTAAGTTTTAGTTAATCACTGTTTCACTCGATTTGTTGTAATCTCGACAGAGTGTCAAAATCGAGCTTGTATTAAGATCTCAATTTTGGGAGCAGATACAACTCCTCTCAAAAGGGTGAGCACGACCTGAAAATTACTTTGCGTTTGTATCAAATTAGACTGTCTCGAATTATTAACGACAAATTATAATAAATAAGACTGAAAATATAAATAACTGAAAAGAACTTTCATTAAGTAAAAATGTGAGTAAATATGGAAATTAGCATAAAACAAATAACGATGAAATATTTAGAATAGAAAAATTGAATGAAAGAAAATAATAAAAAAAAAAAGCAAAATAATAAAATGGGCTCCTAACACTCACATGCACTTATACTTCATGATCTTCTATTGTGTCATTGAGACTTGAAAATTTTAAAGAGTTTGTGTGATGATCTATTATTTTTTATTGAAGTCTTCTTTTTCTTCTAAACCTTCTATTTATAGATCCCAAGGATAGACTTACTTCTGAAAAATTTTGACCACGATCTAGTTCCTCCTTTTTCTCAAGCCACGACCTTGCCTTGACTCTGAAGAATGGTCTCCCCACGTTCTGTCTTGCCTTAGCTTTCAAACCCACATAGTTCTCGCATCGTATTCAAATTTAACCACGTGGTGTATCTAATTTCGACCCATTTCATATCATTAAACCCTGGACCTTGACTATTATTTTGCTTGTAGTCGAATGTGTTACTCTTCGATAGCCAAAAACTTGATCCGTTGATCCTTCTCAAATTTCAACGAATTGTAGTCGAATTACCTCACAAGTCGAAATTCATACCAACAACCACAAAATTAATGTGGATAATTTACAAAAATGTGAAACTTCTAATATTTTATAACACTTGAAGAAGAAATGTCTTGGCAAATTCATATTTTTTAAAAAAAGTTTAGATTTATTTGTTATAATATTACACAAAATAGGCTTGCAATTAAAGTTATTTTTGCTACCACAGTTAGCACTTATGCTATGAAAAATAACTTTTTTTTACATAAAAATATTTTTCTAAGTTTATTTGATGTCAATATCTTAAGAGTTTAGATATATAAATAATGGCCTTCGTAATTCAGTAATCTCTTAAATTTGTTATTATTTTCTATATCACCTCCATATAGGTATCATATGTTAATGATTAAATAATATTATTTTTATAGCATTTTAATGTTAATAAATAAAATTCACTTTTAGTATATATTTTGTTATTTTTTGTATTCTTTATTTAAGGTTAAGTATGATTTTGGTTCTTATGGTTTAGCCTGAAAATCAAAATCGTCCCTAATTTTTTTTTCCATTCAAATTCATCCCTAATGCTCAATTTGGTTTTAAAATCATTCTTCAGACCAAAATACCATTCTCAAATAACCATTCTGATAAACCACAATTTTATGGTTTATCTTGTGTTTAATTGAGTGGTTTTCATCAAGCCTTTACCCACTTATTCATATGATTTGCATGATTTTATAATCCCTTCCTAATATTATTTTATGATTGAAAACTTTCTTCCTAGAGATCTTTAATTAGTATATTTTAATTCTCCTTTATACCATTCGATGTCGTGATCCGTGTGTTAAGTGTTTCAGGCTTTATAGGGCAGGAATGGCTTAGAAAATAGAGAAGAAGCTTGCAAAAATGGAAAGAACACAAGAAACTAAGGAGATGACCAGCGAGCACCGACGCGCACGCATGGCTCACGCGAGCGCGCGGAATGGAGAAATTTACAGTGATGCGTGCGCGTGCCTGACGCGTACTGATGTCAAATTTAATTATTTATGTATATAAAAATTTTTTATCTATTTTTAAAATAAATTATAAATTAATTTTGAAAAAGAATTATTTTTCAAAAAAGAATTAGAATAAAAAACTCATATTTATTTTTTACCGTACAAGATATTAATTTAATTTAATTTGTAGGTAGAATATTTTATGATCATTCTTTAATGATAAAGAAGAGAATGGACTAGTGTTGTTTAACAAAATATGAAAACTCTCATTTAATATAAAACTTTTCACATAAGCAATTGGGAATATTTGTGCAAATGTTTATAAAGATAACACTTCAGAACTTTCATGTAATGCGAATCAAGTCATCCATAAAGTCAAATTTGTAAGTTTTAGTTAATCACTGTTTCACTCGATTTGTTGTAATCTCGACAGAGTGTCAAAATCGAGCTTGTATTAAGATCTCAATTTTGGGAGCAGATACAACTCCTCTCAAAAGGGTGAGCACGACCTGAAAATTACTTTGCGTTTGTATCAAATTAGACTGTCTCGAATTATTAACGACAAATTATAATAAATAAGACTGAAAATATAAATAACTGAAAAGAACTTTCATTAAGTAAAAATGTGAGTAAATATGGAAATTAGCATAAAACAAATAACGATGAAATATTTAGAATAGAAAAATTGAATGAAAGAAAATAATAAAAAAAAAAAGCAAAATAATAAAATGGGCTCCTAACACTCACATGCACTTATACTTCATGATCTTCTATTGTGTCATTGAGACTTGAAAATTTTAAAGAGTTTGTGTGATGATCTATTATTTTTTATTGAAGTCTTCTTTTTCTTCTAAACCTTCTATTTATAGATCCCAAGGATAGACTTACTTCTGAAAAATTTTGACCACGATCTAGTTCCTCCTTTTTCTCAAGCCACGACCTTGCCTTGACTCTGAAGAATGGTCTCCCCACGTTCTGTCTTGCCTTAGCTTTCAAACCCACATAGTTCTCGCATCGTATTCAAATTTAACCACGTGGTGTATCTAATTTCGACCCATTTCATATCATTAAACCCTGGACCTTGACTATTATTTTGCTTGTAGTCGAATGTGTTACTCTTCGATAGCCAAAAACTTGATCCGTTGATCCTTCTCAAATTTCAACGAATTGTAGTCGAATTACCTCACAAGTCGAAATTCATACCAACAACCACAAAATTAATGTGGATAATTTACAAAAATGTGAAACTTCTAATATTTTATAACACTTGAAGAAGAAATGTCTTGGCAAATTCATATTTTTTAAAAAAATTTATTTGTTATTTGTTATAATATTACACAAAATAGGCTTGCAATTAAAGTTATTTTTGCTACCACAGTTAGCACTTATGCTATGAAATTTTTTTACAACATAGAAATATTTTTTTTAAGTTTATTTAGTGTCAATATCTTATGAATTTAGATATATAAATGATGGACTTCATAATGCAATGACCTCTTAGATTTACTTGCTATCATTATGATTTCTACATCACCTCGACATAGGTATTATATATTAAAGATGAAATAATGTTAATTTTTTTTTTACCTTTTACTACAAGAAAAATGCTGAGTACTGTCAGATTTTTTTTGCCGTACCAGTGTTAATAAATAAAATTATTATTTAGTATCTATTTTGTTATTTTTGTATTTTTTTATTATTATATTTTTTAATAATATTTTATTATTTTAATTAATAAAAATATTATAAGATATTGAGTTTTGAAAAAATATTAAAAATAGGGCTAGCAATGCTAACCTTATATACGGGTATATCCAATCAATTCAACCCGTTCGGGTATGGTTGACAACTCGATCTGTAGCAAGTCAGGTTAAGAGCGGAGCGAGTTAAACTGTAGGTATAGTTGGGTGCGTGTTTATGCCTAACCCAATCCGACCAACCCGCACCGTGATATATTATAGTATGTAACTAAAAATTATTATACATATGCAATGAAGTTGATAGAAATCGAACTCACATTCTCTTTTTTTTTGTAATTTAAAAATAAATTTTATGATGATTTTTTTGTTTTTAATTTTAATATAGACTTAATTTTGTATTTTCTATTTTATTAGTATATTTATGAACTATGAAATGATTAAATATTATGTTTGATTGAAAAAATTGATTCGTTGTGGGTAAAGATCAGGTAGAATCGAGTGTTGAACTTTAGAGTATGGGTAGACTTAGAATTTAAAAGATTCTTAACTTGCGAATAAGGCATGTTAAATTGTAGAGAGAATTTAAATTTAGGGTAGGATTATGGTGGAGTTTAAACCCTATTCTACTCTACTCATTATCAGTCCTAATTAAAAATATCCAAAGAAACTATTTTAAAATTTTTAAGAACTTTTAAGGACTGTTTTAAGATTTTTAAATTTTTTTTAGGATTGTTTTATCTTTTTATTTTAAAGACTGATTTGTCCAACTCACACAGGTGAACATTTAACGGCCACATGTTACATGTGTAAATTAATATTTCACGAGAATTATTGATAGTGTCTAACGAAGGAGGATTGCATTATTTAATAAAATAAGTATTATGGACTATTTTGTGTATTTTAAGATTTGAAGAATTAAAGTATTCGATTTTAAAAATTTTAGGGTTGATTTGGATAATTATTTTAGATAAGTATTTATAATTTGTTTTATTCATATGTTAAAATAAAAGAAAAGAAAGACTAATACTCTACTGTTTGTGGTTAGACGTACGGAGAAGCATAATCAATTCTAATAATAAAATAATTTAGTTTGTATTAAAAAAATATATAACTTCAAGAAAAAATCACAATTTCATTGTGGTGAATTAAAAATTAATTTGGATTAAAGGATAAAAATTTGAGAAGTTAATTATATAATAAGAATTTAATCATGCATAGTCAAATATTTAAACTTGTTTATAACTCATAAAAATTTGTTATTATAATATATCAAGTTGATAAGATGGCAAGTTGCTAATTTCGCGAATGTTATCACTACCTTTGAATAGTATAAATAGATGCCATTAGCTTAGTTTTATCACAATTTTTTTATGAGTTAGAGTCAAAAGTTGCTGTAGTAAAAATTGTAGCTAGCTAACCAATTTAGGTAAGTGTGGGCTTCGAATTTCGCCTTTCGCTTAAGTAAGTGTGGGGGTTTGAATTCCGCCTTGTGCATGCAATAACTCATTGGCCAGCGGCAGACCCTTAAATGGAACTCAAATCCGTGACGGATTAGTCCTTAACGGGTAGGGAAAAAAAATTTTGTAGCTAGCTTCCATAAGCATGTACATATTACTATGTGAAGTGGTGCAACGACCTAATTAAGCAACCTTCCAGCACACTATTAAATTTCTCCAAATCAGTGTGTCCAACATGAAATGGTAGGTAGATAACTAAATGTTCTTTGGGGGTCAAAACTAATTAATGGCCATTTGGTAAGGTTGAGCCGTTGAATGGACCGTTTAATACTATGAAGCAATAGGAGAAAAGTTAGAACATAACCAAGTTGATGATGGAAGTTACAGTACTGATTATATTATTACCACTTACTACCATGGTTGTTTTATTAGTGGCACAAAATTTGTCAAAATCAGCCACATCTGGATGAATAAACCATTAATGGTTAATTAGACGACACTATGTACAAAGTCCAATGGTGGTAGTATTCTCAACCATTTTAAAGTCCAGAAAGTAAATTGCACCAAAAGTATATATAATTGAAGAGCATTTTATGTATTTTAGCTTTCTTTTCTTTCTTTTTTTTTCTTTTATTATTTGTTAGGCCTAGAAGATAAAATAATTTTTGTTGTTATTTGATTATTTCTACCAAGTTGTATTGGTATAATGGTTAGTTCATTAGTTCATTTGTTAAGCCTAGAAGATAAAACAATTTTTGTTGTTATTTGATTATTTCTACCAAGTTGTATTGGTATAATGGTTAGTTCATTAGTCTGCTTAAACAAGTGTTGGAGGTTTAAATCCCGCCTTGTGCGGGAGCATCCACTCGGCGCCTTACCGAAGAAGGCCCGACGTCCTCTCGGGGATCAGAGCTTCTTTTTCTCGAAGCGGATTCGGCTTCCCCATGTTCCTGACCCTGACCTTCAGAATCAGACTTTGGCTTCTTGAATAGGCCAGATTCCACTATTTCCGGCATCATATCCATAGTTAGCGCATTCATCATAGTTAGAAGCTCCAGCTCCGTATCAAGGTCACGGTCGATATCGTCACTATCATCAATATCGTCACTATCATCAAAAAAAAAACTCTTAGGCTTGTTATCCAGGAACTGCTTCAAAAATAAGGCCTTCTGCGGACAAAAAAGAAATTCTATAGTTTCCCACCTCAAGCCCATTTCTCCAGAAGCTTTTTGACGATCTTAGACTGGAAACGGCTTCTACAGCAATTCATTGGCCAACCACAAACTCTTAAATGGAGCTCCGATCTGCAACAAATTAATCCTTAGCCTATCGGATTGGAGATACCGTGGAAAAACAAAAAAAATATATTCTCCCAGACGTACTCTATAGGATCATTTTCTTTCGCGAGTTAGTAATGAAAAAATCATGCGGGAATATATAGAGAAGAAGAATTCTAGGTCAACCGTTAACTAATTAGAAGAAAAAGAAACAAATAAAAAAGAAGCGAATAAAAAGAAATCCACGAACTGATATTTTATGGAAGAAAACATGATGGAAAACAAAAGCATTAAGCCCTATACACACACACATATAGCTAGTGAGGTTGATGATTAAAGAACGAAAGTTCTTTGCCTCCACGTTTAAGCCCTTAATCATTATGATAATTATTATTATTAGTAGGAGTTTATTCCCTTCAAATGCTTGAGAACCCTCACCACTTGCGTAAGCACAACCGCTGCTGGTTCGGTAGTGTCAAGTCCAACCATTACAGCAAGCTGTTCAATTTGCTTCTTTGCTTTTGCATCAGGAATCAGAAAGTACTCCTCCAAAGTCACTTCCTCATCTTCATCATCACCACTACTGCATGAGTCTGACTCTGACTGGTAATAATTCTGCTCCCCAAATGAGGCTTCATCACTTGGTGCATAGGAATAATCATTGTTCTTGATCGTAGGATTGAGGTAGGGATTGTTAAAATGGTCGTTGTTGGGGTTTGGGTTGAAAAGTTTGATGGAAGGGTAAGAAAGATAAGGGGAAGTAGTAGTAGCAATATGAGTGTGTTTTTGTTGGTCATCAATGGCATAATTCAGGTTCTGCTGCAAGAACATCTTTGAAGAGTAATGTGAGGGTTCCATTGGTGAGGGGATGAAATGAGAAGGAGAAGAGAGAGGGTATGAAGAAGTAGAAGTGTAGAACAATGCACTGCACTCATATTGAAGCGCCATAATGACATAGCGTTACGAAAGTGAGGTCAAATGAAGAAAACATAGAAAGTAAAAAGTAATAAGTTGGTTAATTATGACGAATTGACGATAATTCCCATTGGACCCTCTTAGCTCATTTTGGAAATTTTGAGTGAGGCCAATCCCTATTCCAGTATTCCCTTGTTTAGGGTTTACCATGGCCCCACCTTTCCACACTTTATTTTCTTATATTTGATTTCCGTTATTTTTGTGTGCCTCTTTACTATTGGTAAATATAATTTTTTTTGGTAAAGTAGTAAATTAAATTAGTCCCTTACATTTGGGCGTAATCCTGTTTTAGTCTTTAAGGTTTAAAGTGTTTTATTTGAATTCAAAAAAAGTTTCATTCAATTTTAATTTAGTCCCACCGTGAGGTCAAAAATAAATAATTAACGAAATGCCCTACATAACAGCAGACAGTAGTATAAGAACAATGTCGATAATTTAGAGAATAAGTACAAACTCCAGAAGTACAAAATCAACCATGGATGCATCAATATATGTATTTAACATTTTTCTTAGTTTTATAGAAAATATTTCATTTTAATTATAAAAAAAATGATAAATAAATGTATTGATGCATCCACGGTTGATTTTGTGCCTCTGGAGCTTGTAGGTATTCTCCAGATTATCGACCTTCTTATACGGTTATCATATAGAACATTTCGTTAATTATTTATCTTTGATATTCGGTAGAATTAAATTGAAGTTAAATGAAACTTTTTTAGATTCAAATAAAACAGCTTAAACTTTAAGGAATAAAATAGGTAAAATAGTACTTTACCTATTTTTTTTTTTCATTAAAAATACTATATTATATTATTTTACAGATTCTATTTCAATTCATATTCCATAAAACTCTCCTTGTCTTCACTTCACCTATATGAGGTCCCTCTCTCTTCCTTGTGTCATAAACACATGCATATTCTATCGGTCACGAACCGCCGAACAGGTAAGGAACATTATTTACCAGAAAAAAATATATATAAAAAAGAAGATAAAAGCAATTACCTAATATAAAAGGTCCATAAAAGCCATTAATTTATTACTTTGACAATGCTTTCTACTTTATAGGGGAAATTAAAACCGTCATGAGCATTTTTAGGAGGGGACCAGACAAGCGGTTTTCAATTTTCATTTATTAATTAGGCCATTAGGGTAAATATTATTTTGATCTTTTAACATTCGAAACAAATGTTAATTTATTCAAAAATATTTTAAACATTTTGTCTTAATTTGATCTTTAACATTTTATTATAGTTTCAAAAACATTTTAGTTTCAAAAACTTTTAAAACATTCATGATTGATTGTTACTTTTTACTTTAAAACGTTGATAATTGATTATTAAAATTGTCACTTATTCCATTAATTATTAATGTCAAAACAAAAATATCAAATACTAAAATAATACTTTACCCTATTAATTATTATTGGTATTCTGCCACAGGCCCAAAGGCACATTTTGATGAGAAATTTCAGGGGGGGAAATGAAGACCACTTTTTTTTTCTTATTTAAATAAAGGTAGTCTTTTTAATTGTGTTTTCTTTAAAAAAATATATATTCCATCTTTCTCTTTCCACCCAAACATACCTTAGAAGAAACAGTTGCCTAAACCAGTAGTCATGAATGAAAATCAAATATGTCCCTTCTTTCGAATCTCCCCGGTAAAATCTATCCTTGCCCAATGATGCTAACATAGTGAAAAGTAGGTAAAATGTTAAACATTGGACAAAATTAAGATGAGTGTTCCTACTGTGCACATTACAAATTAAAGTGTACCATGCACCTTACAAGTCTACGGCAAAAACTGTATAGTATAGTGAAACTAGCAGCCAGAAAACACAAGTCTGTTTTCATTTTCTACATTCAAAAGCCCCCTTTTAACTCAAAATTAGCTTCACCGCTTATATTCACAGAAGCTGCATCCCAATGCAAGCTTTGATGTCTCAAAATATGCAAAATGGTGATTCTCTTTGGGCTTCACATTTGCTCTGCACCTGACCTTGTGCATGGTCATTTCCGAAAAGCCAAAATTGGTCTATTGAAACCAGTCTTGCTATCAGTCATACCTGAGTTAACATGTTCCACTGTTCTAAATCCAATCTACAATAAGTAATGTCATCCATTAATTAGAATTGGAATAAATTTGTAATAAATAGGCAAACACAAATAAAATGGTAACACAAACCCTATCTAGTAGTATTTCCTGGAAATCTGCAGGACGAATTGTAATACTCCGGTAGTTGGCAGCAGTCGTCTGCAAATATGTAAATGTAAAGCTCTCGATGATACAAAAAGGTTTCGATTTCCCAGGATGCCTTGAAATATATTAGTTGCTAATCACAAAAAATAAGAAAAGCTAATTATTACCTCTGAGACAAGACGATTGCTTTCATATGACTTCCATGGCTGAGGTTCCAACACAAGAACACCACCCTGCTCAAAAGATTTGTTTATATTATAGAAATAAAAGAGTATGTTTAGAGAATGCTAGATATTGTAGATTGGTGATTTTACAAGAAGCAATTTGCACTATTGAGTCGTTAGCTTCAGACAATGAATTGGAGCTGAATGTAAAATGACAGCGAAAAGGGAAAATGAAACAATTGGATGGAAAGATGGGTCCGAAGAAATAAGAAAACATGCATCATTGTCGAGATAAAGAATAAAGGCAGTATTGATAGGTGCTTAGAAGAGATCCCTGAGTAGAAAGAAAACAATAATATGATGGAAAGACATGATACTTACTGGTCGGAGCAGATTCCAAGTCTCTGCAAATAGTTTAATTAAGCCCTCATCCCCCCAATTGAGATGTATCCATTTTGTAACACTCAAACTGCAGGGCAGAAGAGATTTCAGTTTCACTAAAGTGCATTGAAGACAATTTTAAATAACCCTACTCAACAATATGTGGTTTATAGCAGGAGTAAAGTGAAGCTGCAGTTAAGAATTTGTTTCTAATGCAATGCTTGAAAAAAAAAAAAAAACTACAACATGAAGTTCATTAAAAGAACAAGATCAAAGATAAACAACTTTGAAAAGCATTTTCAGCATTATACAATGCAAGAGGGTGACACTTTTTCCACCTCCCGTTCAAAAGCTTCACCCCAGGAAAAAAGGGACTTATTTCAGGAAAATAGTAATGGAAATAGGCAGCAACTCACCAAAGAATTGTATCATACTGCTTTCCTGGTGGGTGCCGACTCTGAACAAAATTTTCACGTTTAAATGAAACAATATCAAATAGATCACTTTGCTCTGAAGACAAGATATCTTTCGAAATTCCTTTTGCATCTTCATTTGATGAAACAGTAGCACTGTTCTCTGAATTATCTGCATGGTCCTTGTCCTCTGAATTATCTGCATGATCCTTGTCCTCAAGTTTGGAAGGCTTTGCACGCTTATTTCCAGTAGATTTCAATCTAACAGCTTTTCTCAGATTCCAATATGCATCTTCAACTCGATCTGGCAAATTGAGGAAAACAAAATCAACAAGGAATAAATATTTATACTACCCAACCAGGGAGAAATTGATATTTTCATTTTACACCCATTTTTTGGAATCCCAATAGTTAATCATTGAAGAAGTATTATGGATATCCGCCAGTGGCCCATGCTACATAACAGAGTTCTTGCAGTTTGAACAGTTTCTTGGTTAGCAAGAAACAGAAATGGTGTGAAGAATGTAAAGAATGAAAAGAAGACAAGGAGTAGAGAAGAAGTAGAAGAGGAAGAAGAAAGATGAGCTGAATTGTAAACTGAATTGAAAGAAAGAAATCTGATTAACATGAAAACCAATCGTATACAATTCTGTTTATATAGCCATATCAGGTGAGCCTTCAACAAAGGCAATAACCTTGTAAATACCAAAACCAACTTAACAGCCAAACAACCAACTAACTAACTGCCTCTTTATAACAACCTCTATCCTTCTTCACTTTATCTATTTCTTCTCTCTCATTTATACCACTATCATTAACACCGCATACGTACACACTCAGAACTATGTTACATTTAACACATCTAAATCACATCACATTTAAGCCACATATAATCATATTTGAAAACCTAAGAATAATCTCCAGCAACAGAGATTATTATTCATATGAATCTTACCAGAATCAATGTCAATCCCAAGAATGCGCCGGCAGCCAAATTTCTGTGCTATGGGGGGGAAAAAACCAAACAAGGCAACACTTGAATTAGCAAACTATAAATTGGCATAAATGAAGGGGTGAAATTAGCAATATGGATTATCATTATTTGTTCAATGTCATGTATAAAAGGAAAAATAAATGAAGGGGTGAAATTACCAATCTGGATGGTGATTATCCCATTGTTACAACCAATATCAAGACACTCTTTATCTTCAAACCACTCCTTCCTAAACACTTTCAACCGAGGATCCTCATCAACATCTTGACCAATCTGGAACCATGAAAACACACATTACTAGCGTAACCAGTAAACTAAGTAAACAGCAATGCACGGTGATGATGCTGGAGGCCATGTAAAGTTCGAATCTTTTCTATGAAAAATAAAAAGAGTAAAAGGAATTAGATCATAGGGAGTGAGAAGTGGTTAATACTCGATAGCCATAGTAGCTCCTGTAGTTGCCGTACGGGAAAACATGCTTCCGCTTCTTGTTGTTGTGCTTGGCTCCCTGGTTTTTGGTTTCATCTTCCACCTTTGCATTATATGCCATTCAATCCTATCCAATGCTTTCTCCTCTTCAAACCCTACTTGCTGCAGTTATGTATTGGAGCATGAACCAGTCTTCAATTCCGCACCTTCAACCTCGTCGGAAGAGGGCCACTGCGTCTCTGGCGTGGGCTGGGAAAAGAGGAGCACACGATGAAGCGATTCTATCAGTCTTGGTTTTGGGTTTTGATTTGTGACAACTCCTATTTATATATAACTAAACATGTGTTATGGAAATAGGGAATATAGAATACTTTACTAATAAAAATTTATATTTCGGACTTTGACAANNGATTATAAAAATTTAAATATTAATAAAATTAATTATAAAAAATTAAAATTAAAATTGTATCTATAAAAAATAAATTATATACACCAATTCATTGTCTGACTTATAAATTGAATTTTAACTACTATAAATTCGCCTAACAAGTAAAATAAAAAAATCTCAACAACTTCAAAATAAAAGAAGTAACCATTTATCATTATAGAAAAATAAATTACCAAAAATAAGCAATTTTATCTTTTTTCAGTGACTCACAAAAATCTACCTAAGTAATAAGTATCACCCTTTATTCTCATCAGAAGATTTTGGACGACTTTGCCTCCATTGAAGTCCTAAGTACCACCCCTCATTCTCACTAGAAGATTTCGAACGATTTTATCCCATTGGAGACGATCTCAACATCACTAGAGGTGAACGCAGATCAGATCGAATCGGATTGGATATGGCCAAAATTTCGATCCGATCTGCACTAAAATCATCGGATTTAATATTCGCAGTTTTTAGTTTGGATCCAATCCGCACATTTGTGGATCGGATATCGGATATCGGATATATCCGCAAAACACAAAAATATTTTTAAAAGTTTATTTTTATTAAAAAAATCAATAAAATTTATTTTTTTTATTTTTTTAAATATATTTATTCTTAAAATAATATTAAACATACTTTTCTTAATTAATAAATTAAAATAATACAACATATATGATAATTATTACTTGAAATAAAATATATAAAAAATATTTACTTATTTATTTCTTTATTTTTGCGGATATGTAGATGCCTACACAAAATTCGCAATCTGATCCTATTAGTGTGCGGATCGGAACCGATCCATTAACACCCCTAAACACCACCACGAAAAGACATCTGTACCTCTTTTTTAAATCCAAATTACCGATTTCAAGTAACCCTTAAAATAGCATTACAATCTCTTTTTTGCCATAATTTTAAATTTAAATAGATTCAATTCAATCACAAAAATTTAAATTGATATTCCATCTACACAGAACACTAGTAGACCAAGGAAGCTCAGCAGACATCCTCTTCAAGCCCGCTTTCGACAAACTAGGTTTAGATGAGAAAGAGTTAAGAGCTTACCCCGATACCTTGTACGGATTAGGGGACACGCCGATAAAGCCACTAGGATTTTTGCCCCTCCACACCACCTTTGGAAAGGGGGAAAAATCAAAGACTCTGAGTATAGACTTCATAGTCATCGACGTGGGATCGGCCTATAATGCTTTAATCGGCAGGGCTACCCTTAATCGACTCGGAGCGGTGGTATCGACGCCCCACATCTGCATGAAGTTTCCGACCTCGTCGGGGATAGCAACGGTGAGGGGAGATCAGAAGCTGGCAAGGAAGTGCTACAATGAAAGCCTAAACCTGAGAGGAAAAGGCAAAGAAGTCCACACAATAGAACTCGGGGGAGCAAGGGTTAAAGAAGAAGACTCTGAGTATAGACTTCATAGTCATCGACGTGGGATCGGCCTATAATGCTTTAATCGGCAGGGCTACCCTTAATCGACTCGGAGCGGTGGTATCGACGCCCCACCTCTGCATGAAGTTTCCGACCTCGTCGGGGATAGCAACGGTGAGGGGAGATCAGAAGCTGGCAAGGAAGTGCTACAATGAAAGCCTAAACCTGAGAGGAAAAGGCAAAGAAGTCCACACAATAGAACTCGGGGGAGCAAGGGTTAAAGAAG
>NC_029787.2:34488110-34489282 GCF_000816755.2 Arachis ipaensis | reverse complement strand
GGTCACCCTCCCTCAACGAAAGAGAGGGAGAGGGAAGCTAAGAAGAAGGAAGAACTCGGCCTCGATAGGCCAAGAAAATATCATTCTTATACTCCACTGAAAGTTCCTGTAGTGGATGTATACAGAGAAATTTGCAATACCGAAAGGCTGCCTCCTCCCAGGCCCATTAAAAATAAAAAAGGGGGGAGCCGCGGTGATTACTGTGAGTACCATAAGATATATGGGCACTCCACAAACGACTGTTACGACCTTAAAAATGTGATAGAAAAGCTGGCCAGAGAAGGTCGGCTTGACAGATATCTCATAGAAAGGTCGGACAGTCATGGAAAAAGAAAGCGAGATGATATGGATAGAAGAGACCCACCACCACAAACTCCAGAGAGACATATCCATATGATCTCAGGGGGGTTTGCGGGAGGGGGACTCACAAAATCCTCTCGTAAAAGACATCTCAAGAGAGTTTACCAGGTCGAAGAGGGGTCCTCCGACCTTCCAACCATTTCATTCACAAAGGAAGATGGGCGAGGAGTAATCCCTGGGCACGATGACCCAGTGGTAATTACCATGATCTTGGCAAATGCCCATCTACACAGAACACTAGTAGACCAAGGAAGCTCAGCAGACATCCTCTTCAAGCCCGCTTTCGACAAACTAGGTTTAGATGAGAAAGAGTTAAGAGCTTACCCCGACACCTTTTAGGGGATAGGGGACACGCCGATAAAGCCACTAGGATTTTTGCCCCTCCACACCACCTTTGGAAAGGGGGAAAAATCAAAGACTCTGACTTCATAGTAATGCTTTAATCGGCAGGGCTACCCTTAATCGACTCGGAGCGGTGGTATCGACGCCCCACCTCTGCATGAAGTTTCCGACCTCGTCGGGGATAGCAACGGTGAGGGGAGATCAGAAGCTGGCAAGGAAGTGCTACAATGAAAGCCTAAACCTGAGAGGAAAAGGCAAAGAAGTTCACACAATAGAACTCGGGGGAGCAAGGGTTAAAGAAGAGCTGCGACCACAGCCCGGGGGAAAAACTGAGGAGATTCAGGTCGGCGAAGAGGAAGGAAAAAACACTCACATAGGAGCCAACCTAGGGGAAACCCTAAGGCAAGGGTTGACTAAGCTTCTAAGAGATAACTCCGATCTCTTCGCCTGGAAGGCCTCCGACATGCCTA
>NC_029787.2:34487120-34488070 GCF_000816755.2 Arachis ipaensis | reverse complement strand
ATTTCAAACTCTGAAAAAGGGAGAAAAACGCCCAAACGAGTGACCATACTCTCATACATAAAAAAGAAATGAGGGGCCGTCCCGTCAGCCCTCCCGAAACAAACCCGGTCTTCTGGACCCGGGACTATCAACTCATACTTCGACTCATCTTCTTCAGAAGTGCAAATTCTATAGTGAGTACGAAGGTGGGTAATAAATTCAGTATCAACCGAGGGCTCCTCCCCTAGGACCGTAACATCAACCCACTGGGAAAGAGCATCTATGGAAGCCATTTTCTTTTTCTTAAAAAGGGTGACAAGAAACCTACAAAAGAAAAGGAAAATCAACACACGGTCTCTAAGGGAAGGGGTACGGAACTAAAGCCTACAAACCAACCTACCTACAAAATAAAGGCACGCAAATAGAAAGCATGTCACAGAAAGGAAAAAAAGCTAACCTTTAAGTCTAAAACCAAGACTGGAGGAAGTAAAAGCCTTCGAAACACAAGAAAGCAGCACGAACGAATGCAAGGGAAATTTGAAAGATCGCAGAAACGAAACAACGAAAGAGAGGGAAAGTATTTATAAAGACGTTAGGGGCATAATGGTAAAATGGGGGCAGTCATTAATGAAGATGCACCGTTACCAAGGCCATTAAATCTCTACGCACACCCCTAACGGACATGACGCTTGATTAGACGTAACTGTCAGAACCGAAAGGTCAAGAAAGATCACGTCGGTTCCTAAACCATCACGTCGGTCCTCCTGCAAATCGGCCAAAACCCCGAGTTGAATACTCGAACCCAACTCTTAAAAGGAAATTGGGCTCGAGTAGGGGCACTGTTCATACCCTAGCCCAATAAATAGGGCCCAAGATCTAAGCAAAGAAGTCCAACCCAAAGGGTTGGCCCTCCTCCAGTACCAGCCTTCGTCCCAGAAGTCGGTACTAAGCACGACCCACTCCAAAGAAGT
>NC_029787.2:34486367-34486606 GCF_000816755.2 Arachis ipaensis | reverse complement strand
AGCCAGGAGGAAATAACAGAAGCTTGATTCAAGAGACTCTCCAGGAACCTTCAGTGGTAAAAACGGAAGACACACTAGAAGCCTTTGAAGTGGTCGGATTAAACCTCGGATGGATGAACCCCTTAGTCGAATACCTAAAATTCGACATCCTCCCTAAAGAGGAAAAAGAAGCCCAAAAAATCCGAAGGGAAGCGCAACACTATACCTTGGTGAAAAATGTTCTCTATAGAAGGGGGATA
>NC_029787.2:34477214-34477702 GCF_000816755.2 Arachis ipaensis | reverse complement strand
GGATTAAAAAAATGTTGAATACCTTTCTGTATCCGGACAATTTTTTTGAAGGACATAAGATATAGTAAAAAAATATCCTTCTGGTCGTTGATCTCTCTCTTATTTAGTGATGCGTTAATTAGTTGGTATGTCCATTAAATGTTAGATAAGATTGAGAGATTTTTTTTATTGAAAATTTTGTTGTCATTTAGAATAATTGAATAGAGGATATGTTGTTATTAAGGGTGGTAATAAGGTGGATAGGGACGGATTTTTATCCAACCTAATCTCGTTCCACTTTATAATAACTATATAAAATCAGTCCTGTTTCTATCTGCAGATAATAAAAAGTTGAACCCTAATTTCATTTGCTCCTATTCGCCTCTATAATTATGATAACTATATAAAATCCGTCCTATTTTTATATGTGAATAGTAAAAAGTTAAACCCTAACTCTATCCGCTCCTATTCGTCTCTATAATTATTAAAATTCAACAAATAAAACTATA
>NC_029787.2:34471483-34477178 GCF_000816755.2 Arachis ipaensis | reverse complement strand
TCGAAATATTAAAAAAATGTTAGATATTAAATATATATTCTAAAAGAACTTCAGAGATAAGATTTTGATGCAACTTTTTGTAAAAATTATTTAAAAAAAGATCTTTTCATTATTAAAATTTGGTAATTTTATGTCAACTGAATTTTTTTAAAAAATAAAAAAATCTAAAAATCAAATTTTCTTCCTAATTTTTTTGAGCACCTTCTAAATATTTATTCAAATGTTACCAGAAAAATTAAGATCAAATAGATACGCCCTTTGATAAATACAAAAATTTTTTGGTACTTATAAAAAATAAAATATTTATTAGACATTTTTATCCTATTTTTAAATCATTCCGTGATTATTACATCGACAATATCTTTTAAAGACCTTTCCATCAACACCTAAAATTTTTGGATATCAAATTAGTAACTAACTCAAGAAAAAATTAAAGGGAAAAAGACAGATAGATCCCTGATTTTTTAAATTTTTGACAAATACATCACTGACAAAATTTAAATACAAAAAAGTCCCTGACTTTAACAAACGGAGGACAATTTAGTCCTTCCGTCTATTTGCCTCTCATACACCAAACGGAACTGGCTGACGTGGCTGAAACGGTGTCCAGGTGTCCGTTACGGTGCCACTTGGAAGGGGAATAAAGTTCGAAGGACAAATAAGTCCTTGACGTCATTTTGCAAATAAAGTTCGAAGGACAAATAGGTCCTTGAGACTTTTTTTCATTATACTTCTATTATGCTTTTATTATGAGAATTTAGTTTATGTAGGCTAAAAATTGATTTTTTTTTATAAAAAAAATGATTTCGTATAGGTCGAATTGATTATTTATTTTATATGGGCGCCTATCCAAAAATGGATTAGCACTATGGCTTTCAATTTAAATGGTTTCAATTTCAACCAATCTGTAGTTGATAGTCAAGGTCGTGTAATTAACACCTGGGCTGATATTCTTAATATCAATCCCGGTATCATATAAAAAAAATTGAATAATACTTTTAGCATTTCCAAGAAGTAATTGATTAAATAGTTGAAATAGTTGTAATTCCATTCACTATCTTAACTGAAAAAAATCTATAAGACTGAATTACCTGGGAGGCTTGCGCCTATAAGAAATCGCGGAGCCACCCATTAATGGTAATGGAACTCTGCGCAAAGTTTCCTTAATATTTACATTTACAACATTAATAGACTCTAATCAAATAATATTCAAATTAGATCTATATTATAATGTAAAAAAAATATTTATGTTATAGATTGAATGAACTGCTTGTATTTTGAAATCTAGTTAACTTGTTGTATTCTGCAATTTAAATTATTTGTATTAAAATTGCAGAAATTGGACTTGTTCTGTTTCTACTTTTTTTCTTAAATTATATTAGTTCAGTTTTAGTGCATTTGTGTATTATATTAGAATTTGTTAAATTGCATTAGTTCAGTTTTCATCATACCAGTGGCATTAGTTAGCATCAGTTCATTTATGCATCAAGTTAGCATTAGTTTATTTGTGCATCATTCATGTATTAAGTTAGCATTAGTGCATTT
Organism: Arachis ipaensis; assembly: GCF_000816755.2. Classification (NCBI taxonomy): domain Eukaryota; kingdom Viridiplantae; phylum Streptophyta; class Magnoliopsida; order Fabales; family Fabaceae; genus Arachis; species Arachis ipaensis. Next base: position 34,475,633 of record NC_029787.2, on the reverse strand, counting down.
GTGTATTATATTAGAACTAGTATTTTTATCCATAATAATATTACGAGAATAATTTTTTTTTAAATTATAGTTCACTTTGTTCTAACAGTATAAATTATGCATGACACAAAAGATTTATAAAATCAAACTACTTTTACAAAAAAGTCGTAAGTTGACAAAAGTTTCTGACTAAGAAGACCAAGATATCTGCAGATAAAAAATTAAATAATAAAATTTTTAGTTATTATTTTTATATGAAAAAGTCTAATTTTTTATTAATAATTAATTTTAACATTCGTTATCTAAAATTTAAAATAATTTAATGTGTATACTTTTACATTTAAAATATTTTAATTATAAAAAAATATCGAATGACATATTTTGATTTGTCAAATTACTAATATAAAATATAATTATATATAGAGTAAAAATAGTAGAGAGAAATATAAAAATGGAGAGAGGTAGATGAGAGAATTTAGGAAATGAGTTTATTAATTTTGAAAAAAAAAATTCTCAAGGACTTATTTGTCCTTCGAACTTTATTTGTAAAATGACGTCAAGGACTTATTTGTCCTTCGAACTTTATTCTCCTTCCAGCGTGGCACCGTAACGGACACCTGGACACCGTTTCAGCCACGTCAGCCAGTTCCGTTTGGTGTATGAGAGGCAAATAGACGGAAGGACTAAATTGTCCTCCATTTGTTAAAATCAGAGACTTTTTTATATTTAAATTTTGTCAAAAATGTATTTGTCAAAAGCTTGAAAAGTCGGGAACTTATTTATCTTTTTTCCAAAATTAAATTGAACTGGTACAATTTTTTAAAAGTGGTGGATTCAACGGTGTTGATGAAACTCGTACGGTTTTTAGCGATTCTGATGCAAATCTGATCCTAATCATCCTATTGTTGTTTCGGCCTGCTTTGATGGCCTAGCGACTGGTTTTCTAGTCTGACCGACAAAAGTCGATCCAGTTTTAACTTTTTATAACAATTATACAGGCGTAGCGTACTTTATAATAAATGTTTATTTTTTGGTTAATATCAATTAATTTTTTTTAAAAGTTAAATTTTAAATAAAATTAAAGCTCCAAAAATGATTTCTGAAATTAAAATCACGTACCAAATTAGCTTCTAAAATTTTAATTGCACAATTAACGTCTTTTTTCAGTAGAAAAGGTATTGATGAGCTATTATAGTACACAGAGATCAATCTTAAAAATATTAAATAGTACAATTAAAATCTAAAAGACTAATTCGATGCACGATCTTAATCTCATGAATCATTTGAGGATTTTGTCTTTTAAATACCAAATTTTAAATTTAAATTCTTTAAAGAGCAAATTCAAATAAAAATGTTTTTATAATAAAAAAATTAGATAATATTAATTAACTAAAAATTAATTTCGTATACTTATTTTTCAAACACTTGTTTTTGTAATTTTGCTAAAATAATAATATTTCATACAGTACTCTTTATGATACGAGCCCTATGGAACAAACTAAGAACTATCATATGCCAATTGGTCCAATTACAAGAGCAACAACTAAGAGAATAAAAGAAGGTTTTGCAAACATGGCTAAATCATGTGTTCAGGAAATGCATCAAGAATTGGGCAAGACAATGATTAACGATTATCAAAAGCCACACGTCTTACTATTTTACAAGATGCATTGAAGACTCTCATTAGTCAAGATGAATTAAAAGAGACATCACTTTCTTAGAATTTATTCTATGTTTATTTTATTTTTGTTATTTGTTTGTTTTAGGCCCAATTATGATTTGGCCCATATTTTATTCTAGTGAACTTATGAGTTAGGGATTTAAATTTAAGAGGTATAAAAACCCTCTAAACCCTGGTAGCCATTTTTTTTTTTTTCAATTTTTGATGAATGAAATTTTCTTTGAGTTTCTTTGAGAAACTTGGGTGTGAACAGGTGAGGTAGAGTGATTCCCTTAACTGTTGCATCAGGAAATCAAATTGAGGTAGAGGAGTCCCTTTCTTTGATCTTCCATCTTATCCTGGGTTACGTTCCGTATCATTTGGTATCAGAGCTCAGGTATTAGATTAATTCTTATTAATCTATATTTGTTCTTCTTTTATCATAAAAAAAAGAGTCCAGTGTTTATCGCGTCTTTCTTTTTGTGCTTGTGTTCTGCTACTTCTAGGCATCGAGATATTAAATGCTTCAAGTGTCATGGTATGGGTCATTATGCTAGTGATTGCCCAAATAGGAGATTGATGGTTATTCGAGGAGATGATATTGTTTCTGATTCTGATCGTGGTGATGACTCTGATCATAATAGCATGCCATCTTTGGAGGATTGTTCTGATGGTGATGTTGAGTATGCAGTCCATGGTGAATCTCTTGTTGTTAGACGTGCTTTGAATTTACAGGTGAAAGAAGAAAGTCTAGAGCAACGCCACAATCTTTTTCACACTAGATGCTTGGTGGGTGGAAAAGTGTGTAGTTTAATTATTGATGGCGGGAGTTGGACTAATGTGGCTAGTACACTTATGGTGGAGAAATTGGGTTTGACATGTGTTCGACATCCTAAACCATATACGTTGCAGTGGTTGAATGACAGTGGAGAGATCAAGGTTGACAAACAGGTGACAATTGCATTCTCTGTTGGCAAGTATGTTGATGAGGCATTGTGTGATGTGGTGCCAATGCAAACTTGTCATTTATTATTGGGGCGACCTTGGCAGTTCGACCGTCGAGCGTTTCATGATGGTTATACAAATCGATTCTCCTTTGATTTTAATGGTCGCAAGATCACTCTTGCTCCTTTATCACCTAAGGAGGTTTACCTTGACCAGTTGAAACTTCAACATGATACCAAGGGGAATATGGGATGTGAGATAACAGAAAAATCTGAGAGAAAAGAGGCTATGAGTGAAAAGAATATAGCAAAAGGCCCAAAGGTGAGTGAACAGAAAGAAAAGAGTCCATGTCATGAGAGTAGTACAAATACAAAAAAAATTAAGAAAGTTGAGAGCAAATTGTGTTTCTTTGCAAAAGAGAGAGATTTAAAGAGTGCTTTAATAGGCAAGAAAGCTTTGTTTATGGTTCGGTTTAGGAATACTTTATTCTCTGACACTGACCTTAACCCAAATTTGCCAAATAGCTTTGTCTCTTTGTTGCAGGCATTTGCCGATGTCTTCCCTACTGACGTACCACGTGGTTTGCCTCCATTACGTGGGATTGAGCACCAAATTGATTTTATTCCTGGTGCTAGCATTCCTAATAGACCAGCCTATAGGAGTAATCCTGAAGAGACAAAGGAACTTCAAAGGCAAGTAGAGGAGTTATTAGCCAAAGGTCACATCCGGGAGAGTATGAGTCCATGTGCTGTACCAGTTTTGTTGGTTCCAAAGAAGGATGGTACTTGGCGAATGTGTGTGGATTGTCACGCAGTCAATAAAATTACGGTAAAGTATCGTTATCCTATCCCTAGGTTAGATGACATGCTTGATGAGTTATATGGTGCATGCATATTCACTAAAATTGATTTAAAAAGTGGGTATCATCAAATTAGAATGAACCCAGGGGATGAATGGAAAACTGCATTTAAAACAAAACATGGGTTATATGAGTGGTTAGTTATGCATTTTGGGTTAACTAATGCCCCTAGTACTTTTATGCGTCTGATGAACCATGTTTTGCGAGACTTTTTGGGTAAATTTGTTGTTGTTTATTTTGATGATATTCTCATTTATAGCACTTGTTTGGATGACCACTTGTCACATGTTTCAGCTGTTTTGGAAGTGCTTCGACAAGAGAAATTATATGCTAATCTTACAAAGTGCACTTTTTGTATTGATCGCGTTATATTTCTTGGTTTTGTTGTGAGTGCGAGTGGAATTGAAGTTGATGAGGAAAAGGTAAAGGCTATTCGTGAATGGCCAACGCCTAAGAATGCTTCTGAGGTACGAAGTTTTCATGGGTTAGCTGGGTTTTATAGAAGATTTGTGAAAAATTTTTCTACCATTGCTACGCCTCTCACAGAGGTCATAAAAAAGGATGTTGGATTTAAATGGGAAAGGGAACAAGACATTGCATTTCATACCCTAAAAGACTGTTTGTGTTCTGCTCCTATTCTTGTTTTACCTAACTTTGATAAAACCTTTGAAATTGAATGTGATGCTTCTGGGATTGGTATAGGTGCT
>NC_029787.2:34465553-34467923 GCF_000816755.2 Arachis ipaensis | reverse complement strand
ATTGCCTTCTTCAGTGAAAAGTTGAATTTAGCTCAGCGTAAATATTCAACATATGACAAAGAATTATATGCTTTGGTTCGGGCTTTAGAGGTTTGGCAACACTACCTCTTACCTAAGGAGTTTGTGATTCACACGTCTTTGAAGCCTTTGAAGCACTTAAAAGGACAAGGTAAGCTTGATAAAAGACATGCTAAATGGGTGGAATTTATTGAAACATTTCCCTATTTTAAACAAGTTAAACAAGGTAAAGATAATGTCGTTGCTGATGCTTTATCTCGGAGGTATGCTTTGATTACTACACTTACTTCTAAGTTATTGGGGTTTGAGTTTTTAAAGGAGTTGTATGTCACTGATTCTGACTTTTCTGCTATTTATGCTTCTTGTGAACATAGTGCATTTAACAAATTTTATAGACATGAAGGTTTTCTGTTTCGTGGTAATAGAATTTGTGTGCCTGCTTGTTCTATGAGGGACTTACTTGTTCTTGAATCACATAATGGGGGTTTGATGGGTCATTTTGGTGTGCATAAGACATTGGATGTATTATCTGAACATTTTTACTGGCCTCGCATGCGTAGAGATGTTGAAAAATTCTGTGCTAAATGTGTTGCATGTAAACAGGCTAAATCTAAGTCTTTACCACATGGTTTGTATGCCCCTTTACCTGTTCCTATGCATCCGTGGGTTGATATCTCTATGGATTTTGTTCTTGGTTTGCCTCGAACAAAAAAAGGTCGAGATAGCATTTTTGTTGTGGTAGACAGATTTAGTAAAATGGCTCATTTTATTGCATGCCATAAAACTGATGATGCGACAAATATTGCTGATCTATTCTTTCGAGAGGTTGTGCGTTTGCATGGTGTTCCCCAAACTATTGTTTCTGATCGTGACGTCAAATTTTTGAGTCATTTTTGGAAAGTTTTATGGGGTAAATTAGGCACAAAATTATTATACTCTACTACTTGTCATCCTCAAACTGATGGTCAAACTGAAGTAGTAAATAGAACATTAGGGACCTTATTACGTGCTGTTGTTGGTAAGAATTTGAAAACTTGGGAAGATTGTTTACCTTTTATTGAGTTTGCTTATAATAGAACTACTCATTCTTCTACTGGGTTTTCTCCTTTTGAACTTGTTTATGGTTTTAATCCTTTAACTGTTTTGGACTTATTACCTTTGCCTTTGAGTGATATTGTTAGCTTGGATGCAGAAGGTAAAGCTGAAAAGGTTAAAGCAATGCACTTGAAAGCACGTGAATCGCTTGAACAGAAAAATAAGTTGATAGCCCAACGGGTGAATAAAGGTCGCAGACAACTTATCTTTGAACCTGGTGACTGGGTATGGGTTCATTTGAGAAAAGAGAGATTTCCTACTCAAAGAAAATCCAAGTTAGACCCTAGGGGTGATGGTCCATTTCAAGTGCTCGAAAGGGTCAATAACAATGCTTACAAGATTGACCTTCCAGGTGAGTATAATGTATCCGCTACTTTTAATGTCTCTGACCTATCTCCTTTTGCTTGTGACGCAGATTCGAGGACGAATCTTTTTCAGGAGGGAGGGAATTTTTTTTTTTTCAATTTTTGATGAATGAAATTTTCTTTGAGTTTCTTTGAGAAACTTGGGTGTGAACAGGTGAGGTAGAGTGATTCCCTTAACTGTTGCATCAGGAAATCAAATTGAGGTAGAGGAGTCCCTTTCTTTGATCTTCCATCTTATCCTGGGTTACGTTCCGTATCACTTTATTAAATAAAAACATTTAAAAATAAACCCAAAAACGTACACTTGTGTTAATGTATGCAACTTTATTATTTTCTTTGTTTTCATTAAACAACTTTTTTATCCCCGACTGTATCATTCATCTGTGACACAAAATTGACTTTAAAATGTATAAGGATGTGATTTTTTCAATTTAAATAAAAAATGTTATGAATTAATCATACAGTAATCAATATATATTATTGCTATACAGTGAAAATATAGCAAATATTGTTCAAGTGACATTATTTTAAAATTTTAATAGGATAAATTTACTAAATATAAATAACTTTGTCAATTATAAGAGTCTAACCAAGACAAAACGTATGCAATCCAATGTGATACCCATAAACTCAAACAAGGTTTCTCTAGCATTTTATTTTATGGATTCAGTAATTTTCAATTTTAAATATAAATTTACCTGAAATCGGTTTTAACTTTTATGATTAGGTTTCAAGTATTACATTATCATGCCCTATTAAATATTTAAATGTCAATCATTAGATCTATTAAAAGAATACATGTGCTTTAAATTTACTGGAACACTGACGTTCTAATTTTTAACTGGAACATTTTAAATGTGTCTTTTTTTTTTTTTCCTAAATGATAGCCTTC
>NC_029787.2:34446063-34465543 GCF_000816755.2 Arachis ipaensis | reverse complement strand
GGCTTCATTATAAAGAGTTATAACAACATAATCTACAAACGTTGTCGCTATAGTCATTATTGCACGATCTACAAAAAACGGATTTGAATATGTTACATTCTGTGATGCAAACTACTTCAACCAAGAATTCCAATTCTTCGACAGAGGTTTGGAGCTAATAATCTCACATCACTATGACACTATGCTTGCCAACCTAAATACTTTACTCCAACTCCTTAAGGAAATCAACATTATCTACAAAAACCTGCAAATATGGAAGAAGGGAACACTAGTTAGATATAAATGATAGTACATCTCTAAACCAGAATGAGGATACATGTATGCTCACACTCAGAGTTGAAGTCAGTTATGTTTAGTTAGGTATTTTGTGTTTTTTCAATATTGTTCCAAGAGATTGAGACAGTTATGACCTTTTGCTAAATGCCAAATCAATGGGATAGTAATTGAGCCTTAATAATGAAGCGGTCTATGGAACTCAAGTGTTGTTAACTTGTCATCCTCATTTCTATAAACATAGTTTATATTCAGCACTACTTAAAAAAGGGCCTGCTGCATGAAGGACCGTGAAACATGTATGAAAAGGATTCATGAGCTTTTATCTAATAGATTTTTAAGAGGTGGTATTTCATTTTATTTTTTTTAAGTTTTAAATTTTAGACCAAGAATAAAGCACTTCTTCCTATTATCAGTTATCCCCATTCTTATAAAGAAGGTGAACTTGAGAACACGCAAAATTCGGTTGATCATTGTCGACATTTCAACCCTATCACGCTCTTGCATTGAGTGAGCTAGATATAAATCATTTATGAACTTTTAGCTCCCAGTTTAAGCTTTGAAAACAGTTTATTTTTCATACATACCGTCTTCCAACCATCAGGATCCAAGCATGCTGTAATTTTTGTGTTGATACCAGGCAGTGGTCCAGGTTCCCGAGTAATCTTTCCTCCAGCTAACTTAACAGCTTCTGCGGTTTTGTACACATCATCTGTGCCTATTGCTATCTGTAAATGGCGAAATAAAGAATATTAAATAAAAGAAACTACCTTCAGAATAAAGGTGTAAATACAGAAATACATGGTAATCAGTAATAAGCATTTCACTTAAAAAAATAAGAGAAGAAAAACTCAAAACTCTAGCCATTCAGTTATTAGTTATTACAGAAACCACAGTCTTCTGATATCAGTTATCACAACTGCAAAGACGCAATGAAAACCTTTTGATTCCATAAAAACGAAGAATAAGGGAACAAAGTAACTTCTGCCTACCTGAGCATAAGCATTTCCTTTATCATATTCTTTGACTCCATAATTGTAAGTCAATTCCAGAACAGTACTTTTATCTTCTGGACCATAACCCATCATTGCTATGGTATACTGCCAAGTACAAAGTCACCAATGAATCACAGGTGAAGCGAGTGTAAGCAGAGGACAAAATCACAAAATTAATTAATGAGAAGTAGAACAATTTTTGGGCCATGAAAGAGAAGAAAATGGAACTTAAAGTAGGAAAATTCTCTATACACTATTCTGTTAGTTGGTTGTCCAACCTATGCGTCAAGAATTCCAATACTTATTAACTCAGGCAAGCCACCCAATTTATCTTCAGAAGCATAGTAGATAAGTATGGTGCAAGTTTCATGTAAAAGCATCCAACAAGATCTTAAATGTCCAGATGAATACATTGTCGTTTTTCCAATTTACTAGCTTCAAATCTAAGTTAAGCATATCACATTGATTACAGCACCTCAGAAGATTTCAGATACAACATACATGATAAAGTAAAATTTGGTAAAATAGTGACAGATAACAGTCTTCCATTCAAAACAAGTATCATGCAAAAATACATATTTTGGTAAACGTACAAGTTACAAACAATAGGCAAGAAACCAAAAACAGCATATTTTGTGAGAATCAAGTTTAAAACAGCAGTTATTCAATAGCAACTAGGCATCCACACTACATGCCACACTGAATGTTACCTTTGCAGTACAGCCCCATCAAAAGGATTATCAAATGTTAAGAGGATTGAGTAGAATGAATTTTACTTCTTATCCCTAAGCTTAATTCGTCCATACAGATTAATCGATACAACTATACGAATGAAATTTCATATGATCCTAATTTACCTTCAAATCATCTTAAATGTGAGAATTAGGCATATTATTTCTAAATATGTCACAGTAGAAAGAAAATAATAAATAGCAAAAAGATGTTGCCATACCTTGTATTCTGGATTATCTCGAGTGCGAAGGAGCTCCATACCAAAAGCCTAAATAGCAAGCAACCCCAAAGATGTCTGAAAGATGGGCACAAGATACCAAAATAGTATAGACATATAATAGCATCGATTGTTACCTTCTCATAAAATTCTATGGAACGCTTAAGATCACCGACTCGAAGCATCACTTGGCACAAGGGCTCGGGAGTGGGGCCTCTTTCCAAAAGTTCAAATTTGTAGCCATCAGGATCTTCAATGAATGCAATGACCGTGCTGCCTCCCTTGACAGGACCAGGCTCTCTAGTTATCTTGCCACCCTTCGCTCTTATTAGTTCCACTGTTTTTGCAACCTAATAAAGAACAAGAGGCAGCAGAATCACCCGCAGTGAACACAGTTTAAATTGGGTACAAATGTTGAAGAAACTTACATCATCAACAGCAATGCCGAAATGTCCAAATCCAGCTCCAATGTCATACTTGTCAATTCCATAATCTGAAACGTAGTCAAACGTAAATAAGAACTTTCTAGAATTCCAGTTCAATAACATGAAAGGACATGATGATTCAGTAGAGCCTTACTGTAAGTGAGTTCAATAACAAAGTGCGAATCTTCGGGGCCATATCCAAGAAAGGCATTAGTATATCTCTCCTCAGGTATGTCACGCTTCCTGAGGAGCTTCATTCCCAGGCACTCTGTATAAAACCTGAAACCAGCAAATAAGAGCCGAATTATATCAGAGAAAAATCAAACAAGTTTTAAATGAATCAATCAATGATGAATACAAAAATAGCATACTTGATAGTCCTGTCCAAATCGCCAACACGGTAGACAACATGAAGCATCCTTCGCTTATCTTGCTTGACCCATTCGAGTGTGTTCTCGGGGGAAGCAGCGGTGCTTGCTTGGGAAGCCATCACTCTCATGAAATTCCCATCTCGCCTCACCATCCTCGTTGCTCTCAATCTATTGGATTCACCTAATGCTCCTGCACAACAACAATAACAATTCGAGTTCATCAAACCGCACATACAAATCGCGTTGTCCAGGGAAGAGAAGAACAACTTACTGGTAGTGATAGAGGGAAGGCGGAGGAAGGGGCGGGAGAGAGAACGAGAAGCAACGGTTGAAAAGCGAAACGAAGAGAGAGTGGGACGAATCGAACAAGCCATGGTTCGATCGCTTCTCTTCTGTGTTGAGCTCTGTTATGCTACTGCCGACTGCCAACCCAGCTATTTGACACAATGAATGAGTGAGACACGCTCGTTGATAAGAGAGATGTGACTCTCTCTCACGTTTATTCGCTTAATGGAGTGGACGATGGATGAGGGCTGAGCATCGGGAAAAGAATATAATAAAGGCATAAACGCAAGCAACGGACACAAACGATTCATGTAACAGGGAGTGACCAAATTATCCTAACATTACATTAACTCATTAAGCCATACACACTAGAATATATTATAGGAAAAATTATTATATTATCCGTGTATTTTAAGAGTATTTGCATTTTTATACAAAGTTGAGTACTGTTATTTCATAATAAACCAATGAAAAATTAACAATTCAAATGTCATTTTTTATTAATTCATAAACATAATTTATAAACATCTAGATTCTAGCAGTAGTAAAAGCGCGAGGATGAAGAAACCAACTTGTTAATATAATTTTATATTATTTGTATTTTTCATCTATAAGTGAAGAAGTCATTTTTATAAATTCAATTCAAGTAAATTTGTTTAATAATTTATTGATTTGACAAAAATCACCTGTATGTGAATCATGTACTTTAATTTTACAATTTTTTTTAAGAAATGTTAGACGAACAAGCATATTTTTAATTAAGTCCAACAATTAAATTACATCATTTTTTTTCTTTTATTTGATCTCTTTTTTTTTTCTTCTTTTATGTATTTTCAACAATACTACTCAATACAAAATTTTTGATGTGCAATATAAAAAATCTGTTTTCAACAATACTACTCAATACAAAACTTTTGATGTACAATATAAAAAATCTAATACTACACAATATATAAATTTTTGAAATACTATATATTTAAAATAATAAATAACTCACTCAACTAATAAAACACATTACAACAAAAAAAATTATGTGCTATGTGTTAAAATTTTGTTTTATATCAATAAATTTGTTTACTATGTAAAATTTTTTATATTTTTTAACAAAAATTTATGTATTATGTTGATAAGAAAAAGGACAATATACTGAAATAAAATAAATATAAAAAACCTTTACGTGATTCCAACAATTGAAAAAGACTTATGTGCATGTGCATTTTTATTATTATGTAATCTAAAGCGCTATGCTCCAAGAATGTTTCAGCGACCAGAAAAGAGAAAGGGTTTATAATATTAAAAAAAATACTTCATAAATCGTGGCTAGCTAGAGAGTTTTTTTGCTCATATTATTTTGTACATAAACCGTGATGAGCTCCCACGATCTACTTTCAAACATTCTCCTAACTGGCACAGTTTACATGTAATTTGAAAACCGTGGTTAGCTCCCACGGATTACATAATAATAAAATGTAAGCATTTTTCAATTGTTGGAATCACGTAATGTTTCTCGTATTTATTTAATTTTAGTATATTGCCCTAAGAAAAAACACAAAAAAAAGTGTGTGCATATATTGTGTGATTAGTTTTTGTTGGACTTAAACTAACGTAATTGTACTAGATTACTATTGCTTTGTTGTGATAAGTATGAGATAGATGTCCATTTAACATGGATTGCTCAACTTTTTCATAGTGAATTGCTATGTTACCAAAAAAAATTACATTTAATAAGAGTGAAAAAAGAAGACACGGTGTATGTATAAATAGGAGTTTGCTTAGTCACCAAAAAAAAATAGAAATTTGCTTTAAAGCAATACAACTACAATAACATATAAAATTTTCTCTTTTTTTATATCTCTCCGTGGGTTTTAAGTTGCAATACATATATAATACTAGTAAATATATGAATTAATTTTATTATTATAGTGAGATAATTATATTGGTGAATATCAATACCGGAGTCTTTTATTTACACTTCTTTATTTTATATTTATTATATATTTTTTATTTATTTATTTTACAACACGTTATTAGCACAAGATTCTGATCAAATTTTAGGAAGACTCAAGTAATAAATTTTCATTATGTTGAAGATCTCTCATCTTGAATTTAATGCTCTTGATATATCTGGACACAACTACTTATTATGGATATTAGATGCTGAAATTCATCTTGATTCAATAGATTTTGGAGATACCATTAAAACTGAAAATAATGCATTCTAAAATGAGAAAGTCAAAGTCATGATCTTCCTTCGTCATCATCTTGACGAAAGATTGAAAAATTAATATCTCACACTAAAAGATTCTGCAGATTTATGGAAAAACCTTGAAAAAATGTATAATCATCAAAAGACAGTGATATTTTTTCTATCCTGATATGAGTGGACGCAATTATGTCTACAGGATTTTTTAAATTCATAAATGAATACAATTCAGCAATGTTCCAAAATACCCCACGAATAAAATTATGTGGGAAAAAGATAAATGATAATGACATGTTAGAGAAAACTTTTTTCAACATTTCAAGCCTCAAATGTGTCCTGCAGTATCGAGAAAAAGAATTTAAAAAATATTTTGAGCTAATTTCTTGCCTTCTTGTTGCTAAACGCAACAATGAGTTGCTTTTAAAAAATTATGAAGCGCGCCCAGTTGGTGCCGCCCCATTTCCTGAAGTAAATGTGGCAAATCATAACCCCAGAAGAGGTAAATGGTGAGGTTTTAGTAACAAGAAAAAATATGGAAGGAAGAAAAATTATGTTCACAAGAAAGGATCTCACCAAAAGTGGGATAAAGAAAGAAACAATGGGTAAAATAAATTAATAGAGGATAAATATTTCCGTTGTGGTGGAAAGGGCCATTGGTCACGTACCTGTCATACCCCAAAGCACCTAGTTGATCTTTATCAAGCATCATTGAAAAAGGACGACAAATGAAAGGAGACGAATTTTGTTTTAAAGGATGTTGCTGAAAATTATGCCACTCAATATGAAGTATCTGATTTCTTTGAGAATCTTGAAGGAAATATTGGTCATTTGATTAATGATGGAATAGTTTAATATGTGGGTATGTTAAGTACTCATGTAAATAAATAATGTAAGAAACTTCTTATTAAGAATACTATGTATAGTACTTTTTAAAAAAATAATCAAGAAAATAATTTTACTGTGCATATACTTTTACTCATTTTATTATTATCTATTTTTTAAGAAAATAGTAAGGATATATAATAATAATGTTTGCCTTTTGGATAGTGCAAGTTCGCACACCATTCTCAAAAGTAATATATATTTTACTCATCTTGTGCTAAAAGAAGAATATGTTAATATTATTGGCTCAAGCAATGTAATAGGAGACTCAGAAAGAGTTATAAATTTATTTTTCGGAGAAACAAAATTCATAATAAATAATGCACTATTGTCTATCATTCTATCAAATCTCTAAGGAACTTGTTGAGTTTTAAAGATATTTGCTAGAATGGATATCATATTGAAACAATGAATGAGAAAAATCATGAGTACTTATATATCACAACTCATTATTCAAATAAAAATGTTATATTAGAAAAGTTACCTTCACTTCCATTTGAGTTATATTATACTAAAATTAGTGCAATCGAATCACATGCTATTGTAAACCAGAAGTTTACTAGCCCAAATGAATTCATAACTTGGCACGATCGATTGGGTCATCCTGAAACAACCATGATGCAGAGAATTATTGAAAACTCCCATCGAGAACTATAAGATTCTTAAATCTATGAAATTTTGTTGTGCTACGTGTTCTCAAGGAAAACTAATTTTAAAGTCATCATTAGTGAAGATTAGATTTGAGTCCCCTGAATTCCTTGAAAGGATTCAAGGCGATATATGTAGACCTATTCATCCACCATGTGGATCTTTTAGATATTTTATGGTCCTAATAGACGCATCTTCGAGATGGTCACATGTGTGCTTATTGTTTTCTCGCAACCTGGCGTTTGCGAGATTATTTGCTCAAATTATTCAATTAAAAGCACAGTTTCCAGAAATCCAATCAAAGCAATTCGTCTTGATAACGTTGGTGAATTCACTTTTCAAGCCTTTGATTCTTATTGTATGGCTAACGGAATAAGCGTTGAATATCCAGTAGCTCATGTTCACACACAAAATGAGTTAGCTCATGTTCTGGAGGAAAACTAATTTTAAAGCCATCATCAGTGAAGATTAGATTTAAGTCCCCTGAATTCCTTGAAAGGATTCAAGGCGATATATGTAGACCTATTCATCCACCATGTGGATCTTTTAGATATTTTATGGTCCTAATAGACGCATCTTCGAGATGGTCACATGTGTGCTTATTGTCTTCTCGCAACCTGGTGTTTGCGAGATTATTTGCTCAAATTATTAAATTAAAAGCACAGTTTCTAGAAATCCAATCAAAGCAATTCGTCTTGATAACGTTGGTGAATTCACCTTCCAAGCCTTTGATTCTTATTGTATGGCTAATGAAATAAGCGTTGAATATCCAGTAGCTCATTTTTCACACACAAAATGGGTTAGCAGAATCATTTATTAAACGCCTCTAATTAATTGCTAGACCCTTACTTATGAGAACAAATATCCCAATCTCAGATTAGGGGCATACTATTTTACATACCGCAGCACTTATTCGTTTGAGGCCAACAAGTTACCATCAGTTCTCTCCTATGCAATTAGCTTTTAGCCAGTAGCCAAATATTTTCCATTTAAGAACATTTAGGTGTGCGATATATATTTCCATTGCACCACCTTCTCGTACCAAAATGGAACTCCAAAGAAAATTGGGAATATATGTTGGATATGCTTCTTCCTCTATAGTGAGGTATCTTGAGACACAAACAGGAGATGTGTTTAAAGCTCGATTTACAGATTGTCATTTTGATGAATCAAAATTTCTAAAATTAGGTGGAGAGAATAAGCTTCTTGAAAATGAACTTAATTGGAATGCATCATCCTTGACGCATTTAGATCCTCGATCAAGGTAATATGAACTAGAAGTTCAAAATATCATACATTTACAAAGAATAGCAAATGAATTGCCTGATGCATTTTCTGATACAAAGAGGATAACCAAATCTTATATACCAGTTGAAAATGCCCTAATTTAAAAGTGGTCACTGAAACAAATTCACGCAAGAAGCGTGGTAGACCTGTCGGTTCCAAAGACAAAAATCCTCGAAAAAGAAAAGAGGTAAATGCTTTTTCCGTTGAAAAAGATAAAAACATAATACCTGCAGTTGTCCAAAATTCGCATATAGTTTTGACGTCAGAAGACGTTCTATAACAACCCTAGTTTTTTATTAAAAAAAATAATGAGTTATTAGTTTGTTTATGATAATTGTTGATAATTTTATTTAAAAAAATTATTTCTCTAAATGTAATTAAAATAAATGTTTTTATAATTTGAATAATTGAAGAAATGATAAAAATTATATAACTTAATTAAGGTAATTTGTGTTTTGGATTTAAACTTGTATTTTATAAAAGATGATTAATTAGATTATTTTAGATTTTAAATTGAAAATACTTATTTGAATTTATTAGTATGCTAATAAATTAAATTTTATATGTTCTCAAAATAATTTCTAGTATCATGATTAAATTCTAAATTATTATTTTTAATCTAAAGATTTTGTGAAATTTTATACTATTAGTATGTATTTTTCTAACTCTAGAATTAGCTACACACTCACTAATTATACTCTCAGCCTCGCTAAGAATATGCGTTCTTTTCTTCCTCACCAACATCATGACTCACTCCCCGTGACACTCATCTTTCACTCCCTCAGCCACATTCCTTCACTCTTCACCACTCATTCTTCATCGAATAGTTACCACACATACATTGCTACTAATCCTTCCCTCATTCATCCACGTTTCTTTGTTCTCTACCCCTTATTCTCACCCAACGTATACCACACACAAAGGAAAATGGAGAGTCTGAGCCAAGGGAGATAGAAGGGAGAAAAGGGATCGAGAGAGGAGAAGAGAACGCGAGAGAGAGAAGGAAGGTCCATCAGGTGGCCACGATCGCCGCACGCCGCTGCCGAAGTTCCCCTCACCACCGTCAATGCCGGTTAGGGCAGAGAAGAAGAGGAAGAATGCTGAAGAACAGAGACTGAGGGGTAGGTTTGTATTTGAGTCTTGCCTGAATAATTATTATGTATTAATAGTAGTTATGTGAGTATATGTTTATCTGATATAGTTGAGCTTGAGGTATATACCAAAATAAAAAGAATTTTATTTTTCTGAAAAACTATCGACAAGTTAACGTGTAGAGGCTCAATATTAAATAGCTGATAAAAGGATAACGCCTTATCTTTAGTGCGATCATGACGTGCTAAAAGTTAGGGTGTTACATTATGGTATCAGAGTAGTTCGTTCCTGTTAGAGCCCTGGGGATGTATTGACTATGCTTCACTGCATACTCTGAGTGTCTGTCAGACAATAGAACTTGTCCTAATGACAAGAATTTAAGTTTTAGATGCATGACTGTCTATTGATTAATTCTGTTAGTCGACCGTTGCATTCCTCATGGTATTAAGTCTGACCAACTTAATTCTGATGACTTATGTATATGGGAACACTAATGGGTTATTATGGACGAAATAGAAGTAATAGGTAATGCAAATTACGGGGTTTGGGAACGTTAGAAGTTAAGTTCTAAGGGTTAGCTCCTTTTCGATCAACATATAATCCTTATTCTTGCTAATCTGAATCTCTTCCTTGATTGCTTGCAATGAAATTCTTTGTTTCGAACTTCCTTCTTGGGATGTGTTTCTGATCATATCTTATCATTCATACATATCCTTACTTGAGTATGTTTCTAGTTATTGCTTGAATCTTTTGGAATATTCATCCCTATCATTGTCTACCTATCATTGTTTTGTGCATCCTTGTTAGAGTATAATTCTAAGCACCTTTCTAAATCTCCGCAGTACACTACACTATTTCTGTCATCTTCATATGATATAATTTCTTTCACATTTGAAAAACTGAACGTGCCAAACCTTTCTATTTCTTTTCTTTGATATTTTTGAAAGTGGAGTTGAAATGAATCTCTTCCATCTTATATCAATTTTTGAGGGCGAAAATTTTTGTATTTTAAATTGAAAATACTTATTTGAATTTATTAGTATGCTAATAATTAAATTTTATATGTTCTCAAAATAATTTCTAGTATCATGATTAAATTCCAAATTATTTTTTTAATCTAAAGATTTTTGTGAAAATTTTATACTATTAGTATGTATTTTTCTAACTCTAGAATTAGCTACACACTCACTAATTATACTCTCAGCCTCGCTAAGCACACACGTTCTTTTTTTCCTGACCAACACCATGACTCACTCCCAGTGACACTCATCTTTCACTCCTTCAACCACGTTCCTTCACTCTTCACCACTCATTCTTCATCGAATAGTTACCACACATACATTGCTACTAATCCTTCCCTCATTTATCCACATTTCTTTGTTCTCTATCCCTTATTCTCACCCAACGTATACCACACACAAAGGAAAATGGAGAGTCTGAGCCATGGGAGACAAAAGGGAGAAGAGGGATCGAGAGAGGATAAGAGAATGCGAGAGAGAAGGAAGGTGCGCCAGGTGGCCACGATCGCCGCACGCCGCTGCCGAAGCTCCCCTCACCACCATCAACGCCAATTAGGGCAGAGAAGAAGAGGAAGAACGCTAAAGAACAGAGACTGAGGGGAACGAGGGTAGCATCGCTGCTGTCGCTATCTCTCAATTTGCCCCTTTCACTCCCATTTTCTTCTACAATTATGTCAAGTGTTGACACTGGTGCTACGCTAAGACTGTAAAGACCACTGCTAGTTCTGTTTGAGGATGCTGTTGCTGTTGTCAAGGATGGTCAATGATGAGTGATACAGTTGTTGCGTTATTGGTGTAGTTAGCCAGCAGTCACCGCCGCTGTTCGTCTCCGATTCCTTTCTAATTTGATTAACCAAGGTAGGAGGTTCGTTTTGAAATTAAGAGTTTTTAAATTAGGAATGCCAAAAAGCTTATTGAATAATTACAAATGATTTATAAATGATATGCATGACCAATTAATGAAAATTGATGAAGTTGGAAACTGTTAGTAAATATGAGTATATTTGAGTATGCTGAAACTGAGTTTTGGTAGGGTTGATGGTGCTGTAAGGAATTGGGTGATTAAATGAGTTATATGTGTATTTGTAAATTGAGATTCTTTTATTGATAATGATATGATCATAGTTGCTGCTGGTTGTATTGTGATGAATGATGGTTCGTTATGGACTGATGAATTATTATGTGCTTGAATGATGATGATTGATGATTTATTATGTGTATGATTGATATTGAGCTCTGACGAACGGTTTCTTGCTAGTAAAGAAATTCACAAATAAATTCTCGTTGCTAGTATAGTTTCTAAACCAACAGAGAATCCTTTCGTACAAAAACTTATTTGTCACTTAAGCAAACCCAATAAAATTGATAATCGAAGTATTTAAACCTCGGGTCGTCTCTCAAGGAATTGCAGGGAAGTATGATTTATTATTGGTTATGGAAAAAGGTATATTTTTGGGTTTTTAAAATAGGGAACAGGAAAATAAATTGGCAATAAAGTAAATTATCATGAAAACCATTGCAAGGTATAAGAACTGGAAATTCCATCCTAGTTATCCTTATCAGGTGTGATGAGAATTATTTATTGCTCCCACTTAGTTAACCCTTACTAAATAAAGGAAAGTCAAGTGGACTAATTAATTTGATTCCTCAAGTCCTAGTCAACTCCTATGGAAAGACTAGCTTTAGAGGGATCCAAATCAATCAGCAAATTCCAATTTTTAATCAACAGCTGAGTTTGATAACTCAAGTGTCACCAATTACTCAACCAAAGCAAAGGGGGAAAAATCTAAATTATTTATATTATAAATAGAAGGAAGCAATCATAACTCTGAAATACCTCAAATTGCATTTAAATAAAGAAAATCAATTCTAACATGGAATTCATAAATCAAATTGGGAAAATAAACAAACTAAAGTAATAGAATAAATAAAAGTAGAAGAGAACATAAATTAAAGGAACATTGAACCTGGAATGAAGAAGCAATCCTAAAATTAAGAGAAATCCTAAATCCTAAAACCTAAGAGAGAGGAGAGAGCCTCTCTCTTTAGAAACTACATCTAAAACCTAAAATTGTGAATATGAAAGTTGTCTTCTATGAATTGATTGATTCTCCCACTTTATAGCCTCTAATATGTATTTTCTGGGTCGAAAATTGGGTCAAAAACAGCCTAGAAATCACCCTCAACGATTTTTGATACGTCCAGCACGCGGCAAAGTCACGCGTGAGCATGGATTGGATTTTTGCCAGGTCACGCGTGCGCGTGATTCACGCGTGAGCATCACTTATCTTCGGGCCAGCTATGGCAAATTATATATCATTGCGAAGCCCCGGATGTTAGCTTTCCAACGCAATTGGAACCGTCTTATTTGGACCTCTGTAGCTCAAGTTATGGTCGATTTAGTACGAAGAGGTCAGGTTGGACAGCTTAGCAATTCCTTCAGTTTCTTGTATTCCTTCCACTTTTGCATGCTTCCTTTCCATCCTCTAAGCCATTCCTACCCTATAAACTCTAAAATCACTTAACACACATATCAAGGCATCAAATGGTAATAAGAGGGGATTAAACATAGCTAAATTAAGGCCAAAGAAGCATGTTTTCAATCAAAGCACCGAATTAGGAAGTGTTCATACCCTGGGTCGAGCTATCTGACCTGGGATGTTTAGCAACAAGGCGACCGACCTCTTCAGGTCAGACTATTCGACCTCTTCTCAAAAGAGCTCGGCCAAATTGCCATGAAAGCCCAATAAAGGGCCCAAATAGAGGAATACGACCCCAATCCAAAGGCGGCCTAAAGCCTATAGAGATAAGGGCAGTTCCCTTGAAGATAAGATGACCCCACCTAAAGATAAGATAAGATAAAAATAACTAACTTATCTTATCAGGTCACTCTACACCATTATAAATATATTAGAGCACTCAGGTATAACTCATACTTTGATTCTACAAAAAACCTATTTAATACCCTTGTTAACTTAAGCATCGGAGTCCCTTGCAGGTACCCCCCACCCTCCGGTGGTGAAGGATCAGTAGCACAACCTATTCAACAAGTCGGACACAACAGCTCCGGCCGCCATTCACCAGCCGGACACGTCACCACCAACCAGCATAGAAGATCTCGTCCGAGATCGACCTACAGTTTTAGGTAACCCCCGGAACAGGAAGGAAAATGTAAAACATGCAATTTACATGAACAAGTGTAAGAATAGTGGATAAAATCCACTCAATTAAGCACAAGATGTACCACGGAATAGTGGTGCATCAAGCTCCTATAGAAAGAAATTCTGTTTATGATAGTGCAAAAAAGTACATGTTCAATTAAGTATATGTGCACTTGTGAAAAGGGTGAATGGAAGAGTCTGAACTCCTGGGACTATGCTAAACACTTTGGCAACTTTGATTAGTCAAAAGAAAGTCGGAATTGTAGTTTTAGAGGAATTTTAGGCTTGAATATATAGTTTGGTATGAAAGGTTGTTAAATTACTTAATGCATAATTTTCTGCATAATTGGCAGCAACTCAAAATAAAAATTGGGAGCAATCTAGACATGATTTTTGAACCAATCTATTTTTCTATCAAATTTCAAGAAGTTAAGATTTCTCCATAAAAATTTCAGGAAATTTGGCCAAGTGATTTGTAGGGGTGGCAATATGTACCCTACCCGCGAGTACCCAATCTGACCTCACTCGGTCGGGTAGGGTTGCCAACCCGATCCACAGCGGGTAGGGTTTTCATGCGGGTCGGGTAGGGTGCGGGTTGAGCTTCAACCCTACCCGACCAACCCGCACCCTATATATGTATATGTTATATATTTATATAAAAATATGTTTCAAGTAGATATTGAACCAAAGACCTCTCACTAAATGCAAAAGATCTTTAGCCATAAGAGAAGATCATTAATTGATAATTTAATATTTTTTTTAGTTAAAAGTCAGTTCTATTTTAAATTATTATCAAGTTATATAATAATATTGTATTTTTTGTAACCCGCGGGTAGGGTCGGATACCTCCAGGTTAAGAACGGGTAGGGTTAGGGTTGAGATATTCTCAACCCACGGGTAGGGTTAGGGTTGACTCCAAACCCTACCTTACCCTACCCATTGCCACCCCTAGTGGTTTGGAAGATATGAATTTTTGAAGTTTAGTGGTTGCTGTAGAGTTTTTTGGTTTTTTGGTTCTGCAGTACCAACTTTCAGCCGCTATAACTTTTGATTTATTTGGAATTTTGAGTTGCTTCTAAAAGGATTTTAAAAGATCTATCAGTCTATTTTAAGTGAGTACAAATTCTAAAATGAAAAAAATCCTTAGTTACTAAAAGAAGATTATTAATTGATAATTTAATACTTTTTTTTACATAAAAGTCAGTTCTATTTTAAATTATTATCAAGTTATATAATAATATTGTATTTTTTGTAACCCGCGGGTAGGGTCGGATACCTCCAGGTTAAGAACGGGTAGGGTTAGGGTTGAGATATTCTCAACCCACGGGTAGGGTTAGGGTTGACTCCAAACCCTACCTTACCCTACCCATTGCCACCCCTAGTGGTTTGGAAGATATGAATTTTTGAAGTTTAGTGGTTGCTGTAGAGTTTTTTGGTTTTTTGGTTCTGCAGTACCAACTTTCAGCCGCTATAACTTTTGATTTATTTGGAATTTTGAGTTGCTTCTAAAAGGATTTTAAAAGATCTATCAGTCTATTTTAAGTGAGTACAAATTCTATATCCATTTCTATTTTGTAGAGTTAGTTATGTCTCTTGGAAGTTGGGCTGTTCACAAGGAATTCAGAACCAATTACTAAAAATAGGGCAGCACTTCCAATTGATATTTATTTATCCAAACGAGGTGCTATGAATATGAAATTTAATTGTTCTAACATTTAGAGGTATTGAGTGTATCCTCACCAAAATTTAGAAGTAATAGATTAGAATTGAATTTATTACAAATTTATCAAAAACAGGGCTGCTTGCTATATTTTTTTCTGAATTCTCTTTAGTGCAGCAGCAAATTTTATTAAATTGGATATCAAATTCAATTCTAATCTAAACGTGGTAAAACTTGGCTTAGAACCAAAGGATATGTCCAAATTTGGCATAATTTATGAACTTGGTTAAGCAAAGGTGTGTAAGTTATCCCTAGGACACGTTTAAAGTTAAATAGTGATGTGGAGGTACGCCTAGTTTCACGGTGATGCGGAGGTATGCTTAGTTGTAAAGTGAAGCGGAGGCATAATAGAAAGTGGGAATTAAAGAATGAAAAAGATACTTAGAGGAAAAGAAAAGGGAAGTAATGAATAAAATAAATAAATGAGAATTGTAAGTTAAATGGGCCTTGTGCCAAACTGTTAATGCGAAAGTGCCCGCCTAATTAATAGCCTGAGATTGCTAATGCGGGAATATTCGTCTGATAGCACTGTTCCTTACTGTGATACACATGAAAATGTTATTATGATGAGGCCTAACTAACACGGGTAACCGTGATGCCAAGGTGTCTAACTGATACAGTAAAAGAACCATATTCGGGGTTCACTCCGAGTAACGTCGAGTTGCGGGTAGGCAACCGATGCATGAGCTCATGGCCTGCGCTAGGAATAGGCATGCATCATATTGTTTGTACATTTGTATTTGGTTGTGTTTTGCTTGTTGTATTTTCTCTGTGATTGTGTTGTTTGCTTGTGTTGTTTGCCTTGCTTTTGTGCTTAATTGGTTATTTTGTTAGGCTGTGAACTTAGTAATGTGATTTAAAGAAAAGGATTTTGAACGACTTTAAGTATGACCTAGAAAGAATTTAAGGGTTTAATAAAGAAAATTGTATTTGGGATATGAGTTAACTATTTGTATTTTATTTTGTATTTTTACGGCATTCACTATCCCTACTGAGAACATGCGAGGACAACGTTCTCACCCCCTACAGATCTTCTGTTTTAGGAAACAGGTTCAGGAATCCTCGGCGAGAAGCTGCGACTAATCCACAAAGTCATACATATATATGTAATTATATTTTCAGTTTTTGGTTTAATCTTAGATTTTATTTTCTCCTCACCCTTGATGTTTTAAAGTGTATTTTTACAGAGGGGTAGGTTTATATTTGAGTCTTACATAAATAATTATTATGTATTAATAGTAGTTATGTGAGTATATATTTATCTGATATAGTTGAGCTTGAGGTATATACCAAAATAAAAAGAATTTTGTTTTTTTGAAAAACTATTGACAAGTTAATATGTAGAGGCTCAACATTAAATAGCTGATAAAAGGATAACGCTTTATCTTTAGTACGATCATGACGTGCTAAAAGTTAGGGTGTTACACGTTCAGGTACCTGAAAATTCTGAAAATGATGAGATCTCGATAAATTATGTCTTTACAGGAGAAAAATGAGACCTAAAAAAGACAATTGTCAATGAAATATTTGCGTATAATGTGGCATTAAATATCATGCATGAAAGTAAGGATCTTGAGCCAAGAACAGTCGAAGAATGTCGACAAAGGAATGATTGGCCAAAATGGAAAGAAGCTATGAAGGCTAAATTAGACTCACTTGCAAAACATGAAGTCTTTGGACCTGTAGTCCGTACAGCAGAAGATGTAAAATTTGTTAGATACAGATGGGTATTTGTGAGAAAACAAAATGAGAAAAATGACGTTGTACGCTATGAAACTCAACTTATGGCACAAAGTTTTTTCACATAGGCCCGGTATAGAATATGAAGAAATATATTCTCCTGTAGTGGATGCAAATAACATTGCGTTATTTGGTCAGTTTATCCGCATATCATAAATACGTATGCATTTAATAGATGTGGTAACAGCCTACTTATATGGTTCATTAGATTGTGATATCTATATGAAAGTTTCTGAATGACTAAAAATATCTAAACCATCCAATGAATGTTCGCAGGGGTTACATGCAGTCAAATTACAAAGATCTTTATATAGTCTAAAGTAATCTGGACGAATGTAGTATAATCGTCTTATTGAGTATATGGTAAAAAAATATTCAAGAATCATGATATCTACCCATGTGTTTTCATAAAGAAATCTGCATCTGGATTCATTATAATCGCTGTGTACGTTGATGATTTAAATATCATTGGAACTCCTGAAGAGATTCCAACAATTATAAAAGCTCTAAAAGAAGAGTTTGAGATGAAAAATCTTGAAAAGACTAAATTTTGTCTCGACCTGTAGATCGAGCATACAAAAAATAAGATCTTTATTCATCAAACAACATACACATAAAATATCTTGAAGAGATTTTATATAGATAAGTCATATCCAATAAGAAACCCAATGATCGTAAAGTTTTTGAATATGGAAAAAGATCAATTCTGTCTTAAAGAAAAAAATAAAGATATCCTTGGTCCTAAAGTACCATATCTTATTGCCATTGGAGTGCTAATGTATCTTGCTAATAATACACGACCCGGTATATCATTTGCTGTGAATTTATTAGCAAGGTATAGTTCCTCTCCAACCAGAAGACATTGGAATGGAATCAAACAAATTTTTCGATATCTTTATAGAACAGTTGATATGGGGTTGTTTTATCCATATGGATCCAAGTCACAACTAGTTGGCTATGCAAATGTAGGATACTTGTCTGACCCACACAAAGGGAGATCTCAAACAGGATATCTGTTCACATATGGTGGTACAGCTATATCATGGAGGTCTACGAAACAGACGATTGCAGCAACATCCCCTAATCATGCTGAAATACTAGCAATACATGAAGCTAGTCGCGAGTGTTTTTGGTTCAGGAGTTTAATCCAATATATTTTGTCATCATGTGGACTGATTGATCATAAGAAAGCTCCAACTGTTCTGTTTGAAGATAATACAGTATGTATTGCTCAACTTAAGGGTGGATACATCAAAGATGATAGAACAAAGCATATTTTTTCAAATTCTTCTTCACTAATGACCTTCAAAATCAAGGAACAATTGATATCCAACAGACCCACTCAAGCGATAATCTGGCAGATTTATTTACAAAGTCACTCCCAAAATCTTTCTTTGAAAAATTGGTACATTAGATTGAGATGCACCGATTTCGAGATATTAAATAATGTCGACAAGAGGGAGAGACCGTATTATTTTTCCTTTGGTCAGGTTTTTTCCCATTGGATTTTTCTTGACAAGGTTTTTAATGAGGCAGTCCCCATCACAAAAGATTTTATACTCTTTTTCCTTCACTAAAATTTTTTTATTAGATTTTTTTAGTAAGATTTTAATGAGGCATAATCCTAAATGGTCATTCAAGGAGGAATGTTGTGACAATTATGAGATGGATTCCCATTTAACATGGGCGGCTCAACTTTTTCATAGTGAAATGACATGTTACCAAGGAAAATTATATTTAATGAAAGTAAAAAAAGAGCACTCTCTACATGTATAAATATGAGTTTGTTCTGAAGCAATACACACTACAATAACATATAAAATTCTCTCTCTTTCTATATTTCTCCGTGGGTTTTAAGTTGCAATATATATATATAATGTTGATCCTACTTTTTTTATTTTCGTTTTTTAATTCATTTTTCTCTACTATTGTTTTTCTTGTTCGTCCTTTTTTTTCTTTATTTTTCTTTGTTGTTTAGCTCTATATTTTTTTTGCCTATTTTATTTTTTTTAGATAACAAAAACAAAAAGAAAGTAAGAGAAGAAAAAAAAAGAAAAAAAAAACAACCAAAAAAAGGAAAAAATAAATTAAAAATATGTTTATAAACAAAATAAATAAAACAAAAATATAAAATTCTTGTGTTTTCTTCCACATATTCTGCATTTTATTTCAAAAATTTTTGTGTTTATTTTTTGAATATTTGTCACACAAAAAAATTTAAATAAAAAAAACAAAAATTTTAGTAAAAAATACTAAAATTTATGCATATGAACATAAAATAAAAAACACAGAAGTTTTTAACTACAAAACATAAAAAAAATTTCACACAAAAATATAAATTTCATTAAAAAAACTCATTATATACTCAAATTATTTGTGTTTACTTTTTATATTTCTATACCAATTTTTTTGTATTTATCATCAAAGTGG
>NC_029787.2:34435645-34445810 GCF_000816755.2 Arachis ipaensis | reverse complement strand
TATTTGTTTTTAAAATAAGGAGCTCAACACAATACAGTGGAACAAACAAACCAGACAATACACCAATCTAAACTTAGAGAACTAACACAACAACGCAAAGAAGAATCCCTATGTCATCTCCGGCATAGCCATCAACAACTAAACGGATCCATCCCTTTCTACTCGTTATAGCTCATCACGGTCATGCTGATAATATCTTCCGCACATTTGTTTTTATTCTGAAAAATTCTTCTATTTCTTTCCAACCAGATGTTTCAAAGGATCACGCAAAAGCATCTCAACCGTTGCTCTCTATCAACCTTCCTCCTCGATTCCTCTGTCCAACAAAGGAAATATTCTTTCATCGACTCCAGGAAAGACCACTGTCAGCCAATTACCGATAACCAAGCACTTTAAACCTGCCAAGCAAATACACAGCCTAGAAACAAGTGGTGTACATGTTCCACATCGTTATTATATAATACACATACGTTATCTTTTCGGCTGATAATCCCAAGACGGCTTAACCTTTCTTTATATTTATTACTCGTTTGTTACAAAACCTCCGCCTTGTCCTCTATTAACAAATGGCCCACTCAATAGCCACGACTGCCCCTCCTTACTAATGGATTGCTGTCTCGGCCAACCGGCCTCCCCTTCATTGCAAATGGACCATCATTACTAGAAAACTACTTATTACAAACAGATATTTTCGACAGATTTTATCCCATGAAAATACAGACAAATTTTGCGAGGGAATTTTCATCGAAAATAAAGAAAATGAATTAGCATGAATTATAAATGGAAAAGAGAATCTGTCGATAATTCTGTCCAAAAAATTAGTGTTTTTTTATGGAAAATAATTACCGAGAGAAAATTCGTCTATATTTAAATGGACAAAATGCTGCATTATTTTTGACAGATTTTATCCCATGGAAATACATACAGATTTTGCGAGGGAATTTTCGTCGAAAATAAAGAAAAATGAATCAGCATGAATTACAAACGGAAAAGAGAATCTGTCGATAATTTTGTCCGAAAAATTAGTGATTTTTTATGAAAAATAATTACCAACAGAAAATTTATCTGTATTTCAATGGACACAATATTGAGTTTTATTAAATTATTATAGACAAAAAATTTGTCTATAATTTAAAATTTTTTGTCGAAAAATATTGAAATAAGGGTTGTCACCACGAGCTCCTCATTTCAATCACGATACTTCTGCGTCTCCACACTCCATCGCCGGTGCCTCACCGCCGTCACACCGAACCTCCATTGCACTAAACTTCTGTCGCACCGAAGCTTTGTCACACCCCTTCCCGGATCTTCTCCGTGTGTTGCTCGTGTCTCTCCTTTCGAACCCTAACATGCAATCCACTAATTAACTGAAACTGAAACCCTTCGTTTTTCTTCGCTTGGATGTTAGATTTTCAATTTCATGCAATTAATTTCTCTTTTTCCAATAAAATTTCAAGCATGTGGGAATGGAGTGTTGGTAATGCAGGAGTGGTGAATAGATATTATCATTTGAATGGATAGCGGAGTTTTTTATTAGGGATCAATACTCAGTAATTCCTGAAAGTGTGGCATTCCTCCAAATTATGAAATTAAAGTGTGTCATCATAGGTGGGTTGGGGATTTGGTTTCAATTTCTAAATTTATGTTATGTCAATGTGAATATGTGATGGATATCATACATTGACGAACCGTCTCTAGGTGATAGATGTATTCATGTACTTATATTAGTATCTTCAATTGAGTCTCTGTTTTTGACTTTAGATTTAGTCATCAACTATGCACATTACTTAAATTAGACACTTGTTCTTTTTTCTTTTCTTTTATGTGTACATAAGTACTAATATGTATCTTTATTCTTGCTATTTCACTCTTAATTAATTATTTTTATGTTGCAAGAATGTTGAATCTTTTTTAATTAATCATCATAATATATATATAATTGTGAATGTTGGTTTTGACTTTAATGAGTTTCAAAGTGCAGCATATGCTTAATCAAACCACACAGATACAGACACAAACAAATACATCCCTTTCTTTATCTCTTTTATCTGTCCTTATATTATTTGTCATCCATTCTCATTTGGCTTCTAATGCCTCTAAATTAAATCCCTTTGATCTTCTCTATTTTTTTAATTGTTTTTCATAACACTTATTAAATATATCTATGACTCGAGAAGTTTGGCGTCTTGGATGGCTTGTTCCAGGACGTCTTTTAGATCGAAGCAGTCTTGAGTCTTGTGCTCGTATCCTTTGTGATAGTCACAATATAGGCTTTTGTTGTCGTCTGTCCATTCCTTCAATTGTTGTGCCTTTGGGGGGATGCCTTGCTCTGCTATTTGATGATAGATCTCTGTGATTGGGACTAGTAGGGATGTGTAGTTTGTGAATTTTTCCACTCTAGGTGGTCAGTTGGTGGGGGCAGGCTTGAAGTGCTCCTTTGGGGTTTCTTTGGGTGGGGTTTGCTTTGTGGTGCTGTGTTACCATGGTACTGTTCATTGACGGTCACAACTTGCTGACCTCTTCGTCATTTGTGTACTCTCTAGTCATGTTCTGAATCTCATGCATCGTTCACACCAGCTTGGTGGTTAGGTGTTTTCAAAAGTCTTCATTCATGAGTCCATTGGTCAGACAAAGGTTGGCCACAGAATTTGTGAACTCGTTGACCGTTAGGCACTCGTTGTTGAACCTGTCGAAGTACTTCCTCGTGGGTTTGTCTTGTCGTTAGGTGACTCTGAGCAAGTTGATCGGGTGTTTTGTTTTGGCAATTCTAGTGGTGAATTGTGCTATAAATTTCTTGGAGATATCGTCAAAAACGGTGATCGAGCCATTTGGGAGGGTGTTAAACCACTTGATCGCGTGGGCCGGCCAGGGTTACCGGGAATGCCCTACATCGGACCACGTTGGCGACTCCTTCCAGGTTCATCCTGGCTTCGAAGGCCGTTAGGTGTTCTTGGGACTCTTTTGTGCCATCGTATTTTATGTTTGTCGGCTTGTCAAAACCTTTTAGTAACTTGCCCTTTAAGATTTTCTCGGTGAACCGGGTGGCTCCTATTATGACGTGCTCACTCTTTGTCCGTTTAGGATCTTGGCAGTGCCTCCTATCTTCATCGTTTCGTCGGCGTTCTAGCTTGAGGGACGTGCTGCAATTTCGGCATTTGCTATGATGCCAGTCGGGTGATTTCTTGTTCTAGGTTTCTCGCAGTGATCGGCTCCTAGAGGTCGCGTGACTCGTGTGTTATGGCTGATATCGCTCTTTGGAAGCAATCCGCCCCTCCAGGGTTTATACCCTTTCAAATAGCTCTTGAACTATTTGGATTGCCTTTTCTCTTAAGCCATCGGTATTTTTGGAAATTCTGTCTTCCCGTGTTTGCCATCTATCAAAGATTGACTGACGGTGTGCTACACTGGTTACCTTCCCATGGGTTGGTAGGGGAATATTGTTTCATGGTTTACAGGTTAGATTTTGGTGGGTTGGATTCATGGTGATAGCTCGAGGATTGCTCCTCGAATTCCTCTGTCATGTCGCCAAGATTTGGCTAGTCCCCATAGACAATGCCAATGTATAAGATGTCACTTGTATGAGTTGTAAAAGGGATCGGCGATCGGCCGGACTTGATGATGACGGGTTGAATTTTTGGAGTGACGGGGGTAGTACCTGCAAAGGCACTATGGTTCAAGTCAGAATGGATATGAGAGGTATAGGAAAGGGTTAAGTGTGCTACCTACCTGAGGGAGCCTTTGGTTCCGTTTATATAGTGTGCAGTTATTATCTTATCTTATTTTGTTGGCTTAGAAAGGATAAGGAAGATATTTGAATTTGAATGTTTGACTAAGGATTCCTAGACCAATTTCTGGTTGTTGGACCTATTTGGACTATGGTTGTGACCCAGACCCGGATAACCGGATTCGGTGGTTGCTCCGAGGGAGGACCTGGATATTGGGTCCAAAAAACCTACAATTACAACAATATATCTCTAACTAACTAGATCAATAGAGCCAAACAAACCTGGCCAAAATTAAAATTCAATTTTTATGGAGAATTGTCCGTTGTTCTTTTTGGAGCAGCTGTTGTTTTGTTTTGCATGAATCGAGTAAGCGAGTGAGTGATGGGAGCATCATCACTGGAGAGAGCACATCTCTATGAGTACAAGATTTCATGGTATTCCATCTTCTTGCATTGGTGCCTTGGCCTGTTATTTTCCAAACTCTGGGATTCGGCAACAGTGCCACCTTGTTTTTGCCACGCTCATCTCAACCGCAATTGTTCTAGCGACACAGTTTGAAAAGGCAATGGACTTTCTTCTGGTGTTAGTATTCTTGCATATGGAAGATCATGGGGTCCTTTGAGATGCATTGTAGCAAGTGAACAAAGAAATTAGTCGAGTGTTGAACATATGCAACAACTTCGCTGTTGTAGTTTTGTCCCTATCAATATTCTTTCGTTATTTTTCAATCCTTGATTATTATTTTTTTTGAACTAATAATCCGCCAAACGCAACAATTGCTGTCTTGACAGTTGACACCCTTGCAAAGAAAAGAAAACCTTTGAAATTTCTTTATATATATGAGTTGTAGAATATTGATCAATCTTCCATCTTATGTAGCATTGTTTCTGTTGTGATAAGATCAATTAGGTGGATGCCCATTTATGATGGGCTGTTGAATATTCTCAAAGAAAAATGCATTTAATAGGGTTTGAAAAAGAAAACCTTATACATGTATAAATAGGAGGTTAAGCCTCCGTTGATTACACACACAAAAGTAATAAGACACCATTCTCTCTCTCTCTCTTTCTCTAATTATATTTTTTTATTTTATTTGTTACCTCTTCCTTGTTTATTTATTTAGTTATTTTATAACACGTTATCAGCACGAAACTCTAATGAAATTTTAGGAAGACTTCAGGTAACAAATTTTTATTATGTCAAAACTCTTTCATCTTAGCTTGAATATAATGATTTTGATATATCTAGAAACAATTATTTATCATGGATACTAGATGCTAAAATTCATCTTGATTCAATGGATTTTGGAGATATCATTAAGGCTGAAAATAATACATCCCAGAAGGATAAAGCCAAAGCCATAATTTTCCTTCATCGTCATTTTGACGTATGATTGAAAAATGAATATCCCACATCAAAAGATCATGCAGATCTGTGGAAAGACCTTGAAGAAAGGTACAATCATCAAAAGATGGTGATACCTCCTCAAACCCGATATGTTAGAGAAAATTTTCTTGACCTTCCATGCCTCGAATGTGCTCCTGCAGCAGCAGTATCGAGAAAAAGAATTTAAAAATATTCTGAGTTAATTTCTTGCTTTCTTGTTGCTGAACGCAACAATGAGTTGCTCTTAAGAAATTATGAAGCGCGCCCAGATGGCGCCGCCCCATTTCCTGAAGCAAATGCGGCAAATTATAACCCCAGAAGAGGTAAATGAAAAGATTTTAATAACAAGAAAAATTATGGAAGGAAAAGAAATTATGTTCACAAGAAATGATCTCACCAGAAAGTGGGATAAAGAAAGAAATAATGGGCAAAGTAAATCAATTAAGGATAAATACTTCCATTGTAGTGGAAAGGGCCATTTGTCACGTACCTGTCGTACCCCAAGGCACCTAGTTGATCTTTATCAAGAATTCTTGAAAAGGGATGACAAAGGAAATGAAACAAATTTTGTTTCAAATGATGAAAATTCCACCACGTATTATGATGTATCTAATTTCTTTAAGGATTCGTTTCAAATGATGAAAATTCCACCACTCATTATGATGTATCTAATTTCTTTAAGAATTTTGAAGGAAATATTGGCTATTTGATCAATGATGGAATAGTTTGATATGTGTATGTGTTTGTTAAGTATTCATGTGAATAATTTTACTGTGCATGTACTTCTACTCATTTTATTATTATCATTTGTCTTTGAAGAAAAATGGCAAGGACATATTCTGAAGATATTTGCCTTGCGGATAGTGCAAGTTCGCACACTATTCTTAAAAGTGATATATATTTTACCCATCTTGTGCCAAAATAAGAGTATGTTAATACTATTATTGGCTCAGGCAATGTGATAAAAGGCTCCGAAAGAGCTATAATTTTGTTTCCTGGAGGAACAAAATTTATAATAAATAATGTACTATTGTCTACGAAGTCTCTAAGAAACATGTTGAGTTTCAAAGATATTCGCCGAAATGGATATCATATTGAGACAATGAATGAGGGAAATCATGAGTATTTATGTATTACAACTCATGATTTAAATAAAAAGGTTATATTAGAAAAGTTGCCCTCACTTTCATCTGGGTTGTATTATACCAAGATTAGTACAATTGAATCACATGCCATTGTAAACCAGAAGTTTACTAGCCCAAATGAATTCATAACTTGGCATGATAGATTGTGTCATCTAGGAACAACCATGATGAGGAGAATTATTGAAAACTCTCATAGACATTCACTAAAGAACCAGAAAATTCTTAAATCTAGTGAATTTTGTTGTGCTGTATGTTCTCAAGGGAAGTTAATTTTAAGGCCATCATCAGTAAAGATTGGATTTGAGTCCCCTAAATTCCTAGAAAGGATTCAAGGTGATATATGTGGACCTATTCATCCACCATGTGAATTTTTTAGATATTTTATGGTCCTGATAGACGCATCTTCGAGATGGTCACATGTGTGCTTATTATCTTCTCGCAACTTGGCGTTTGCGAGATTACTGGCTCAAATTATTCGATTAAAAGCACAGTTTCCAGAAAATCCAATCAAAACAATTCGTCTTGATAATGCTGGTGAATTTACTTTCGAAGCCTTTGATGCTTATTGTATGGCTAATGGAATAAGTGTTGAACATCATGTAGCTTATGTTCACACACAAAATGGGTTATCAGAATCACTTATTAAATACCTCCAATTGATTGCTAGACCCTTACTTATGAGAACAAATCTCCCAACTTCGGTTTGGGGGGCATGCTATTTTGCATGCCGCAGCACTTATTTGTTTGAGGCCAACGAGTTACCATAAGTTCTCTCCTATGCAATTAGCTTTTGGCCAGCAGCCAAATGTTTCCCATTTAAGAATATTTGGGTGTGCGATATATGTTCCCATTGCACCACCTAATCGCACCAAAATGGGACCCCAAAGAAAATTGGGGATATATGTTGGATATGATTCTCCCTCTATAGTGAGGTATCTTGAGATACAAACTGGGGATGTATTTAAAGCCTGATTTACGAATTGTCATTTTGATGAATCAAAATTTTCAACATTAGGGAGAGAGAATAAGCTTCCTAAAAAGGGACTTAATTGGAATGCATCATCGTTGATGCATTTAGATCCTCGATCAAGGCAGTGTGAACTTGAAGTTCAAAAGATTATACATTTGCAAAGAATAGCAAATGAATTGCCTGACGGATTTTCTGATACAAAGAGGATAACCAAATCTTATATACCAACGTAAAATGCCCCAATTCGAATTGATGTCACAGTTGGAAAAATTGCCACCGATGCAAATACATGCCAGAAGCGTGGCAGGCCTATCGGTTCCAAAAACAAAAATCATCGAAAAAGAAAAGAGGTAAATAATATTCCTGTTGAAAATGACATAGTAGAGACACCTGCATTTATCCAAAATTCTGATATAATGTTAACGCCAGAAGATGTTCAGGTACCTGAAAAGTGTGAAAATGACGAGATCTCGATAAATTATGTCTTTACAGGAGAGAAATAAGACCGAAATAAGACAATTGTCAATGAAATATTTGCATATAATGTGGCATTAAATATCATGCATGAAAGTAAGGATCTTGAGCCAAGATCAGTCGAAGAATGTCGACAAAGGAATGATTGGCCAAAATGGAAAGAAGCCATGAAGGCTGAATTAGACTCACTTGCAAAACATGAAGTCTTTGGACCTGTAGTCCGTACACCTGAAGATGTAAAACCTGTTGGATACCGATGGGTATTTGTGAGAAAACGAAATGAGAAAAATGAAGTTGTGCGCTATAAAGCTCGAATTGTGGCACAGGATTTTTCACAAAGGCCCGGTATAGATTATGAAGAAACGTATTCCCCTGTAGTGGATGCGATAAAATTGCATTATTTGGTCAGTTTATCTGTATATCATAAACTGCATATGCATTTAATGGATGTGGTAACAGCCTACTTATACGGCTCATTAAATCGGGATATCTATATGAAAGTCCCTGAAGGACTAAAGATATCTAAACCATCCAATGAATATTCGCAAGGGTTATACTCAGTTAAATTGCAAAGATCTTTATATGGTCTAAAGCAATCTGAACGAATGTGGTATAATCATCTTACTGAGTATTTAGCCAAAAACAAATTTAAGAATGATGATATCTGTCCATGTGTTTTCATAAAGAAATTTGCATTTGGATTCATTATAATTGCTGTGTATGTTGATGATTTAAATATCATTGGAACTCCTAAAGAGATTCCAACAATTATAAAAACTCTAAAAGAAGAGTTTGAGATGAAAGATCTTGGAAAGACTAAATTTTGTCTTGGCTTGTAGATCGAGCATATAAAAAATGGAATCTTTATTCATCAAACAACATACACAGAAAAGATCTTGAAAAGATTTTATATGGATAAGTCACATCCCTTGAGTACCCCAATGATTGTAAGATCTTTGGATGTGGAGAAGGATCAATTCCGTCTTAAAGAAGAGAATGAAGATATCCTTGGTCCTGAAGTACCATATCTTAGTGCCATTGGAGAGCTAATGTATCTTGCTAATAATACGCGACCTGACATATCATTCTTGGTGAATTTACTAGCAAGATATAGTTCCTCTCCAACCAGAAGACATTGGAGTGGAATCAAACAGATCTTTCGATATCTTCATGAAACGGTTGATATGAGATTGTTTTATCCCTATGGATCCAAGTCACTATTAGTTGGCTATGCAGATGCTGGATATTTATCTGATCCACATAAAGGGAGATCTCAAACAGGATACCTGTTCACATATGGCGGTACAACTATATCATGGAGGTCCACAAAACAGACGATTGCAGCAACATCCTCTAATCATGCTGAAATACTAGCGATACATGAAGCTAGTCGCGAGTGTTTTTGGCTGAGGAGTGTGATCCAATATATTATGTCATCATGCGGATTGATTGATCATAAGATAGCTCCAACTGTCCTGTTTGAAGATAATACATCATGCATTGCTCAACTTAAAGGCGGATAGATCAAAGGTGATAGAACAAAGCATACTTCTCCCAAATTCTTCTTCACTCACGATCTTCAAAATCAAAGGACAATTGATGTCCAACAGATCCGTTCAAGTGACAATCTGACAGATTTATTCATATAGTCACTCCCAAAATTCTCCTTTGAAAGATTGGTACATAAGATTGGGATGCGCCGATTTTGAGACATTAAATGATGTCGACAAGAGGGGGAGACTGTACTCTTTTTTCCTTGGTTAGGTTTTTTTCCCATTGAATTTTTCTTGACAAGGTTTTTAATGAGGCAGTCCCCATCACTAAAGGATATTGTACTCTTTTTCCTTCACTAAGGTTTTTTTCCACTGGATTTTTCTTTAGTAAGATTTTAACGAGGCAATAATCCTAAATGGTCATCCAAAAAGGAGTGTTGTAATAAAGATCAATTAGGTGGATACCCATTTATGATGGGCGGTTGAATATTCTCAAGGAAAAATGCATTTAATAGGATTTGAAAAAAAAAACCTTATACATATATAAATAGGAGGTTAAGCCTCCGTCGATTACATATACAAAAGTAATAAGACATCTTTCTCTCTCTTTCTCTAATTATATCTCTTTATTTTATTTGTTATCTCTTTCTTGTTTATTTATTTAGTTATTTTATAACAGTTTCAATCGATCTTAATTTTAGAGCATTGATATATTGTTCCTATTTTCTGAAATTTAAATTTGACAGTTGTCAGTTTTTCTTTATTTTAATTTTTAATTTTTTTTTAAGTTCATGCATTGACCTTTGAATTCTTAACTTATCGTTGGGGTAATTTTGTCTCCTTATTTATTTATTGAATATTTTTTATTTGATTTTTTTAAGCATAAAAATAAACATAGCTTATCAATGCACATAGATTTTTAATTCTTATAGTTTCACATGAGTAGGTATCCAAATTCCCATTATATTATCA
>NC_029787.2:34433263-34434920 GCF_000816755.2 Arachis ipaensis | reverse complement strand
ACTTGAATATACGATCTTAATTCTTATATATACCGTCCAAATTTAATAAATGTTTTAAAAAGACAATATCTTTTAGTATACAAATAGTATGATCATTAAATGTATCTAATTAATACGTCTTTTAAATTTTTATATTTTCATACCTCAACTTGTATTGCCACAATAGTTGACCATTATGGATCATATGATCAGAAATCTGAACCTTTTAATTTGACTATTAAACACATACGTATAAAATTCAAAGAAAATAGTAAAGAGTCCATATCTTTTGAAAAAAAAAATTATTTAACATTAATTCAAATAAAAAATAAATATTAAAAATATTAATCTCAATATGTGAATTTTAATTTTAAACGAACAAAGTACACAATTCTTATTAAATTAATATATATACATGGCCGCCACTTTGAGAAAAAAAAGGTTTATTTTGTTGAAATAAATATTCATTGTTGGTATAAATATGACGTTTGTTATTTGTCTCTATCCATTATCCATGTCAGAGCAAGAGTTTGTGTGTACCAGCGAGTTATTACAACGCCTCTGTTTGTTTTAAGTTTCAAACTTTTTAACATTTAAACAGCTGGCATTATCCATTTTTTAAGAAAGGATTGGATTAAAACAAAACAAATTTCAAACAATCACTTCCTTACTTTCCTCCCATCCTTAACTGGTTTTTCCAATTTTTCGTCTGTCTTACCAATTTTTAGTTTAAAAAAACTGATATATGGATATTTAAATAGAAGCAGCGTTGACTCTCAAACATTTATAAAAACCTTCGAACTGACTCTCATTCTACTCTGCTAGTTGGTCTTTGAGAACAAGAGAGTGTCTGTCACAACTACTTTTTCATAGAGAAAAATGGCAGGAGGAGTAGTAGAAGGAGGACCTACGAAAAGGGCTCATCTTTATGAGCACAGATTCACTCATTATTTTGCCTTCACTTGTGTTGTTGGAGCTCTTGGTGGCTCGCTTTTTGGCTATGATCTTGGCGTTTCAGGTTTTTTTTTCTCACCCTTCTTTTCACTGTTTAATACTTTTGTTTTTATTGAATCATGTAGCTGAATTGCATCTTATAATTTCCTTTTTTTCGTCAAGCAAAGGGCCACTTTCAATTCTTTGTGTTTTTGCCTCTCATTCTGGATTTGATTTTTATGTTAATTTCCTTTGATTAAGGCACGTTTATTTCTCATAGTAGTACCAACAACTCCAAACTGTATCATTTTCTTTCGTTGCAAAATATAGTCGCCAAATTAATCATCATTGTTTCTTCAAGAAATAGTTTTGTTATTATTTAGACTGGTAATGATAATAATACAACACCAACTCTATCTTTTTGTTCCAAATTGTATATACCTTTTTGTTTTACATGAGGATGACTAAGGTGTTGATCTCATTTGGAAAAAGTGGGAGAAAAAGTAATTGCAGGAAGAAGAGAGGAAATATTTTATGTTTTCAACAAGTGCCGTGATTTGATAGGATCTTTAAAGTGAGTTTGGAATTGTATATTGGGATTTATACTTGTTTTTTAAGCAAGATATTTGTAATTCAATATTGATATTTTGTATTTTATAAAATAAAAATTTATTGTGTTTATATTTTTTGCTTTTGAAGGTTAGAAATGGTTTTAAAAATATTGAGAGATGTGTTTTTAAGGTAG
>NC_029787.2:34430239-34433220 GCF_000816755.2 Arachis ipaensis | reverse complement strand
TTAAGGTAGTTTTAATAAATTTTGTATTTATATTTATATATATTTATTTATATTTGTTTTATGACTTTTATCAAATAAATATGGTGTGTCACCAAAAAAAAATATGGTATAACAACTAGAGTTTTTGAAAAAAATAAGGAAATCAACAGCTTTTAGAGAGGCTGTGTGGTTCTGATTTTGATTTCGAATGCAACAGTGATGGGTGGTGGCGCAAGCAACGCATGATGAGATAGCGAAAATAATTAGAATGAAAAATGGTTATAAATTTTCAGAGTTTGCTGATTCGTTCAAAATCATAATATATTAATATCCATCTGGCGAGTCATGTGTATTGGTTGGTTGAGATGGGTATAATTAGAAATCGGATATTCATATTCTCCTCATAATCTGCATTTTTCCACTCTTAGTTGCTAAGTTCTCCTGAATTATCGGCATAACTTTTGATTTCTGTTTTTCTTATCTCATCATTTCAAATTTCATTGTTATTATGATTATTATTATTATTATTAACTAATAATTAGCCCACATACCTTGTTAACAAATCCAGATATGAAATTTATTTTATTTGTTTTTTTTTTACTTTTAATTTTATTATCACATCAAAATTACAGTGATGTAATGAACTAAAATTTTCAACTGAGCTTTTGTGTTTCTTTACTTAACAAAGGAAATCCCGTCTTTGTTACTAATCTCCTTTTTGTCATAGTCAAATTTATCCTTGCAACTTAAGAATCAAAGAGGGTACTTGGTATGTTGTTGTTGCAGGTGGGGTTACATCAATGGACGATTTCCTGATCAAATTCTTCCCAGACGTGTACAAAAAAAAGCACATGCACCAGAAAGAGACAGACTACTGCAAATATGACAACCAAGTGCTGACACTCTTCACATCATCGCTCTATTTTTCAGCACTTGTAATGACATTCTTTGCTTCTTACTTGACAAGAAAGAAAGGTAGAAAGGCAAGTATCATTGTGGGAGCCCTTAGCTTCTTGGCTGGAGCAATACTCAATGCAGCTGCACAGAATATTGCAATGCTCATCATTGGCAGGGTCCTTCTTGGAGGAGGCATTGGCTTTGGTAACCAAGCTGTACCCTTGTATCTTTCTGAAATGGCTCCGGCAAGGAATCGAGGAGCAGTCAACCAACTCTTTCAGTTCACAACCTGTTTTGGAATCTTGGTTGCAAATCTGATCAACTATTTTACTGACAAAATACATCCCCATGGATGGAGAATCTCGCTGGGCTTGGCGGCCATTCCGGCACTTCTTATGCTTGTTGGAGGTATTTTCTGTGCCGAGACACCTAATAGTCTTGTGGAACAAGGAAGGTTTGACGAGGCAAGAAAAGTATTGGAGAAAGTAAGAGGAACCAAGAATGTTGATGCCGAATATCAAGATCTTGTTGAAGCCAGTGAAGAAGCACAGGCTGTCACTAGCCCCTTTAGGACACTCCTAAAGAAGAAGTATAGACCCCAACTTGTGATAGGAGCCTTGGGGATTCCGGCATTCCAGCAGCTAACTGGCAATAACTCCATCCTCTTTTATGCTCCTGTCATTTTCCAAAGTATTGGGTTTGGTTCTAATGCGTCATTGTATTCATCTTCTATCACCAATGGAGCTCTCCTCGTCGCCACAGTCATCTCAATGTTTTTAGTGGACAAGTTTGGTAGAAGGAAGTTCTTTCTGGAAGCTGGTTTTGAAATGATATGCTGCATGGTAAGTATTATTGCTTGTTTATGCTGCTGTGCTAGTTGTTTATGCTGATTAATTGCTTATTGGACCCTCTAATTTGGTTTGGTTGATTTTCAGATTGCTACCGCTATAGTTTTGGCTCTGGATTTTGGACATGGTAAAGAACTTTCCAAAAGCGTCAGTTACTTTCTTGTTATTGTGATATTCTTGTTTGTGTTGGCTTATGGAAGATCTTGGGGTCCACTAGGATGGTTGGTTCCTAGTGAGCTCTTCCCATTGGAAATAAGATCAGCAGCACAGAGTATAGTGGTGTGTGTCAACATGATCTTCACTGCACTTGTGGCACAGTTGTTCCTCATGTCACTTTGTCATCTCAAATATGGAATCTTCTTGCTGTTTGCTGGCTTAATTATCTTCATGAGTATGTTTATCTTCTTCCTCTTGCCAGAAACAAAGCAAGTTCCAATTGAGGAAATTTATCTCCTCTTTGAAAACCACTGGTTCTGGAAGAATATTGTAGGACAAAGCGGCCAACACCATGGGAAGACAGCTGCTGTTTAAGAGCCTAATGAAGTTATGCATGTTTGAATTGTCAACTGTTAGTCAGACATGGTTAAGGTAAAAGCTATACAAGAGAATAACTTTTACCTAAACCATGTAAACCATGTTTTGGAGCTTTCCAAACAGCAAACCAAACATATAGTAATTAGAATGATCAAGTATAGGTTTCTTATTTTTGGTTAATAGTTATTGTTCTATGCTTAAATGATCAAATATGGATGCTATAAATTTCATTTGAATATAAATGCTTTATCGTATTTAATCTGTGGTGATGTCCAGGAAATGGATCTTTTCAATTTTTGTTAATAAGGAAGTAAAATGTGATCTCTTACCATTAATTTTATAAGTGAGACCAAAGCGAAAACATAAGAGAGAGCATTGAAAGATTAGAAATCACACCTTACTCCCTCAATTTTTTTAATAATTGAGAAAATCCATTCCTGTGATGTCCACATCAATATAAGAGGGGAAAAAAAATCATAAACGGTTCTTGACAATTACCTTGAGAGATGAGGCCTTCAATAAAAAAAACCCTTTCCAGCCTTTGTTTTTTTATGTCTGTGATTAGTCCGTCTATCAATATTTTCTTTCTTTATTAATAGAATAAACCTACATGCCATTTTAAATGGTTGCTCCGTTACAAGATCAGAGTTGTTTAGTTTTTCTTTTTATTACCTTTTTCAAATACATTAGCTAAATTTATTAAGTAAAATTAAGAAATATTAG
>NC_029787.2:34426996-34430209 GCF_000816755.2 Arachis ipaensis | reverse complement strand
ATAAAATTTATATTTAAGAAAAAAAAATTATAAACGACTCTTGACAATTACATTGAAAGACGAAGTCCTCAATAAAAAAAATACTCTTTCTGGCCTTTATTTTTTATTTGTGTGATTAGTCCTTCTATCAATATTTTCTCTTCGTATTAATAGAATAATACATGACATGTTAAACTGTTGCTTTATTAAGAGCTCAGAGCCATTTAGTTTTTCTTTTTATTATCTTTTTCAAATACATTAGCTAAATTTACCAAGTAAAACAAAGAAATATTAGTGATTTTGTCACATAAACATATTTTTAAAAAAAATTATTGACAGATAAACTATCCAATCTCATGAAATTAAATATCAAGAATTGAAATAGACTATTTTTTTATTGGGGGCCTCGGTCCTTCAAAAAAATTATCAGAAGTTAAAATCAGGGGATAAGATGAGTATTCACTCGGTACAAAATAATATGTAGGACATTGCAAATTAACAAAAATGGTGCATTTGATAAGATCATAACATTTTATGATAGCAAGAAGTATCACATTAAGAGTTTTGCAAGTTCATCTACTCGTAATGTTCCTCGCGGTACAACATTAAGAAATCGTTCATCAAAATTTGTTTTTCTTTGAATTTTAGAACTCTTTTGAGTCTTCTCCCTTTCACCTTTATCTTTCACAGGAATGGCAGCAGTTTCTTTTCCCTTGGAGGAAGCGGAACGTTGTTGCTTGGCAGTTTTTTGAACCACAACCTTACTATGTCTCCTAAAGACTGGTCCGGAGGAAGCTGATTTGGCAAAGGAAACTGTAGTTTGATAAATAGTGTCACCATCCAAAGAATCTTCATCTAAAATAAGTGCACATCGTTTCTCAACTGCTTCCTCCAACAATGATAAAATGCCTTTCATACAAGGTGCAGTTGACCTTGGTGGCCAACTGGCATCATCAGTTTCTGAACCATCTATAGTGTTATCGACTTGAGGATCTACCTTGCCATTGATATAACTGTCATTAGTTCCTAACATTACCTCAGATCCTAAAACTGATATAGAAGGGCAATCACTGCAGCTTTTGCTATCCATCATATCCTCAGCTCCATTGCTTTCATTCCAAGCTTCTGAGGGGCATTTAGCATGGCTGTCATCATCCGACAAAGTCATATTAGTGATAATGCT
The DNA here is from genome assembly GCF_000816755.2 of Arachis ipaensis. Classification (NCBI taxonomy): domain Eukaryota; kingdom Viridiplantae; phylum Streptophyta; class Magnoliopsida; order Fabales; family Fabaceae; genus Arachis; species Arachis ipaensis. The sequence continues at coordinate 34,429,047 of NC_029787.2, read as the reverse complement.
CCCGTGAGACTCCAGCTCACCATAGGAGCCTGTAACATTGTTTATACATTCGGCTTCAGATTTTCTTGCAAGTGAAGTAGCACTAGTCACAGATTGCTTGCTATCTTCTATGGGAGACGACACCTCAACTTTTCCCAAAGCCAAATCACTTGAACTCGAAGAAATGCTAGAGTCATTGCCTTCATTCTCTACTGAATTCTCCTGCCGACTTGATGCTGAGACTTCTGATGCTAGTATTTTGTTATTTTGTTCATTGGCTCCCTTTGAATTATCTGTGGGATTTGGTAGAGCCGACTTCCAATTTTGCCCTCTCCACATAAGTACGTGCTCGTTTTCAAATGAAAGCAATACACATGGAACGAGATCCTACATTTAAAAAATACAGGAGGAAAAACGATGTTACAATAGCATCATCATTAGTTTTTAAAGAAAACAGTCTTATGATATAATAGCAAAACCAAATAAACAACAAAAAAAGGCTTAAATCCAATTGATCTTCATTCAATATTGCATACAAAATTGTGGCAAAAATGCTTATACCCTTAGTTTGGCTCCAATCTTTCTATAGTCACTTTTATTTAGCCCTTGGCAGTTTATGCGGACAAGTTCACACTCTTCAAATGCCTCTCTGACATTTTTTGCTAGGTCACAGTAAACACCATTTTTTCCTGCAACAAGAAAATATATCATTTTCTTTGTATAAACAATAAAAATGAAGACAGATAAATGCCTGTTTGCCAGCAGAAAAGAACAATAATTTTGCTTCAAAGATGAATTGTAGTGGACATTCTCAACATTAAAGAGGTACCTAGCTTGCATATGGGAATTAATTCCCTTCCCTTTTTACGCATTTCAGTTACTTGTTGTAGCGTTAAACCTTCGGGAACTCGCTTAACAAGCTTAGGATATACTGGAGGCACAGGCTTCCACAGCATCAGGGGAAACCGCGGCCGTGTTCTATAGTTATAGTTTCTGCCTCGGAAAAGGTACAACACACCACCCCTTCTGTAGATTATTTTCCCCCCTGTCTTCTCCTGGTAAACCAAATAATAACATAAGGAGGCTAGAGAAACATAAAGAATGAAGAAGCAAGAAACAAAAAAGTAGGAGAAGAAGATAGTAACCTCTAACTGGTGGCAGACATTGTCCATATCAACTGTACAAACTCCTTTGCACTTAATCTTGCAGACCCTCTTTCGCTTCCAGTGAGCATGAATATTGTCCAACATGTTATGCGTTAAACCATCTCTACCTAAATAACACAACAGGTAAAGCTTTTCCTTTTCAATTCCCAATCATCAACAAAATTCAATTACACTGACGACAAAAATAAAACTAACCAATATTGAGTTGGCGATTGGTTTTGACGGAGCTTCTAACCAAAGCGTCGATCTCCTGCTGAGTCAAGGGCTCACCGAGAATCTCTTCTCTGGAGGAGACGTACCGGGGGAAGGTGCCGGGAAGAAAAGGACCGGGGGACTGAACGGGCTTTATCCCTTTCTTGTCGGGTGGAGGAAGCACGAAGGAGTCGAACTCCTTCTGCTGCTTCTTGCTGGGTGGGAGTGGGGCCCGGCCCGTCCATGGGCGGGGTGTGGTGGCAGGGCCAAAGGGGAGGAAGGGGGGCTCCCGGATCTTGAGTGGCTTGGCCTTGGGAGTCTCGGTGTAGCTGTACTTGAACTCGAAGGGTGCGCCCTCTATCACATACGAGAGTCCGTCTTCGCCAATCTTGATGTTATCGGGCGGTATTGCCAGCCGTTTAGGTCTCGATTTGGGGATGTTGGAGAACTTGAATGCCGGGTGCTGGTGGTGGTGGTGGTCGGTATAGTCGGAGCGGGAGAACTGGAGCTCCGTGGATGGGCGCGAGTTGGATTCGAGGGTGATGGGGAAGGTGATTGTAAGTTTCAGAGCCATGAAGATGGAGATGGGAGAAGAGATAACGGTGACTCACATAATTTTACAGTGCACCTGTGTATAGGAAACTAATTTGTTAATATAATTTATTTGGTGATTTCTAACTAACCCTCTCATAAACAGAAGATTAAGTATTCTCT
>NC_029787.2:34417498-34426979 GCF_000816755.2 Arachis ipaensis | reverse complement strand
TCTATCTATGACTTGTTTAATTATTATTAAAAATAGTTATTTTTGTCAAATCATCTTTTTAACTTTAGTTAATTAAACTAAATTATTAAAGCATGATAAAACCTATTTTATAAATTCCAATAGCTTTCAAAATGCGCCAACGAGCTAAGCTATAGCTCAAATGGCATAGTTTTCCCTTTCCACCAAAAAGTCTGCGAATTTCACTTCTAATTTTAAAAAAAAAAAATAGCTTTCAAAAATGCAAACTGAAAATAAAAGTTAAAAAAAAAAAATCAAAACAAAAACGAATTAGAAGTTGAAAACGAGGGCAAGCAGAGACTATGAATGGTGGAACAAAGTAGAGTAAATCACTGAATGCAAGAAATTCTTTTATATAATGTCTATTAGGTATGTCTTGATTGTTAGATTTTATGATACTTTTGGTATAATTTTGTATTATTTATGATTTGTGATTATACTTAATAGCAAGACGGAAGGGGATGATTTACAAATCAAAATTCTTCTCCCAAACTTGGGTGGAGTATTAATCAACTATCTAAAAAAACAAGCTGAGCTAATTGACAGCATCAATTGTGATTCGTGACCATACCCTTAAAAAAAAAACAAAAGACATACTCTATGGAGTAGTTCATTCTTGTAATTTTGTTCACCTAATCACCTTTGAACAAATCCATACTCAATACAATCCAAATCAAGGTTCTGAGAACCGGATCGGTCATCGAACCGATCTAGTTACTAGTTTACTGGTTCAACCGGTCTAACCGTGGTTCAACCAAAAAAATCGTTTTAAAATAAAATAATAAATAAATTATAAATAAACATCCTAGAATATAGAAGCAGCTTGTGAGTGACTATTGAAAGAAATGCCAATTCAAATAGTACAAAGTGTGAAGATATCAGATAATACCATGATATATTGAAAGAAACCCAATAAACAACACTATAATTGCTGTTCCAAGAAGTCCTTAGAGAATGCAAAGCTAAATTAGAACAGTAAATACAGAAAGTAACATTTCAAAGAGAGATAACAAGTATATCAATACTCAATACTCTTAATTGTTATTATCCTATTCCGCAACATATGCAAGCTATAATGAACAAATACTTCATTTCTACTCAAATATCTGTACCATAGGCGTATCTGCATCATATACTATTAAATTAAACTTCCTAATTGTGACTATAGTTTTGATAAAATGGTTGTATTTACATATTCCTATTTGTGCAAAACAGAAGGCCAGACTAGCTAGCTTTATTTCTCTTACAAGAAACTAGTATAACTTGGAAAACAACAATGATAAAGCCATGAAGAGATTCTATTAGTTTCTACTAAACAAAATAATTAGATCAAAACTAAGGGTGAATTTTCAGTATTAAGAAATCTAACTGTGTCTCTTGAATCTCCAATTCAATTATGCCAGTAATCCAACGAGTTGACTTACTATACAATAAACGAGTGCAGAAATAGAACGAAAGATGAAGAGGTACCAGAGGGCAGAAAAGAGTTAGTTTTCTTGTTCCTGAGAGTGTGAGCACGCGCTGACGCTGCGGAAATCCTTTTGCTGGTTCAGATTGCCATTTTCCTTCTCAGTTCTGGTAAAGAACATTGACAATTAAGAAAGATGATCAACACAATGCAAGTGAAGAGTGAGCATTGACAATTGAGAAAGATGATCAACACAGCAGAGCCACAAAACACACAACAGCACACCAGAACCCACAGCAGCAGCAACACAGCCAGAAAATTAATAGCAGCACAAAATTAATACTACCAACAGCATTCAGCATTCAGCACAAAAATTATCATTCAGCAACAAACAGCATTTGATTTGATTTCCATTTTTAGAATTCAGCAACAAACATTACAAAACAGAAACAAGTAATCCCTAATCACACTAAGCCTGAAATCAATAAAGCTAAACAAAATTTTCAATAATGATTTGATTTCCATTTTTAGCAGCAGCAAGAAAATTTCAACAAAAATTTCAGGAATTAAGGAAAGAGCAGCAGCGCAAAATCAATTATTTGATTTTCCATTAATCCATTCACAATTTCACATTCAAAAATCAGCAAACAGAGCATAAAAGGAAGAGAAGAACCGAAGAAGTGAAACTCAGTGCCGCTAACCTTCGACGGAGACACAGACGGCGACCGGCGAGACGACGGCGACCGGCGACACGGCGGCGAACTGCTCCAAGTTCGAGAGAAGCCAGGGAGGACGGGGAGAGGGGGAAGGAGGACGCCGAGCTACAAGAGAAGGCCTGGGCTACAAGAGAGGACGCGGAGGCGCCGACAGCACGGACGGCGGCGGCCTACGGCAGAACTGTTGCATGGAGAACCTAGGGTTTTGGTTGGGTGATTTTGAACTTTGAAAGTAACAAAAACGACGCCATTTCATAAGAAATGGTCGGTTCTAGATCCGATCCAACCGGCCGGTTCATCAGTTTCTAAACGGTTTGGAAATTGGCTTTTTTAGGAGGAAGACTGGACTATTTTCAGCGCTATAATTCTCTTTCGTCTCCCGTTGGCTTTTTAAGTGGAAATATTTAGAGTTCCTATTCCCTAAACTTGATAATGTCACATCTAGACATTTATTATCAATAAGCCTCTTCTTGAATCACAATAAACCAAGGTTTTGAAAACCGGACCGATTATCGAACCGTTCTAGTCACTGGTTTACTAGTCCAACCGATCCAATCAGTGGTTCAACCGAAAAACCGTTTTAGAATAAAATAATAAAAATTATAAATAAACATCCTAAAATATAATTATAGTCTAATATAAATCTTAAAATATCTTCGAAATTTAAAACACTACATAAAATATCATCAACCTAATCCATATGATCTTATCAAAATACAAACTCAAAAATTAAATAGTAAAAAACATATCTAAATATTAAATCCCAACATCATGATTTATCAATCATCAAAATCCGCAAGAACTTGTTGCAAATTTGCTTCGGTGGATTAGGATTAGGATTAGGATTAGGATTAGCAGCATCATTCGAAATTAATAAAAGTTTTATTAATCTCTATTTGATTAACACTATTATCCATAATTGAAATTAATAAAAGTTTTATTAATTAAAACAAAATTAAAGACCAACCACAGCACAATGAAAAAGAAAAAACTATCAACATGACCATATCTAAATTCTGCCACCAACATTCAGCAACAAACAAAGACAGCAAAACCAGCAATAATTAGGAGCCAGCAACTACAAATCAAAGCAAAACCAGCAACTACAAAACAAAGAAGTATCCATAACCAGATACAAAATTAAAGACTAGCCATAGCACATTGAAAAATAAAAAAATTATCAACATGAGCATATCTAAATTCTGCCACCAACATTCAGCAACAAATAAAGAAATAAAAACAGCAGGACATTCAGCAGCAAAAACACCATTACCAACAGCATTCAGCATTCAGCAACAAACAGGGCATTCAACAACAAAAATTAGCATTCAACAACAAAGTGTCATCAATCAAATCCATATGATCTTATCAAAATACAATCTCAAAAGTTAAATAGTAAAAAGAAATATCTAAATATTAAAAACCAACATGAAGATTTATCAATCATCAAAATCCATAAATTAGAACCTTGTGACTGACTATTATTGGAACTAGGTGGATTAGGATTAGCAGAATCATTTGAATTAGGAGGATTGGCAGACGAATTATTACCCAAACAGGCATTATAAGCAACTGCTTCTTGATTAATACTTTCATCCATAACTAAATTCAATAAATCATAATCCAAATTAAAAACAGCAACAGAACGGCTAGAAATCCAATAATCATCCATAAGATCATAGAACAGAATCAGTAACAAATCCATTACTCAATTTCAGAAACAAATCCATTACTCAATTTCAGAATCAGTAACAAATCAGTAACAAAAGCACATATTAGAACAGAATCAGTAACATATCAGAAATCAATCACTAACTTCAGAGTTCAGATTCACAAATCCCTAATTTCAGAAATTGCATATTTGAGTAATTTGAAATTTCAGAGTTCAGACCACTAATCTTGACTGAGAAATTATAAAAGCTAGAAATTATAAAACCAATCAGAAATATGGTTAAAGCATTTCATCAAACATGTTGAGTGCGGTAAAATTAAAACGAAATAAGAGAATCCAAAGCTTAATTTCAATGTGATAGAGAAGAGAACAAAACTATTGTAACTTTAATTTAGTCTATGAAAAAATCCAAACCACTACAAAATCAAATAATTACTTATTGTAGTAGAAATCAGAAGTTGCAGAGTTTGAAGAAGAGTATTGGTGTTGTCTGTTGTGTGAGTGTATTGTCTGGTGGCTGGTTTAGGGAACTCACCGCGGGGACAACAGAGAGCAGTTCAACGAGTGGAGCACGCGGGTTGGTCGCAGAGTTTGAAGCAGAGCAACGTGGCTTCCAGACGAACGCGAACGTGAACGGCAAACAAACGGCGACGGAAGCGTGGCTGAGCAGACAAAGACGACGGACGCCGAGCTCGAGGAAGCAACCGCGATCGGTGACAGCGAACAGGGGTTGAAGACTTGGAGCACGAGGGAAGCTAGATGACGGATGGCGAACTTTGAGTGCGACGGACGGCAGCAGTATGCCCCTCCTTGTGGTGGTGGTGTAGGCTTACAGTGCTAGGGTTTTGTGGTTGGTTTGTGTGATTTCTCTGACTGAAAGAAAGAAAGGGAGAACGGGAGAAAGAAACGAAGGAGCTTCCTTTTTGTGTAAACCGGCCGGGTTCCGGTTCGGTCTGATCGGCCGGTTCTCGTCCGGTTCAACAGTTTTTAGCCGGTTTTTTATTATCGGTTTTATATACCTGATCGGATCGTTAATACTATTGGTTCGCGATTAAACCGGTCCGACCGGCCGATCCGGTCCGGTTTTTAGAACATTGCAATTTTTTTTTTTGGTGACTAGAACATTGCAATAAACTCATACTCCTTCCACAAATCTTTTTAGAGCTTATCAAAAAAGGAATTATGACTAAAGGAGCGTTTATTGTTTATGCCTTCCAGCTTTTGGAGAATATGCTATTTTTTCTTGAATATGTAATCAAAGACCTCCTTATTCCAAATCTTGGCTTCTTTTATGAAGTTGGTTATATTCTGAAGTAAGTCTTCTCCTCTCCGCCAGCTATTCTTAAACATACAATTATAGTCCTCATGCAAGACCTAACGGGCAAGAAATTTAAAAGGTTTTGCTCCTTCATCTTTATTATCTTTTTGAAAATCCAACAGGATAGAGAGATGCTCTGACTTCAACTTAGGAAGGTGTTTGACACTGACATCTGAAAAAAAAAAAAATTAACTTTGCTCAAAAATCAATCTAGTCCCCTTTACCATATGAAAAGGGTCCAAAGAAGCCCAAATCTTTTAACTCACAATTAGACAAGCGATCATTGAAATTAGCAGTATCTATAAAAAAGTTAGAGGATCCTCCTGTATCATTAAGTGAGAGAATAGAGTTGAAATCCTTCTAAACACCAAAGTCCATCAATATCGTTGGCAATGTCTTTTGGCTTGATCCAAAGTTCATTTCTTTCTCCCATCCTAGGCTTACCATAAGTAACTGTGAAGTACCAAGGAATACTGTTCAGCCATTACACTTCCATATAAATAAACTATTTATGAATAAGCAAAGGTTTTATGTTCTAGGCGTGCTGCTTTCAAAGGCATGAAGATTGTGTTTGTTCATGAGAACAGGATGATAAGACAAACACTGAGAATAAGACACAAAAGATAGAGATACAAAATTTTGTGTTCTCGTATTTTGTTTGGTGATAAATTAGAACGAACTATGAAAATTCAATTTATTCCCATTTTTTATCCAAAAATTGAGAAAAAAATATAATAATAAAAAAATAATTATAAAAAATTAACAAGAATAATCAAAGAAAAAATAAAAAATAAATTGTGTTTCTTGTTAGTGTCTCTATGTTCTTTTTATCAGGATTGACACAAAATAAACTAATTCAGTGTCTCTGAACACAATTTCTCTGTCCATGTCTCATCTATCAAATATGATTTTGTGTCTCTATGTCTCTGTCTCAGTATCGCGTTCCTGTAAACAAACTATCCCCAAATAACTTTCAGCATGGCTTACACACCAAGTATCAAAACCAAGTTTTCTAATAATAGATTCTACTTACTCCTGAGACATGAGTTTCCAAAAGAACACAACAATTAAACTTATATCTAATCATGAGATCATAAATAATGGATTTGAAGCTTTTAGCAGAGACTCCACGACAATTTCAAATTAAAATATTCATAAATAAAAGACAAATAAAGAATGAACATGAGAAAGAAAACTCTCTGACTAAACGAGGTTTGGTTAGGCTTCCATGGCCTTTGGCCCCTCTTCATTCTCGGCTATTTTTGCAAGAGCATCAACATCTTCTGTTGAGTTCAGATCAATGAGCATCTTGCCATCTGCAATGCTGCACTGCATGATTCTGTTCCTAATGGCTTGTCATTGTAGTGTTCCTTGCCTTGTTCTAACTTTTCTCTACCCATTATGCCAACAATGAGAGCATTTGTTATGTGATCATTAGCGCTATTAATAAGAGTGTAATGGCCTAAGTAAATTTCATTATTTAATTTGCTAAACTGTCTTCAGTATTCTTGATGCTCTTGATCTTTCTCCTTCTTGTCTAACCTTTAATTATTTTGTTTAACCTTTCATTATTTAGTCTGAGGGTTGCTAACTGATGCTGATTGATCTTAAAGTTGCTTTTTGCTATTTTTCGTGTTTTTTTCTTTAGCAAATTTACTAGCACTCATTGGTGCTCTTCAAACCATGATTCTGGGTATATTGGTCTTGGCTAGCCTTATTGTTTGTTGCTGTCCTTTGTTGTTGGCTTGATTGGTTCTTTCCTTTTTTGGTCCCTTCCCATTCCTGATTAATTTTCTCATATTGGAGAGCATCAAATCTATTATTACCAGCTCCACGTTTAATGACCCCCATTAATGCTCTTTGATCCTTGCTTATTCTTTCTCTTCGGCTTCTTGACCACCATCCATGGACCATATATATATATATATATATATACTTTCTATTATTAACTAATAAATTCTCTTCTTTACTCCCTAATTCTTGCATGTTACTACCTTTTTAATCCCTGATTTTCAGCATTATTATTTACTTTGCTAATTTGATCCCCCAGTGAAGTTTCTACTGCATGATTCTTGTTTGCAGCGGTACCACCATCTGTCCGGCCATGTTGAGAATCTTCAGCCCCTTTTGCTTGGTCTGCATTTTGATTTTTGTTCACCTTCCTCGAACACCTATCGTTTGTGTGTCCTTATCTACCACATTGGAAACAGATTTGGCGGAGTCCCTCGTATTTCAAACTAAACTCCTTCTCCAAAGCTATAAAATTTGGCACCAGCTTCCTTCTCAAGTCTAACTCCATACTCTCGAGTGAACGGATGTATGTTCATCTATCCTCAACATTGTTCCAAGCGTTTTCCTACCTTCCATAAGAAGTATACGTTACATAATTCTACTGGGAGATTGGGATTGTGAATCTAAACAGCAACCTTCTGAATCTCACTCTGGATATAAACAGAGGTCTTCACCTTTCTACCAGTAGGTAGTGATTAGCAATCATCTATGCACATTCGAACAAAGCATAAGAGTAATCCTCTTGGCTAGAAAATCTGACCAAAAAGTGGCCTCCAGCAAGATCCTTCTCTCTTTGCCCACCTTTTGGTTATCCATTGTTCCATCGTCTGCGGATTAGGATTTTTCTTAGGGGTTTAACAATTAGAGCTTGCTTCTGGCCGACACCACTCATCGTATTCCTCTAAGGACACATCAATAACAGGGTCTGGATTGAAGGGGGTCTGAGGGTCCTCCATCCTCTCCATCGAGTCCTCGTCGAAAATGTTGTCTTCGGGGACCATTTCTATAATTTCATAGGGATTTAATTTGTCCAAACCATCACTCAACAGCCTATCCTTATAGGAGGGCTTGCTGGGTTTGGTCGCATCAGCTTTAGTAGTTCTTTTTCCTTTAGAAGGCGAGTTAGGATCTCCATCAGCCAAGATTGAATTCTCCACTTCTTGTACTATCTCCATATTTTTTTTTGTTGATCCTCTCTGTTCATTTTGATTTTCTTTGTGCTTTTAACCACTAGATTTTTCTCCTTTGGTGATCGTTTTTCAGTGTCTGCGGAGTTGTTGACGTACTCATAATACTTTTATACTATAATAACATTAAAATAAGTTAATTATATCATTTATAATTAATATTAACATTACAAATAATTTTTTTATATAAAAAATATTTACATATATGAGATGATCAAAATAATTCATAATATGATTATTCATTGAAATATTTTTTTCACCATTTTTAATTTATTTTTTACAAGTATAAAAAAAAGCTTTAAACTTGTGAAATGGCGTTGACAAATAGAAAAAAAAATGAGTTACGGTGAGTGTATTACTGTATTACGAGTGAAGAGTAAAGTATAAGAATTTTTATTAATGGCACTTTATAAATAAGTTATTTTGTATTTGGAATTTTAGTTATAAAAATACTTATCTTAGAGTTATAACGTTTTGATAAATAACTCATGAACTTGATATAAGAAACTTTAAAGATAATAGCAAGTTATATAAAAATAAAATCACATGTTAAAAAATAAAATTAAAACAGAGATTTTATATCACACACAATATTAAATACAAATTTAATAATAAAAATAGAGTGATAAAATAATAAAAAAATAATTGAAAAAATATATGAGTGAGTGATTCAGATGGAACATTATTTTAAAATGGTGGTAGAAGGTCAATCTTTTGAGCAGATGAATCATTACGTGAAAATGGTAGTGGAGGACCAATAGTTACAGCAGATGAAACATTGTGTGAAAATGATGGTGGAAGGTCAGTGCTTCTAACAGATGCAATTTTGCGTGAAAATGGTGGTGGATGACCAGTATTTCCACTAGAAATAGAAAATATTTTCACATCGCCAATAATGAAATCTTGTTTTTAATTTATAATATTTTATATTAATTGCTTCTCACCCCAAATTAAAATTCTAAATGATACGTTGGAGAAATAAGGGTGGGGATCACAGAACTTCCAACAATCCAAATTCTTAATATATAAAAAAATTTATAAAATATATAAAAGAACATCTATTTAGTATGAAAAAGAAACATTCTGATATTTAGTAGAAGAAACATCTTGATGCCTAGCATAAGCACCATTCACGTAGAGGTTTTGGATTCAGCTAGAGGCATTTGGCTGATTTTTAGCTGGTACCCTCTTAGTTCTTAAGAAAATGATAGAATGATTTATAGAGAAGGAGAAATAATATATTTTTACTTCTTAAAAACTGTGAATTAACTTTTCAAAAAATTAAAATTTTTTTTTAATGATACCAAACACATGTATTGTAATTTTTCATAATTCAAAAGTAACACAAAAAATAACTTCTACTGTTTTTAA
>NC_029787.2:34401846-34417129 GCF_000816755.2 Arachis ipaensis | reverse complement strand
CACTAATATTTTTTTAGAAAATAAAAAGTTTTCTTCATCATAAATAAACCATGAACGGCCTTAGACCCCATACCATTTGGTATCTTCCAAGTATTATTTTCTTCTACTGAAATTAATGGTCCTACATTCTCCAAATATTAATATCTAAACTTTATTTTATCAACATGGTATCTCATAAAATACGAGTATACTAAACGTTATCCTAATCTTGATTAACACAGAATATGACGCCGTATTATTGGTGGGGTCCCCTATCAATGAAAGAGGAGCCTCTGCTAGCTGCTTCTATCGCTCCCTGGAATTCACTTTTTATTACTACTTTCAGAATTCAGAGCTGAAACCTGAAAATTGCGAAGTGAAAGCTTTTCGAGAAGGAGGAAACAGATCAAAAGAAAACAAAATTGTTGAAAAGTGGCGTCACAACGTACAAGAGCTCAGTAACATGCACAAGTTGATGAATGGTTATTATAAAATAAAAATAAGAAACTAAAAATGTTTCCACCCGATCCAATTAAATTAAACTAATCGAGATGCTGACAGGGGTTCTTGAAAGGTCTGTAACTTTAATCTCTTTTGCTTGAGGGGCATCTCTGCTGTGTTTGGCTTCTCAGAAGGTTGAAGATGTAGAAAAACAGAGGAAGCTTCAACTTCAAGTATAGCTCATTAACTGCACTGAGGTACGTGTCAAATCACGATTTCTTTGTCCCATTTTAGTTATTTCTTATTTACTTTATTTGAATCACTAAGAATTTTCTGGCCTGCTTGTAGTCTCTCCAATTATCTAAGTGTTCCATTTTGTTTAGGATCCTTCAATCTCTTTCAAGCTTCGAGTTTAAAATTCAGCGATTCGGGCAATTTATGCAGTAGAATTATGTAATATGGGAAACCGGAGATTTCTTTTTCTGTTGGGAACAATGGCTGTTAATTTCTTACTGTTTCAGTCAATACTTGTTCCATATGGAAATGGAAACTCTCCTTGGTCTTTAGGGCCAGAAAACTATGCTCATGTACATGATAATGTTAGTGATCTTGTCTCTGAGATCAGCAACAACGGTGGTGTTTTTGAACTTAGGGCAGATACAAATAGTGTTCAGAGTTTACCTGATAAGAAGGGTGAAGTTAAGAATTACAGCCTGGAGTTGGTCAGTGTAGGTTCCAATAAAAGGTCCATAGCAGTTTTGACCAAAGACAGTAAGAATGGTTTTCCAGTGAAGCAAATTTTGGAGTCAAAAGGGGGAATATCTACAGTTTCTCAATTGCTGAAAAATGAAAAAATGGATAGCTCAGACAGTACACCTTCCTATGGTAATCTGACCTTTCTTGAAAATTCTCGCCCAAGAAATGATTTGTTTGCTTCGGATAATAGTACTGCAGCAAATATTCCTAGGACAAAGAAGATGAGGTGCAACATGCCGCCCAAATCAAGAACATTAATACAGGAGATGAACCGTATACTAATACGCCGCCGTGCTAAATCTCGTGCTATGGTATTGAATCCTCTGTCAAGTTTCAACTGTGAAGTAGCTACTTGGACAAGTTATAGTTACTTTGATCTTTATATTCTATGTTTGATTGCAGAAACCACGGTGGTCTTCCAAACTTGACCTGGAAGTCCTTGCTGCAAGGTTCGAGATTGAGCATGCTCCGATAGTAACACAGGACAAAGAGCTTTATGCTCCTCTCTTTCGCAATATTTCTATGTTCAAAAGGCAAGCTTAAAGATGTTAAAGAAAATATGTTCACAACTAAATTAAGTTCTGCATGAGCAAGATTGATGAAAAGAATATTAACTTCTTGGTTGGCTATGAAGTTCTTAACTCCCTATGAATTATTTGATAGGGACATCTTAATGCTTCGTTATAATATGACATTAGATTTCACTTATTTGCTCCTCCATGGATTTTTGTTGTTTTGTGTTTGATATGTGTTTGCCACATTGGCCAAAGTCAAGATCATTTGATTTTTTTTTCTTTTTAAATCCTTGCATTTGCAGGAGCTATGAACTCATGGAACGCACACTTAAGGTTTACATATACAAGGATGGAAACAAGCCCATCTTTCATCAACCTATTCTTAAGGGACTATATGCTGCTGAAGGCTGGTTTATGAAACTGATGGAGGAAAATAAGCAATTTGTTGTGAAGGATCCTGCAAAGGCACACCTGTTTTATATGCCATTTAGTGCGCGAATGTTAGAGTTCTCCCTTTATGTACGCAACTCGCATAATCGGACAAATCTTCGAAGGTTCTTGAAGGATTATACGGATAACATTTCTGCAAAATATCGTTACTTTAACAGAACAGGTGGTGCTGACCATTTTCTTGTTGCTTGCCATGATTGGGTATGTTATGTGCTCTTCTTTCCTTCTTCTTTTTCTTTAATCCCAGCTATGTTATGAAATTTAACAATAAAAAATAATGTACCAACTTCCAAGATATCTATGATGACATAAGAATTTGATGTCTCTTTGTTTTCTTGATGAAACATGTCCACTCCAAGTAGGTCCTATTCACTATATGCATAAATACTACTTACTTGGATGATAAATTTTACAACTGAAAAATTGCAGGCTCCATATGAAACAAGGCACCACATGGAATACTGCATAAAAGCCCTCTGCAATTCTGATGTAACTCAAGGCTTCAAAATAGGAAGGGACGTTGCTCTTCCGGAAACTTATGTCCGATCAGTTAAAAATCCTCAGAGAGATCTTGGAGGAAAGCCTCCTCAAGAAAGGCATATTCTTGCATTCTACGCCGGAAACATGCACGGTTATTTGCGCCAAATACTGCTAAAGCACTGGAAGGACAAAGACCCTGACATGAAGATATTTGGCCCAATGCCACACGGTGTTGCCAGCAAGATGAGTTACATTCAGCACATGAAGAGCAGCAAATACTGCATATGCCCAAAGGGGTACGAGGTCAACAGTCCCCGTGTGGTTGAGGCCATATTCTATGAGTGTGTGCCTGTCATTATATCAGACAACTTTGTGCCACCTTTTTTTGAGGTTTTAGATTGGGATGCATTCTCATTAATCCTTCCAGAGAAAGACATTCCAAACTTGAAGAACATACTTGTTTCAGTTCCTGAAGAAAAGTATGTCAAATTGCAACTTGGGATCAGAAGGGTTCAGAAACATTTTTTGTGGCATACAAAGCCCTTGAAGTATGACCTATTCCACATGACACTCCATTCAATTTGGTATAACAGAGTGTTTCAAATAAACGTGAGACGATGAATGATGATTCATATCAGATCAGCCCTTTGAATTGGAAGTAGAGGCCCTCATGGGCATTTTGCTGAAGAGCTTATTTCAAAAAAAGATTAAAAAAAAAAAGAGACATTTTCTAGAGAATGTGGAGGTATATATTAGTGAAAACTTGGAATCTATATTCAGCCTTAGTTTGTTCTGCATGGTCATGTATATATATTTAGTATCATGCTTTTCCTGAACCAGCATGGTTTCAAATCATGCTTGTAGGCACGGTATTCTGAGTTTCATAAAAAACAATAACAGAGAAAACCTACATGCTTGTGTGAATCATGTGATTAGCTCCTATTTTGCATCCAATGATAGCCAAGCCTCGTTGATCCCCGAAATATGTCGAGACCTGTGGTTCTTAACCTGGTATTAGGATCTGATATTTTTTAATAAACTGTAGATGAATTCAGTCTTGCCGACAAGAGAAAGGAAAAGATAAATAAATAAATATTGTATATAAAAAACTTAAAAGCTTGGTTAAAATTTAAAAATAATTAAATAACAAATTGACAAATATTTACTTTAGATATTAAAAACGAATAAAGTTCTACATTCAAGCAAAATACTTAATTAAATCTAACCAAGTTGTTATAACCATTTTTCAAATCATGCGTCTCTTTCTTCTCCGTTTTCTTCTCCTCCTCTCTTCTTTCTTTTTCTGTTTCCTTCTCCTTCTCTGTTTTCTTCTCCTTCTCCTCCTTCTCTTTCTCCTTTTCTTCTTCCTACTGACATTTCAATTGTTGTTTTTTCTTCTCCTCTTTTTTTTACATTATCGTCGTCACTACCACCATCACTGCCTTCTCCTCTTTCTCTTCCCTTTTTCATTTGATTTCTTCTTTTCATTCATTTTCCTTCTCTTCTTTCTCCATCATCATCAGCATGTTATCGTTATATCGCCATCGTCATCATCGTTATCGTCATCGTCATCGTCAACGTCATCTTCTATATCGTTATCGTCGTTATTATTATCGTTATCGTTGAAATTAATTTGGATGTATTTTGTCCATGATTCAGTATTGTTTGTGTGCTTATTTTCGAACTGAGTTTCCGTATCGCAATCATTAAGGACTTTCGGTGTAAAAAATAAGAAATTTATGTGTATTTATTATGAAATTTCTGTGTATTTTTATTCTAATAAGTTTTGTAAACACTTAGCACAACAATGAGGGGCCAACCCTTCCTTCTTCGAGGTGAGGGAGAATATTATCTACAATCCGACCAAAAAGCACACAATTTATTTGATTATTTCTGCACATTAACTTGCTAATGAGATGACTAAAGTGTTATTATTCTTCTTCTTTTTCATCATCATTATCTTCTTTTTTTTTCTTATTAATCTTTTCCTTCTTGTTTTATTTTCTCAAGTTTTTTTCTTATTTTACTCTCTTAACAAGAATAAAAACAATGAACCTACATTCAATCAACTAAAAGAAAGAAAAAAAAAAGAACATTAAAGAAGACATGTTTGTACTATTGTAGCAAAAATTCAGTATAAAAACTAAGAAATTTATGTATATTTGTTAAAAAAATTTTGTATATTTTTATTCTAATAAGTTCTACATAATTAAAAATTCTTTCTCTTTCTGTTCCTCCTCATCTTCTGTTGCTACTACTGCTTTTTCTTCTTCTTCTTTTTCATCATCATCTTCTTTTTTTCTTATTCATCTTTTCTTTTTTGTTTTACCTTCTCAAGTTTCTTCTTGTTTTACTCTCTGAAAAAGAATAAAAAAAAAACACATAATGTTTTTTTATTCATCTTTTCTTTTTTGTTTTACCTTCTCAAATTTCTTCTTGTTTTACTCTCTGAATAAGAATAAAAACAAAAAAAAGCAAATAAAAAAGAAAAAAATACATAATGCTACAAAATTACTTGAAAGAGGATAAATCTACATTTATTCAACTAAAAAAAAGAAATAAGAAAAAAAATACAGCATTAACGAAGACGTTTTTTGTATTTTTTATAGTAAACTTTCAGTATAAAAACCAAAAAGTTATGTGTATTTTCTAATAAATTTCGGTGTAATTTTATTCTGAAAAATTTTGCATAATTTAAAACTCTTCTTCTTCCTCCTCATCTTCTACTGCTTTTTCTTCTTTTTCATCATCATCTTTTTTTTTCTTATTTATTTTTTCCTTCTTGTTTTACCTTCTCAAGTTTCTTCTTCTTTTAATTTTTTAACAAGAATAAAAATAAAAAAAATTAAACAAAAAAAAAAGAAGAAACACATAATACTGTAAAATTACTAAGAAGAGGATCAACCTACATTCATTCAACTAAAAGAAAGAAAGAAATAAGAAAAAAAAAAGAAAAAGAAAAATACAATATTAAAAAAGATATTTTTGTGCTTTGGTAGCAAAATTTCGGTAAAAACCAAGAAATTCATGTGTATTTATTAAAAAATTTCGGTATATTTTTATTCTGATAAGTTCTGCATAATTTAAAATTCTTCTTCTTCCTCCGCCTCATATTATTCTGCTTCTTCTTCATCTTCTTTTTCTTATTTATTTTCTCATAATTCTTCTTATTTTACTCTTTTAAGAGAAATAAAATAAAAAAAATAAAAATTAATACTGCAAAATTACTAGGAAGGAAAGGAGAAAAAGAAAAAATGCAGCAACAACAGCAATAAAAAAACGACGATGGAGAGAAAACACGCGAAAAAAAAGAAAGAGCGCGACAAAGAAGAATGAGGAACGTGAAGAAGAAGAAGAAAAAATGCCAATAAGAAGAAGAAACGTGAAGACAAAGAAGGATATATTTACGTTAGTGAAGCGCGCATGTGTACACGCTACATATAATAAAAGTGGTTTTTGTTGGGTTTGGACTAACTTACTTGGACTTGAGTGCCAAAAAGACTTGGACATGTAACAGGACTGATTAAAAATGTTTCACATAACCAACTTGAGTTAGTTGAGTGGTCACTCACTCGTCCGCTTAAACAAGTGTCGGGAGGTTCGAATCCTGCCTTGTGCATGCAGCAACCCATTAGCCAGCGATAGACCCTTAAATGGAGCTCAGATCCGCGACGGATTAGCTCTTGACCTATCCGGTTGGGGGATACCGTGGACAAAAAAAAAATGCTTTACATATATTGAGGGTTAATAGTTAAATTTGTCTTTGAAAGATTACTCATTCTTCAAATTGGTCCTCAAATAATTTTGTTAATCATATTAGTCCTTGAAAGATAAGATATAAGTCAAACTGGTCATTCCGTTAGTTAAATAATGACGTGTCACAGGATAATTGGTTGACATGTCAGGTTAGTGATACTTGGTATGCTATGTGTCATTTGAAATATCATAAATTTATTTATAATTAAATTAATCCCTAAAAATACACATATAAGTCATTTTTATTCCTAAAATTTAAAAAATTGATCAAATTAGTCTTTATATAATTTTTTTAATTTTTCTCTATAATATTAAATTTTTAATATTAATCCTACTCATTTTAATCTTATTTTTTTGTAAAATTTTAAAATATAAATGGCAAAATAACTTTATAATAATTAAATTTTTTTATTATTTTATGTAAAGAGAATTTTATTTATTAAGGTCTAAAAAATAATATTAAAATTAGTAGTATCAAAAAATATTTCAAATTTAATATTATGAAAAAAATTATATAAAGATTAATTTGATTAATTTTTTAAATTTTAGGGATGAAAATGACTTACGTGTATACTTTCAGAGACTATTTTAATTATACATAATTTTTTGACATGTCAAATGACACGTGACATGTCAAGTGTTAATGAACTGACATATCAACTAGTCATCTTGTAACATGTAGTATTAATCTACTCTGTCATCATGTCACATAATACTTAATATAACACGTTATCATCTAACTAATGAAAGGATCAATTTGATTTGCAATCTACATGACTAATATGACTAGAAAAATTATTGAAAACCAATTTAAAAAATAAATAATCTTTGTGAGATAAATTTGACTATTAACTCTATATATTGATAATTAATATTAGACTATATATTTATATATTTGTATATATTAATATATTTAGCTGATTTTTCCATCTCATTTTTTTCATATGGAAAAAATTATAGTGAAACGCAATGAAATGGACGCGTGGCAAAAATTTTCGCTGCTATGGTGTCAGATACAAATCTTAACTTGCGTTTTGAGTTTTTACTCTTTTTTTTTATGAAAAGAGTAAAGTATCGTTTTTGTCCCGAACGTTTGGGGTAAGTCCCAAATTTGTCCCTAACGTTTCAATCGTTCTATTTAAATCCCTAACGTTTCAAAATTGACTTAATGTTGTCCTACCGTTAGGGATCCGTTAACAGAATTGACGGCGGAACAAAATTGAGACGATTTTGAATTGTCCCCAACGTTTTCGTCCTATTTAAGTCCCTAACGTTTCAAAATCGTCTCAATTTTGTCCCGCCGTCAATTCTGTTAATGGATCCCTAACGGCAGGACAACATTGAGTCAATTTTGAAACGTTAGGGACAATTTTGAGACTTACCTCAAACGTTGAGAACAAAAATAATACTTTACTCTTTATGAAAATTACCAAACGTAGGCTGCGTTTAGTAAAATATTAGTTTTTCAATTTTTTTTATTTTGGTGTTAGCCAAACGCAGGTTGCACCTTTTTAAGCGGGCAAAATTTAAATTTCATTTGAAACCCACAAACGCATGTTGCATTTTGATATTGTCAGAAAGCTTTTCTTGAAGGCCTCAAAATGCAGGTTGCGTTTTGTATAGAAAATAATATTTTAATCGAGAACCTTGTCTATAAATACGAAACGCAATTTCATCTGTCCTCACTTCTACTCCTCTTACTCTTTCTTGCATATATGTTGAAGGTTGTAGAAGGCTTAGAGAAGGGGGGTTGAATTTATGACCTTCTTTAATGTACTGAATTAGCCCTTTTAAAACAAGCTTGCAATCTGAAACTGTTTGGACTCAGCTGCGAAAAATTTATGAGACAATTTCATTTTGTCTCATGAATATCAGAAAACAGGACAGAGCAGAGAAGAAAAAAGCTAACACCATCACGTATCCTGGTTCAGTTGCCTTGTTCTATGCAACCTACGTCCAGTCTCCACCACAACAGTGGTAGAATTTCTACTATAGTTAAAGTATTACATACACCAATTCCACAGGATTTACACAATTCTTTCACACTCAAGTTCTAACCTAACTTGACTTTGGCTATGCTAATACTTAACTCTTCACTCTTAGTGCTCACTCAACTAAGAAAGGGGTACATCACTGATACTAGATACAACACACAACCTTACCTAAAGAAATCTAAAATAACTCTAGGCTTTTTTACTCATGTGTATCTCTCTGTCTTTTTCTCTCTTGGCTCTTTCAATGACTCACTCATTTAGCCTTTTACCTCAAGAAATTATAGAAAGATAAACATTGAAAAGTAAATTACAATCTGCTAAACATAAGGAGATTGACTATACAACAGCCTCTTTGCTATGTGATAAATCAGATTTGCAGGTCTCTGATTCAGTTCTTCATTTTTGGTGGAATGCTTCTTTGAAAGAAAGCATTATCCAAGTAGATGAACTTCTTCAAAGAGCTCTTCACAGAACAAAACCTCAATATACTGGATTATCTCTCCTTGGCTTCTAAATGGTGAAAAATCTTCTTTTATCTCCTTGCATGTTGTTGAGTTGCTCTCTCCAAGGTCAAACCTTGAGCCTTGTGCTTCACCAACCCACCAACTCACTTTTTCCCATTAATCCTCAAAATAGAAACTTTGGTTCTGACCTTCTCTTGTTGACCGAAAACCATAGGAAAGCAAAAAACAGATATCCTCAATGGTAAGTCTAGATCTTGGCTATTGAGAAGCTACTTGGTCCCCGAGACTCACTTGTGACCGTAGATGCACAGCAGTGTGAGCAGAGATCATCTTTCCCATGTATCTTAGAATAGATAGGCAGAACGTTGAAGATGAAGAGAATAAGATATGATGCATGTATAAGGAAATGAAATCACCTTTAGCTTCTGACTTCTTCTTGATACAGATTGATGTGGGTGATTAGACTTCTACCATTTTCTTAACCTTCTCTTTCTTGCTTCTTTGGTGAATGGCTTAGGGAAGAAGCTCTCTCTGTCACTTTTCTGATTTCTGACCAAAACACAAAAGTGAACGTTGCTTTTGGTGTGAGAGCAAATTAGATGGATCATCTTGGAGTGATGGATACGGGCTTGGATCGGATCTTGATTTTCAACCCGTTTGGCTCCTTGCTTTGATTTTTTTTTGGGCTTCTATTTTTGTTATCAGCCCACCAGCCTTGTTCTAATTTTATCCAATTGGACTCCTGAATTGATTTGTGGCCTGCAATGCTTAATTTCAAGTAATTAACATTAGTTAGATAATTTCTCAAAAATAATGTTTGTCATCATTAATTTAGTTAATTTCTTAACTCAACATATGTCATAATTGTGAGTTTTTTTGGCAATTAGTTGTGTAAAAAAAGTTGGGTTAGGTGAGGTTGAGGTTATGAATAGTGTTGTAAATTTGTGAGTGTATTATAACGATGAGATTATACCAAACACACACGAAGGAGTGACTTTTATTTGTGAATATCCGTTATCGGGCTATTCCATGCACCATGAGTTTTGTATTCAAAATGGTCTTTGTGATAACATACAAAGTCACATTTCGAAAAGGGTGAATAACATTTTATACAAGAATCCTATACGAGTATTTAGTGGGCTGATACAGTTTCAAATAATGTCCATCACTGACGACGCAAGTATGTAGCATATGTTCTGTATTTATCAACAAACCCGATTTCACGTGCCAATGATAGAGCTGTACGTTGAGTTCGAACAGCATACAGGGATGGACACAGTTGGCACGGAGGTCAATGTTGATGAGCTCGAGAATATAGATTGGAAAGAAGATAACAACGAGAGTGAAGATGAGTTCGAAGCCAACTATGAAGTCGATGACGAAAACGATGACGGAGACCTGGTAGGCAATCCGGCGGTGCAAAATGAAGCGGATGCGATTGTAAGCCAGCACTCTTTTGGTGTTCCGCCTTTTATGCGGATTCTGGATCTCGAAGTCATGCATGCCCCGGAATTTCCTGAATATGCGAATATGGGTATGTTATGATTATTAATTGAAATTACCACTACCATTTATTTTATTTGCCTTGTCCGACTGATGGTGGTTCGCATGTCGTAGGTGAAGGCAACATTGTGGCAGAAGATGGTGAGTTTAGTGTCGGAATAGAATTTGGTTATAAATAGTCAGTGATATCTGCAATCAAAAGCTACACTATCTCTAGAGGAGTTAATTACACTGTGTATGAGTCTGAACGGCAAACATTCTATGCAAAATGCAACATTTATGGTGCAAGGTGTAATTGGCTTATCCGAGTTAGCTTGATTCGAAAGAAAGCTTGTTGGAAGATCAGGAGATACAATGGCAAGCACATGTGCACCATAGGCACGATTTCACAAGATCATGCCAAGTTGGACTCATACACAATTGCAAATGCTATTAGGTCGTTGGTTGAAGCAGCCTATCGATAAAGGTGAAGTTTATTATTATAGAAGTTCAATCCAGGTTCAACTACACTATAAGTTACCGCAAGGCTTGGTTGGCAAAGCAGAAATCTGTCGCAAAAATTTTTGGTGATTGGAAAGTTTCTTAACAGACTCTGCCAGTGTGGTTGAAAGCAATGACTGCGAAGATGCCAAGGTCTCGTATTCAAATAAACACGCTCCTTGTTTACTGTGAGAGTGAGGAGCTTCAAGGTGTAAGAGTTCTCCATCGCGTTTTTTGGAGCTGCTATCTGTGTATTATAACATTCAGGCATTGCAAGTCATTGGTGCAGGTTGATGGCACACACCTATACGAAAAATATAAAGGTGCACTTCTAGTTGCTGTTGCACAAGATGGGAATAAAAACATTGTGCCTATTGCATTTGTGATAGTCAAGCGTGAGACGGAAAACGCGTGGGAGTTTTTCCTAACCAATTTCTAGAGATATGTTGTTACCATTGATGGCGTGGGCATTATTTCTGACCGCCATAACTCCATCGACGTAGCAATAGCTCGCAGTAACGGTGCATGGTCACCACCAAGAGCGTGACACATGTTCTGCATCGGGCACATCGGGTCCAGCTTCTTAAGGAGGTTCAAGGCTCCACATTTGCATAAACTCGTGGTTAACACAGGTATTTGAATTCGCTGTTATGGTCCTATTCACTGTAATTTTGTGGCATTTGCTAATGATAACATGGTTTGTTCAACAGGCTATTCTAGCACAGAACAGGAGTACAACAAAAACTACCAAAGACTTAAAGAGCGAGGTGAGGCATACACTCAATGGTGCGACTAAATTGGTGTTCAGAGATGGGTATTGGCATTCGACGGGGATCATCGTTGGAGATATATGACGACAAACTTGGTAGAGTGCATAAATTCTGTCCTGAAGGGTGCACGCAACCTTCCTGTGATTGCCATTGTTAGGCCTACTTTCTATCGACTAAACGAATTTTTTACTCGGAAAAGCACCGAGGCTCATGAGCGTGTCTGCAACAGATTCACGTATTTAGAATTTGCCACGAAGAAAGTTGAAGAAAGCTTTTGACGTGCGGGAAACATTGTGGTCAATCGATTCGACCGGCGCAATGAGATGTTTGAGGTGATGCCCGATGCTCATGAGCGTGTCTGCAACAGAATCACGTATTCAGAATTTGCTACCAAAAGAGTTGAAGAAAGTTTTCGACGTGCAGGAAGCATTGTCGTTAACGGTTCGATAGGTGCAATGAGATGTTTGAGGTTTGCGAAATGCAAGATGGTTCTATTTACACTGTTAACCTTGTGCAATGACACTATGGTTGTGGCTATTTCCAGGTCGAGCGACTCCCATGTCGCCACGTTCTTGCATGTTGCGCTAACTAACGTCTTAATTGGCAATTATATGTGTATGATGTGTACAAGATGTCTGAAATTGCAAGGCGTACAGAGGCGAGTTTGTTTCGATGGGTGACCCATCTACGTGGGATAGATATGAAGGAGCGAAGGTGATCGCCAATTGGACATTGAGGCGTGCAACAAAAGGAAGACAAAGTCAACCCGCTACTTGAATGAGATGGATTCGCAGGATATGTGTGGTCCTCGCCGGTGTACTATATGTGGACGGGAGGGACATAGCCGTAGCCGATGTCCTCAGTGCACAGGTGCCGGAGGTCAATAGCTAATAAGCTTTTTAGTTATTTTTTGCATTTTAAACTAGTCAGTAACTTTTTATGTAACCTTTTATGACCTACTTAGCAATTATATATAACTTTTTATGTAAGTTCATTACCTATTTCAAACTAGTGTGTAAGCTTTTTATGTATTTGTGCAAATTATTTATGTATGCATTAAACTATGAATAATAAATTACGAAGTTAGATAAATATACAATGATAAATATGAGAACAAAGCTAAATAAACAATAATAAATACGAGAACAAATAGAAATGTCTAAATATACAATACGAGATACAACACTGAATATAAAGTTAAACTGCAACAGACTACTTCCTCAGTGCCTTCTTCGAGTACAAAGATTGGGTGTATTTATCCGAGAGTGCAGTCTGTGTCCATAAATTATACGGATGACCCTGAGACATACCGGCAGTGTCATACAAACCGGAACCACTCATGTCCGGAGCACTCGCTCCACCATAATCATACTCGTACTGAAGGTCATGTCCCAGAAATCCCTCTTCCTGTTGCGGTATTCATTCAAATCGAACAACTCGGTGCTCGGTGGTGCGGAAGGACAAGGATGATCTACATGACCCGACTCTTGATCCATAGAGAAGTCACTGGCATGACCTGACGTGGCACGATGACCAACAGACTGCTCAGATGCACCAGGCTCTTACAGCTTGAGCGTCGAAAACAGATAATCTGTGTCCCTTAGGACCTGAGAGAATCTGATGGAATCAATTCCAGCCAACAGACTGAACTAACCATTGGCTAGAATTACCATCTGTGGTATGTAAGGTTCCACTATCTGATGTGATTGTGGTTCCGATATGTACGGTTGTTACTGCCCATATGCCGGCCACTGCTGTTGTTGCTCATATACCGAAAACTGCTGTTGGTCGTAGGACGGTGCCTAGAACTGCTGGGTATATACCAGGTCTTGAAATTGCTGTTCATACCCTGCCATCTGGAACTGGTGCTCATATGCCAGGACCTGAAAGTTGTGCTCATATGCCGGAACCTAGATAATAATTAGTAATAATTAATATTAATTAATCAACCTGAATAATATTAATTAATAGTGGAATCAATAATAATAATTAATGACAATAACATTATAAACCTTAATGATACCTAAAACCCTTATTCATAGCCCGGTGCCTGATACTGATGCTCATGACCCGACTCCTGAAACTGCTGCTCATGAGGGGGAATTTGCTATTGAGGTCCAGCTGGTTCTGCCTGTTGTTTCTGTGGTTCATTCGCGTCAGCCTCTTCACTTGCAACTCTATCTGACAGTCGTAGGTGATGCCCATACTGTTGTGTGTACTACTCGTAGTACACAGGGAGAGGATGAAAGTCGACAATCTCGTCCCTTAACTGCAGTGTGTTATAGTGGCCAGATATCCACAAGTTAACCCATTGATTGTTCATGCCTCTCCAGTCATGGTTTTGTGGGCCTGTCAACCGCCTGCAATGATCACGACCAATCTCGAATACCGGGTCCAGTGGAAGCTGTTGTAGCCCGAACTGTCGTCTAACTCGGTCTGTCGGATGCCACTCTATACACTCGAATGACACTAGGGGCGACTTTGTGGAGCACATAAACAAATTTATAGCGAGGTACTTTGGAAATCCCACTCCCATATACGACCGCCATATAAATTGCACAACCACGACGCTGATTAGTAAAACTATTATTCTAAATAAGCAGCCTAACATAAATGGTTAAAACTTACATCGTCGACTCCCATGTCATTGAGTCCTCGCCTAAAATGTACAGTAGGCTTCCGTGTATATCTTGTATGCCGGCGCCAATGACTCCACCTAAACAAAATTAGAATGATTGCAATAACAACAACAACAACAACAACAATAATAATAATAATAATAGTAAAAAACAATACCGTCGGGCAAGTGGAACACCAACATCGACGAGCTGATCGCATGAAATTGGCGCCAGGAACGGCATACGCTCCCACACCCAAACAAAAAGTAGTATGAGTGACCTATCCATCTCTTTACAGTTGTATCGTGATGCACGGCACAAAGATCTGTATAGATGTGCCAAACTAGCTGCCCCCAACTGTATAGTGGAATCCGGTGGAAATCTCGAAGTAGAGACAGAAACTTCGAGTTCAATGAAGTGGTAGACTTATCCGTAAACACAACCGTTTCGAGCACACAGAAAATGTGAGCCCAAACGTACCGCTCAATGGACTCTTGCGTGTCACACGGTTCGGTGTCGCTGCACCGCCGAACCCATCAAGATTTACCTTACCCAAGACGTGATCGTGCAGACCGGGCTCCCGACCAAAACAAGCGATGCAGTTCTCCACAAAAAACTGGTGACTGCTGTCTGTTTTACCCGTGACGAGCTCCCCATTAACCGGGAGGCCAAGAATATGTGTCACATCTTCCAGCGTCATCGTCACTTCGCCGACTGGAAGGTGAAACGTGTGGGTTTCGAGCCTCCATCGTTCCACCAAGGCACTCAGGAGTGCAGAATGGCCTCTCATTTCGTCTATTCGCGAAACGTGTTGAAACCTAGTAAATGCTAATGACGCTGTAGTTATCTCGTTAAAGGTCTCTGGCAGATCTAGTTTTATGGACAACAAATTTCTGATAATCTGCAAAAAAAAATAATAATTATTAATATTACTTCATAATTATAATAAGTGTTAACAATAACTTTAATAAAAATATTAATACTTTTCTTAACAACAGCAGCAGCAGCAACAACAACAACAACAACAACAACAATAATAATAATAAAATTTTTAAAAATAATACTCTGTTAACAATA
>NC_029787.2:34400760-34401737 GCF_000816755.2 Arachis ipaensis | reverse complement strand
AAATATAATGAAAACACGAATAATAATAATAATAATAATAATAATAATAATAATAATAATAATAATAATAATAATAATAATAATAATAATTAGTTAAAACATAAATACATAAAATACAAATAAATATATTTATTTACTCATCATAAAATTTAAAAAAAAAAATACTTACCCATTAAGAATGATTTAGATATTCAATAACGTGTTCTTTGAATTTGGTAAAATTATCAACAATTTTTTCTTCCTCTTTCACTGAAATTCTAACTCTTCACTGTATTCTTCTTTTTTCTCCCTCACGAATGATACCCTACTATATTCTAAGGCTCCAATACATTCTCAACGAAATGAAAACCTTGCTTCACTCGCAGCCCAGCCTGCATTTTATTTATAAAGATCGCTTCAGCACTTTTCATGTATATGTATTGTCTGGCAATAAGGGAGCCTGCCAATCGCAACTTGCGATTTGTCCCTGTCATCTGCCAATCGCAACGTACGTTTAGTGCGTTTCGAGGTGGTTAACATGCTAGTCATGTCTGCATACAACGAATAAAGGACATATTTTGAGATGTGATTCTCTCTCCCTACCAATTACAACTTGCGTTTTGTTATGGACGCAGCTTTTTTGTTTCTCGTTTCTATCAAAATATAACCTGCATTTTACGAATCTGACTATGACAATTTTATATTTGTACATAATACACCATGTACCAATATAAATGTATATCACTTTTTTGGTCCATTCATAAATTAATTTCTGAATTTTTCCTTGTGTATACGATTGTTTTTTTTTTTGGGTGACCTTGTCTATACGAATGTTTGAATAGAGTGTCGCATATCTCTGCTATCTGAATTCCTTGCAGAAAGCTGGCACAACTGCACAAGCTAGGTTGTTAATCTTTGACCTCATGAAAGTTTGGACGGTCTATATTTTTTGGTTTCCTATGTGATCTTTCAATTAAGAATTAATCATTCACGAGTTT
>NC_029787.2:34393907-34400621 GCF_000816755.2 Arachis ipaensis | reverse complement strand
GCTATGTTTATTTCTTCAATTTGATTCCATTTTTTTTTTTTTTTTGTTTTATTGAATTGCTTGTTTGAGGTTATGATGAGCAAATTCTCAAGGCTTTTTTCATTTTCTGGAGTTGGTGTCCAAAGAGATTCACATATGGACAAAATTTGAACATTTATGATTCAATTTTATCCGAATCTAAAGCGGTTCCTGATTTCAGGCATGTTGCAATGATATGATTGGATTTTTTAGCTGATTCATGGATGACATATTCAACAGTCTTTTGCGCTTGACAAGTTATATAAGTGATCGATTTATTCAATTCATAGGTGAGTTTTTCTATTTTGTCGCTGCTTAATTGCTCTGTATCACTCGTCAAAGTTGTCAATTTCATATTTGCATGATGCAGAGGATCTGGTACTTAGAGATGCAATCAGATGCATTGAAAATTTTGGGGTCACACCGACGATCTCCTCTTCAGTATGCTGTTCAAACGGCTATACCATAAGCACATCTTGGAAGCCACCTCAATGTGGAATTGGAATCTGTGAAAATAATAGAGCCTCTTACAATACAAGAGAACTGCTTGTAGATACAAGATCGTTAATTGTACATGCCAGTCATATCACTGCAATTGTTCCTTCAATTTGTTACAAAGGGTAACAACCTTACATCTTCATAACTCATATCCAACTATACTACAAACGAATAAATAATAAATTGCATCGATGTAAATTGTGAAGCTTGTACACAGTCTGAAATTTCCGCTATAATCTTTTTGGCTAGTTGTTTTGCTTTGCTAATATGTTGGAAGACAACTTGTGTGTGCAGTTTGACACTCCCATTATATGGAATACAGTATGCTTGGAATTTGGGAATGGCTTCTTTCCGATATTCTTTCTTGTGCATTAGATGTGCTCACGATCAAGTTCATAGGTAAAACAAGGTTTATGAAAGCAATACAACATTAGATTTTAGAATTCAAATTACTTTTTTATTTGGAGATCAGTTCATTCCTGTTATCGTGTTTGTGAATACATCAAGAAAGTGATAACTGGTAATGATTGGCATTCTCAGACTTCTGTCTCGCGTGCGGAAAACCTTGCGCGGTTCCTATGATGATATTGGCTGGTTGCAGCATGCTCCTGGAATGCCTCCAGTACAGGATGGAACTTCAAGATTCCTGGATTTACTTGCTGACATAAGGTCACAATTTTATCTTAGCCTAAAGGCTTAAATTGAAATAGAAATAGAAATAGACCTTAATATATCTTTCCCTCTGAAATGCTATTACTTACTATGTTATTATATTATGTTGCTTATTCAAATGAGACATTCAAAATGTAGCTGGTTGCTTCATGTTCATCACTTTGGAGGAGTTTGTTGAAATAAAACTTTTTCAGTTTGTGTTCTACAGGAATGGAGAGCACGCACTGCCCAACTCATTTGTTTATCTGTTGATTCCAGGTATGTCAAAATCCACACGTAAATTTTATGTACCATTTTAGTTTAGCCTTGAAATTACAATATTCATATGTGATAGGCCTCTTTAGCAACCATGGACCCTTGTATTTTGTTGCCACTAAGAAGTTCTTTTCCAAGATGGGTCTAGCTTGCCATATTGCAAAAGTTCATAGTGAGGTAATTGATCAGTTTATCTGACTTGGTGGATCAGTTTCACTTTCCAATATTTCTTATTTCTCTTTCGTCTTATTAAGGCATCGGTAGAACACAATGCCTTGGTACTCAAGCAATACATTGAGGAGATTTATTGGGGTTCGGGCAAGCCTGTCATGTTACTAGGACACAGCAAGGGCGGGATAGATGCTGCGGCTGCTCTGTCGTTGTATTGGTCAAATCTGAAGAACAAAGTTGCTGGATTGGCACTGGTACAAAGTCCATATGGTGGCACCCCTGTAGCTTCCGATATGCTTCGTGAAGGCCAGATTGGAGACAAAGAAACCCGCAGGATCATGGAGCTTCTAATTTGCAAAGTAATCAAGGTAATCAATTATTTGTTGGCTTCATAGAACAAAAAATTGTTTGGGTTTAGGCCATTTCACATGTCCACAAGGAAATTTTGAATTTTGTGCAGGAAGTTTGTCTCCAATTTTCTTGTTAACACTTAACAGTAAGTGTGAATCATGTACTTTAGGGTGACATACGGGCACTGGAGGATCTCACATACGAGAAGCGAAAGGAATTCATCGCGAAGCACGAGTTGTCCCTCGATATTCCTCTCATATCCTTCCATTCAGAAGCAAGGATTGCACCTGGTGTTCTTGCCACCATGACTCAGATAGCTCATGCAGAACTTCCGTGGCTCCCATTGCCCAAATCAGACCACTCCGACACCTGTCTCGTGTCCGGACGCCAAGTTCCGGTAATGATTCCTATATCTGCTGCCATGGCTGTGTGCGCTCTCCACCTCCAGCTAAGGTATGGAGAAAAGAGCGATGGCCTTGTCACGTGCCGTGATGCTCAAGTTCCAGGATCGGTGGTTGTGAGACCAAACATGAAGCTTGATCATGCATGGATGGTGTACTCTTCAAAGAAGAAAAATCCTACTGAACCTGATGCACGTGAAATGTGTGAAGCTCTGTTAACTTTGCTTGTAGAGCTTCGTAACATGAAAAACGGATTGGAGCAACCTCTTTAAAGAGGTAAGTCTCTCTCTGATTTTTCTTCCTCAAAAGTTCAATATTCAATTTCCGTGGTGGGTGTTCAGTTTTCTTTGGTGCCTAGTTTTACCTTTGATTAGATTCAGTAATTTAGCTCCCTGCTTTCTTATTATAATGTAACGCCATCAAAAATTGCCTACCGGAATTTGTTGCAAGATCCAAGTAAATTGCTACTATTTAATTATTTATTTATTGAGTTCAATTAGGAATCAAATACTTTCAAGTAATATCAGTTTTTACAGATGTAGCCGATGTGATCAGAATGGTCATAGTCGTGCTAAATGCAAAAATCCTAATTCGGGAAAAAATGAATTTTTTTAGATAATTCTGACTTTATAGATCATCACATTTAGAATTGCAATGTTAGTTCTGTCCTAAGTTATGCATACGAAGTGATTCTACTTTGATTTTAGTTGTATTTGTGAAACTCAGCACTTGAATTTTGCATTTTTACTTTGATTTTAATTATATTTGTGTAATCTTGCACTTGAATTTTGCAGTTTTATTTTTATTTTGATAGTGTTTGTGCAAAGCTGCACTTTTTTATGCACTTTCATTATGCAACAGGTTTGGTTTAAGGTTTATTGTGCAATTCTACAAATAAACTACAAAATTCTGCACTTATATTCTGCAATTGTGTACAAATTCTGTAATTTGGATTAAAGTTGTGTAATTCTGCACTTAGTTAATAAAATTATGCATTTCTGCACTAAAATTTTGTAATTCTGCATTAATATTCTGTAATTCTGCACAGATTTTGTAATTCTGCGCTTAGTAAATTAAATTCTGCAATTCTGCACTAATTCTGAGATTCTGCACTAATATTCTGTAATTGTGCACATAGTTAATTGTGTATTTTTTGCACAAATTCTGTAATTTTGCACTAAAATTGTATAATTCTGCTCTTAGTTAATAAAACTCTGCAATTTCGCACAAATTCTATAATTTTGAACTAAAATGGTGCCATTCATGACTAAAATTAATAAAACAAAACAAAAGAATTTCAGGAAAAAAAATACTTCTTATAAAATTTTTAATTAATATAATTTTATTGCAAGTCAAAGATCCATTGAATAATTGTGCATTAACTAAAATTAAACAACTCTAATGTTTCTATACTACTATTCCTTATGCTTTATTGTACAAGTATATTGTAAACAATGACAAGAGTCATTAAGTACACATACATTGCAAAAAGTGTCAGCCAACTTGCTGAAAAATTTACCAAAAACCAAATTATTCATTTAGAATAGCAAAATGAAATTAAAATTGGGACATATATACGTCTATTTGGTGATACTTTTCTCTTTTCACATGAATGAACCAGACAAATCTTTTAGGACTTCCAGTATATCTTTGAAAGACACCTTTCTGTTACTGTCCAAATGATATACTTTGGAAATAATTGCAACATAGACAAACCAGTAAATTTTGGTACCCCTATTCAATTCAAACAAATCATAGACCTGAAATTCCTCGAGTGTGGGCTATGAACAAATTCAAACAAATCATAGACCTGAAATTCTTCGAGTGTGGGCTATGAACAAATGGAACCATAACAATATGAGGCTAATTTTTTTCCATATGAAAATAATTATGGTGTAACTCAATAAAATGGACGTGTATTAAATATTTGCGCTGCAACTTATGTTTTGCTTTGTTTATTTTTTTTTTATGAAACAATTTTAACGGAACTTGCGTTTATAAAATGGGCTTTTTTTTATTATTTTTTGAAATTTAAAAATGCAGGTTGCGCATAGAAAAAGCATATGAATGCAAAAAAATATATACTTCATTTACTCTCAATCTTTCTTTGACTGTGTCTTAATCCAGTATAAATAAACATCTTTTATATTATCACAAATTGTTAAAAAAGTTATAACCACTTTTTTTATAGTTATCATAAAAATGGAGGAATTTTTGGTATGGTTAATTATGAGTCATTTTTTCTTACAATTTTTTAGAGAAAAAAATAAAAGTAATACATAATTAATTTAATAAATAGAAAAAGATGCAAAGAGATAAAAAAAATTAATAAAAGTAGACAAATAGTTGAAAAAAGAGAATGGAATAAGAAAGAAGACGAAGTGATTGGAAGTTATGCGAAATAAGAATAAGAAAGCATAAACCGTGGTAGCCAACCAGGTTTTATGCTCATAGCTTTTCTTCATAAACCGTGGTGACCAAGCACGGTTTTTAGTAGCATTTTTCCTTCATAATCCGTGGTAAAGAACGTTTCCTAAGTGTAAACCGTGCCAACCTCCCACGATTTATGCACAAATTGAAAATCGTAGTTACCTACCACGGTTTACATAATAACCAAAAAGGACACTCACGTAAACGAATTGAAAATATTGTATTTGAATAAAAATCTCACGCCCATTTTAATTGAGTAAATTGCCCTAATAATAATTACTCAAAGCCCGACAAAAACACTAATAATAATAATACCATTCATAATATCAACAAATATAAATTGAAATCAAATTAATAATTTTGCAATTAATCACATTAATAATGTTTGATCATCACTAATTTAAATTAGAGTTTTCCAAACTCATCAAATATTTTTATACTACTTAAAATATTTTTATTAATACATTAATAACAAAAAATTATTATTGTTATAATAAATATATAGTATTATAAAAAATTAATAATATACTAATGATAATAACAATTACTCATATATAACAAAAACACTAATAATCATTGTTCTTAAAACCGAACTGGATCGGTCGGTTCAACTGGATTAACTGGGAACTGGTCATTTAGTCGGTTCGATTGAGGTGTAAAACTGTCTAACAGAAAATCGGTAAAAAAACAGGTCGAACTGACGATTAATCGGTGAACCGTTTGAACCGAACGATTTTTTTCCGGTTTTCAATTTAAAAAATTAAAAAATAAAAAGATATATAAACTCTCCCCCATTTTCTCTCTCTCACTCACGCACAAGACCCACCCCCCCTCTTTTTCTCTCTACTCCACGGAACCCTAGCCCCCTTTTCTTTCTCTCTCCCAGCCAACAGCAGCAGGAGCCATTGCCCAATGCCCAACGCTGACGTCACCGACGAACTCGTCTCCTCAGCCAGCATCCAGTCTCGTCGTCGCCGATCCTCTTCTCCTGGATCCCATCTCCTCGAGTCGCTAGGTCTCATCGTCGAACGTAGAGGGTGCTGTCGCGGCTGGGTGGAACTGACCGTGGTGGCATCAAAAATCGTCGCATGTGGAAGGTGAAAGTATACTCGTCGCTGCCATCATTTCTCTTCCCCTCGCCGTCAGCTCTCTCCGTCGCTGTCGAGCCCTCTCTCTGTCTTCGTTGTTGTTGGCCACCCTGAAATCGTGTCTCCGTCGGTCCGTTTTCATCGTCGATCCCCCTCTCCCGCGCGTCAAGCCTGTCTTCAATCCCCCTTGTGCCTGAGCTCACTTCCCCTTTTCCATCGCCGTCACTTGGATTCCTCCTTCGCCGCCGGTCTTCAATTTAATTTTGCTTGTTTTTGTAGTTTTATTTGGTTTCTGATTTCTGATTCTAAGTTTACTAATTTCTTCTTAGCTTGAGTTTATGAATTTCTGAGTTTGTAAGCAGATCCCTGTCCTGCTTCAGTTTTTATTTTTGGGAGTTAATTGCTATTTTTTTGGATTTGATCATGTTGATTGTTGCTTGTTTGTCTGGGTTAATTGTTGTTTTTCATTGCTGTCTTCTGCATTTAATTTCTGTTGATTGTTGCTGTCTTTTGCTTTTTAGCTTTTAATTTTGTTAATTAAATGAATTAATCAAGTTTTTTTATTCTGTTTTTGTAAGTTTTAAATTATAATTTTGTTCTGTTTTTAATTTGTTACTGCAATTTGATTTCATAATCTGTTTGTTTGATTTCATAATATTTTTGTAATTCTGTTTATTTATTCAAATTATGATTATGGTTGTTCAAAATTTAAATTATGATTATGTTTGCAAATTCATTGGTTAGTGGTTATTACTAATTTATTTCAGTTGTTTGTTATTTTTTATTATTAGGTTATAGATTGAAATTTTATTGAAATTTAAATATTTAAA
>NC_029787.2:34391177-34393707 GCF_000816755.2 Arachis ipaensis | reverse complement strand
ATAAAACTAACAGTTAAAATATAAATAAATAGAATACAAATAAATAAATTTATTCATCATAAAAATATAAAAAAATACTCGTCCATTGAGTATGATCCAGATATTCAATAATATATTCTTGAGGTAATGTAAAATCACGAACCATTTTTTCTCTTAATTTTACTCCTCACCCACTTAAACTGTTCCCTCTTCTTTTTGCTATTCTTTTTCCTCCCTTCCTTGCAACCAAAAGCCTCAAACCCTCCTGATGAGCGGATATTTTATACGCTTTTTGGCATAGTTTTCATGTAGTTTTTAGTATGTTTTGTTTAGTTTTTATTAAGTTTTTACAGATTTTAGTGTTAAATTCACATTTTTTGATTCTACTTTGAGTTTATGTGTTTTTGTACAATTTCAGGTAATTTCTAGCTAAAATTGAGGAGCTGGAGCAAAGTCTGATTCAGAGACAGAGAAAGCACTGCAGATGCTGTCTAAATCTGACCTCCTTGCACTCGGAAGAGTTTTTCTAGAGTTACAGAAGTCCAAATGGAGCGTTCTCAACGGCTATAAAAAGTTGACTTCCAGAGCTTTCCAGAAATTTATAATAGTTCATACTTTGCTTCAGATTAGAAGGCCCAAAATTGGCGTCCAATGCCAGCCTCCTGCCCCCTTCCAGGCGTCCAATGCCCAAGGAGCAGAGCCCAGCGTCCAAACGCCCAGAGAGGACCCCCTAGCTAGCATTTCACGTCCTAGAGGCCTCATAGCACGTGGATCTCATCAAAGTTCAGCCTAAGCACTCACCAAGTGGGCCCCAAAAGTGGATTTTAGCACTAAAAAGATTGTTTTACCCTTACTAGTCATTGTTTAAGGGATTAGATTTATGTTATTCAAACACTTTTGACCATCTTTACCATACTTTACACGTTTACCATTGTATTTCTTTTCAGTATGAGTTTCTAAACCTCCTAATTTGAGGGGAGGAGCCCTGCTGAGTCCTATGAATTAATAAAAGTATTACTGTTTCTCTTCGATCCGTGTGTGATTAATTCTAAGATGTATATTCGTACTTCAACATGGTGAATAGGATGATCAGTGACAATCAGCTATGTTCATCATACTGAGACAAACGTGCCTGACAAACACCCATGTCTACTTGGGTTCATGTGAATACTTCAGTGGAAAGCATTGAACCACCAGCTTGAATTATACATCTCTCAGACGGCTAATCTACGACTTCGTTGGGGACTTCTCGAGACACCAGGTCAGCCAATTTACGGGGAGATTAGGGTCTCTGTGGTAGAGGATAGAAAATGAGAAAAGAAGTAGCAAAAATTGGTTGAAGAAGTGTGGGAAAAAATGTGGCTAAGAATCGTGCCTGAAACAAAGAGAAAGAGGAGAGAATCGCGTATGAGACAGAAGAAAAAAAGGAGGTGATTTTGGCTTGTGTAACTGAAATTGATGAAAGTAGGGATGGAAAAACTTCCCGAGACGCGGGAATCCCTACGGGGACTGCCCCAAATGGGGATCTGACTGTGGAAAATTTTTTCCGCGAGGATGGAGATGGGGGACAAAATTCTCCCGAGGCAAGTGCGGGAACCCGAACGGGGATCCCCGGGGATGGAGATGGGGGACAAAATTCTCCCGAGGCAAGTGCGGGGACCCGAACGGGGATCCCCGCCCCGTCCCCGCTATTCCCCGTCCCTACTTTTTTCAATTCAGAGATCCCTAACGCTGTTCATACTCCATCCAACCTCTCTGCAGCCACCCCCTCGCCACTCTCCCTTCTCACCGCGTCGTCACACCTCACCATGCCATCACCCTCACTGCGTCGTGCTTTCTATTTGTGGCGGTCCTTTTCGTAACTCTGCCGTCGTGTCCGTTCTCCTCTCTGTTGCCGTGTCTCCCACCTCGTCTACTACTTTGTCCTTTGACTCGTCGTTGCGTCCCCCCACTGCTTCATTTCGAAAGAAGTCACCATCGTGTCATTTAGACTTTTTATATAAAATCTTACTGTTTTTGTATATAATAGATACTTGCAGATCTAATCATATGAAAATTAATAATTAGTTAGAACTATCAGATAGATGGGGAATGGGGTCCCCGCGGAAAATGGGGCCCCGTGGAGAATGGGATGGGGAGCAATATTCCCCCACGACAGGAAATGGAGACGGGGATGAGGAGCAAATCTGAGGACGGGGATGGGGAGTAGGGAGGCATCCCCCGCCCCCGCCCTGTCCTGTTGACATCCCTAGGTGGAAGTGAGGTGGAACGCGTATTATCAGTAAGAGTGGTATTTGTTTTTCAATTTTTTAATTGTTTTATTTGTGTATGTATTTATATACGGTGGTGGTTGAAATTGGTGTACATGTAGCATAATTAATAATTTTAACATAAAAAGATCCTTTTTAATAATTAAATATTCTTCATAGTCCTTGAAAACAAATTTTCTAAATTTTTTAAGTCTTAAATTTTAAATTCTATTTTTAGAGTATAAATTTTAAGTTTTAAATGTTAAAATTCTAATGCTAAATTCTAAATTCTAAAAATTAAA
>NC_029787.2:34388051-34390957 GCF_000816755.2 Arachis ipaensis | reverse complement strand
ATTTTGGTCATTTTGGTCATTAATTATTCATCAAATATTTAAAAATATGAATTAATGTATATTATTAAATTACTAAACTAAAAAAATTAGATTAATAACTAAAAGAGGTAGATAAAAATAATAAATTATGATGTTTTTCATATTTTTTTTTTCCTTTTTGGTAAAAGAGGTACACTCGCACGGCAATAATACGATAGTTTAATTCTTTTGGGGGGGTGTATAGTAATGGGGCATTAGGCTGCTAACGAGTTATATCTCAAACAGTATAGTCTTTTCATACTCACTTGAAAGTTGCAGGTTTGAATCTCTCTATCTTTGGTAAAAAAAAAAAAAAAACAAACAAAACAGGGCATTAGGCCTAAAGAAAAGAATTAAATAATTACCAAGCAGGCTGATATAACTTTCCTATTATCATCAAATAAAATACATTTTAGTAGGCGTTAGTTTTTTATTTGTTTTTGGTCATTGTAGGCCTTAGTTAACCGTCCGTTTATGATTAATAAGTGACCCTGGCCCAAATGGTATGAATAGTAAAGCGTATAAATGTTGCCACTACCCAGTGAACCATAATAAAACTATCAGACCAGAACAAAAGCCCAAAAATGACCAATATTTGAAAAAAAATTTCCCTGGAAACTGGACAGGATTAATTTATTTATTTATTTTTGGTATGAATTTGTGTTAGACTTTGAATACAAGTTCATCTCATAGTGCATGCCTATTTATTTCCTTAACACAAGGCTATTTTCCTTTTCCTCATAATTATATGTCCAATAGTTTATAAATTATAATGAATACATAAGAATTTACAGTATCATTTAATAAATTAAAATTCGAACTCAACAAAGTATATACCTTAATGATTGGTATACAATATATATTAAAATATAAATTATATTAAAATAAAAAATTATATTTATTTATATATAAATACATAATGTTAATTAGTAATTAATTTCAGTATATAACTAACATTTTTGCAAACCATGATAATTTAAAGGAACAATGATAATTAGTTAATTACACATACATTTAATCTTTGTATATTGTCAAGATTTATTAATAATGTAACTCAACCTTGTACTTGGTTAATGGGCTGTGTACTCGGATATGGATAACAATATGTGTGCAAAATTTACGTGTTAAATAGGCGAGCTAAAAGAGTACAATTATTGTGAATGTAGCAGAAGTCACCAAATTGAATGCGGCACATTTCAGATTCATTGAAAGAGAACGAGTTTAAGGATGCCAAGGAAAGACAGGAGTTGGACGGGGTGTTAATGAATTTATGATTTATGGTACCGCCAATTTGGATAGGAAATGGAAATTGCAGTTTATTTAGTGTCAGCAGAACAGAGCCTATACCCTTTGCAGTTCTTACGATTAGACAGACAATAAATACAAATGTCATCGACCGTTAGAATTTAGACCATCAAATTGTTCCATTTTTATGTAAAATTTAATTGAAGTGTATAAAAATTAATATTCAAAATTTAATATAATTTTGATTATGTTGCAATTTTCGTTCTATCATTTGATTATGTGTGCTCAGTGGTCTTGAACTATCATCTAGTCACATATTCACTTGATTATTGAAATTGTTTTTTTTAATTTTTATATATAAAATAAATAAATAAATTGAAGATTTATATAGATATAGTCATATTTCATCGTTGAAGGGAAACTTCAAGTTTCTATGCTTCTCTATTTTTTGAAGTAGACCTGTAACCTGTTTGTCTCTTGTAATATGCTGAAAGTTGAACGTAATCTGATTCCATGTGTGTCAACGGTTGAGGCGTTCAGCCCGAGTTGGCAAAGAGAGAAAGCAGAGAAATAGTCAAAATTAAAATCCTAAACAAACACGCATGCTTAAATTAATATATGAAGATTTGCATTAAGTTCCAGGGACTTCCCCTTCAGTAGGCATAATTCACGCTATACTCAACATGCATAATTAATTTAATTACACGCAAATTGACTACTACTCCTCTTGCTCTATCTTATTATCTAATTAATCTTATGCACCTTTTAAGTTACACCTCACAGCACAGGACCCATCAATATTGGCCATCTCAAGAACCTATGTAACCGCCCACCTTTGAAAAAAGACCATAAAAAATTGAATTACTAAAAGAAGTCAATGTCCAGGTGGAAATTCTCAGTTCCTTTTTGCCTCTAAATTTTTTAATTGGTTTATTGTTAGAATTTAGAAGAAAATTAACGTGAAATCATTCTCTTTAAAAGGAAAAAACAGGGGGGCAAAAGCTGTGTAGCATGGGTGCCACGTGAATTGCGCGTGAATAGGTGACAGATTAGATTTGATTGAGGTGGGCATGCAAGGCATACAAAACAAGTTAGGGAATAACCAATAGTAAATAATGGCTCCACTCATTTAATACACAGCAAATGTTTAAGGTCCTGCTCAGTAGCACTAGCAACCAGCAATTGCTCAGTGCTCATACCCCATATGGCCATATTTAATCTTCTGATCAATTCGCATTACCCCATAGTTGCTCTCGTTTTATTCACTCACAAGAAGCATTGCATTCGAATGGCGTATATGCTAATGTATATTATTTCATTTCTTTATGATATTGAATGGAAACATAATAAATGGACAATTGAAAATTCATTACGTCTGCGCATTAAAAATTAATAATTAAATTAGTGATTAATATAAAATATATGTATTTATATATAAATGTAATGTGATTTTATTTGTATCCGGATTATTTTGTTAGACATTTTGTTTTCTTAAGGAAATTATGATTCACAAGATACCTGCGGAAAAAAAGTTTTGGTGAAAATTATATCAGGGATGTCTTTTGAAAAAAAAAAAAAAACATAATTCATTGGTGAAAATTCCAGTGAATCTTCTCTTAATGAATGCCGAATTGGGGGAAGAC
>NC_029787.2:34387609-34388024 GCF_000816755.2 Arachis ipaensis | reverse complement strand
ATATTATTACTAATATTTTTTAATTAAACAAAATTTTTCAAATCCCATAAAGTGGATTCTTTTTCTTCTTGTGAGCGTCCTTCTTGATTCATTTGGTATTAATTCTTGCTGTTTCAACTGCTACAATTGAAAGATCTTTTTCAGTTATAAATATTGTGAAGAATAACTTAGAAACAAGATGAAAAATGAATTTTTTGCTAATTATCTTTTAATTATATTAAAAAGAAAACTGCTAAAAAATTTGACACAGATTCTATTATCGATAAATTTTATGACACGAAAAATCGACCACTTCGTTAGTAAAAAGTACATGTATTTTTTGTACTTTAAAACATATTCTATATCAATATATTTTTATAATACATCTTACGTTATATAATTTTTTGCAAAATTTTTAATATCATATATGTTATTG
>NC_029787.2:34383775-34387578 GCF_000816755.2 Arachis ipaensis | reverse complement strand
GCCCCATATATATATATAATTTTTTTTATAAAATATTTTATATATTCAATTAATTATCAAAAAATTTTTATATATATTAAAAAGAGTAATTATCCAAATCAGTTGTCAAAAAATTTTTTAAAAGCGGACATTTTAGTCCATAAAAAAAATTATGCGCATATCAATTTTCAATATTTTTTTCTGCTAGACATAACAATTTTCGCCCATTTTCCAACATAATTCACTAACGGAGAATGCTGATTTGGTAGATAAACTTGCACACATGGTAGTTAAATATCCACGTGTGCGAAAAGAACAAAACAATTCCTGGTCTGTAATCACAAAGCAGTGTCGTACGGTGCCTTCTCATATTGAAGGTATCATTCTTCATCGTTAAGGCTTTATGTTGAAATCCGTGGGATATCACAACTAACACTAATAGCAGTGTCACTGCCAAACTCATAATTGCTGGTGGGAAATCAAACAGCCACAGCGAGAAGCAGGACTGCTCTAATTTCAACAACAGTGTGGAGGAGCACATGGCGGAGCAAGTG
Organism: Arachis ipaensis; assembly: GCF_000816755.2. Taxonomy (NCBI): domain Eukaryota; kingdom Viridiplantae; phylum Streptophyta; class Magnoliopsida; order Fabales; family Fabaceae; genus Arachis; species Arachis ipaensis. The sequence continues at coordinate 34,387,045 of NC_029787.2, read as the reverse complement.
GATGAAGAAGAGGAAGAAGCAGAAATAGAAGAAGACGATGAAGGGGTACAAACTAGATATGCTTCTTAACAGTCTTTGAGAACTCCTTTCACCAATCTCAACCAGGCCGATGCTAACCTCGCCCTTGTCCGACCTCTTCAGGAACAGGTTCCTTCTTTATCTTATCTTTGATTTGTTTTGTATAATCTTCGCAACGAAGACGGCGACAATTCTGCCTTTGACACGACGATTCTGCCTCTAAAAATTCTATTTAGGCATGCGACGATGACGTTCTCTTCGAATTGGATCAGGTGCTAATTCAATCAAAAAATAGAAAATGGATCGAGACAGTGTAGGAGGAAGACGAGGGGTAGATCGAGAGAAGGAGGAGGATAGAAAAGAAATAGGTGGCAGTGGCATGACTGGTGTTGGAGGTGACAAAAGACAGAACATGGAATGCCAAAAGAGCTGTTGTTGCTGAGTGACAAAGGAGGCGTTCCTTTTTTGTGCGATGGAAGAGTTGCGATGATGATGGTACCAGATATGAGATTTCACAAAGAGGAGGTGGATGGTGAGGGAGAGTGAGGTGGTGAAGGTGGTTGGGTCTAACTCTGGAAGGAAAAGAGGAGGAAGAGAGAAAAAGAAAAAACAGAAGAAGGAATATAGAAACAATGGCGGTGATTTAGGTGGTTAGTGAGTCGTGCCATGGACTATTTTGTTTTTCTCACACAGATAGACATTTAATTGTCACATGTACAAGTTTATTTGCTAACTTAGTATTTTTTGTTAGTGAATTATGTTAAAAAATAGATGAGAAACTATTATGTCTGATGAAAAAAAATGTTGGAGACTAAAATAACTATTTTTAAAATTTTGAAAGACTAAATTTTACTCTATTAAAAATTAGTTAAAAAAAGTTCATATATATATATATTCTAATTAAAAAATTAGCCATTAGAATTATCAAATCTATTATAATAGAATAATACTCGTCTTATGTATATACAAAAATAGTCACTAAGGTAGCGTTTGTTTTGAGGTATTGAGATAGAAACTGGAAGACTGAGATTTAGTATTATGTTTGTTGGTTCAGAGACTGGTATTAAAATTTCTGTATCTGTCCCTAAAATTTCAGTATTTCAGTACCTCCAACAAGTAGGGACACAATGGACTAAAGTTTTTAGAGATGGAGACTGAAACTTTAATAACATTTTATACCTAAAATATCCTCATTTCAATTAATTAATTTTAATTTTATCCTTTATGCAAATTAAATTATAGTTTCATTCTTGTTTCAATTTCTATCTCTCACTTTGTACCAAACAGAATACTGAAATTTATTTCAATCTTTGTTTCTTAGTCTCTGTCTCTCAGTCTCAGTCTTTTCGTCTCTGTCAATATGTATAACTATAAATAAATAATATATAATAATTAATTTAATAGTTAATTTTTAATGTATATAATTTTTTTTACCAAAAATATATTAAAAATTTTTTTATTAAAGAACTTGTAGATTTAATTTCTAGTAGCACACAGAGAATATGAAAAAAGAAAAACCGTGTTATGTTTTGCTCATTAATGATATATCAACGATCAGCAAAGCCTTGTCCCTTTTTCTCTATTAATTAAATGGTACCTAGAAAATTCGATTTACCTGATTAATTAACTTGTGTCAGTACCTGATATGCCATACCATATGGTTTCTCATTCAAAGAATTACGACACGGAATAGTTGGAGTTTTCTAATACTGGGGCCAAATGTAATTTAAATTTTCTAAGAAATAATTTTCAAATGCTTTGATTGAATGTATGTTATCCCGAATTGAGGAAATCTAGTAACTAGTAAAACGATGGAGGAAAACAACAGATATGCATGGATGTTGTTGTGTCATGGTTTTCTTTTTCCAAGGAAAATTGATAAACAATATATGAATACACCAGATGAAAAGCGCCAAGCTTTGTTCCAAGTTTTACTGGAAAGTGAAAAACTAGCCCCTTTATCTTTCACATACATATGGGTGACAATGTGAATATTGTGACAGTAACCTTAGCCTGAAAAATAGTACTACTCTCTTTGTTTCACACTTTCACTCAGCAAGATGACCAAATTGACGACCCTATACTTAGCGTCGAGTTATGTTATTTTTATTACAATTCAAGCGTTGTTTAGCAACTGTAATTAATAATAATAACAACAAAATCATAGATTCCATCTTCATTTTATTTATTTTTGTAAAATGTTACTTTGACTCTTCTTGTACACAATCCAAGTATAAGAGATAAAATATGCAAAATATCTGAATATGGGACCCCGCATGCTTTCATCTTTTACAATAGAATTATTTATACTTAATTAAAAAGTCAAAATAGCATTACTCCCCCACCCCTTCCTCCACCTCCTTCTTCTTCTTTCCCTTTTACTCATATTTTTATTTTGTATCACTTTGAAATCGTTCATGGTTAATTAAAATTAATGACCAAGCATGTATAATAGAAAATGTATTTATTTGAGTGTATTACATGGAGCTAGAAATTGGTGCTTCCAATTTCTTTGAAAAATTTCACCCATCAATTTTAAAAAATTGGATATATCTAATATTACACTAACTAATATTAATCTAATATTAAACTAATATTAATAGAATACTAATAGAATAGAAATAGAATCGTCTTTTTTGTATATTCTTTTCGGTTCGGTTGTTACCGCGCACTTTAGCAATCGATCGAATCGTATAGATATCCCTTCAATACAACGTAGGTCATCAAAAGGGTGCATAACTATACAGATAAGTTCACACTAACCCGTCAATTTTAGATCTAATTCGGAATTTTTTTTGGGAGGTATTGGGAAGGAATTAAAATGTAATAATATCGATTCATACAAATACAGAAGAAAATGTTATCTATTGATTCAAATGCTATACCTACGAAATAGGAATAGAGAAAGAAAAAAGAAAAAACTGAAAATTTCACACAGTACTTTTGATTGAAAAATCAATCTAATTTATTTCGTATTTTTCGCTCAATGAGAAAATGGGTTAGATTCTGCAGGATCGATCAAACTTGTGGGACTTAAAGAATGATGAAAGAAAAGAAAAAAATAAAAAAAATAAGTAAAATGTAATAGAAGAGTCCCAGTTTCAAACGAACAAATTCAAAACTTGATTAAATTTTTTTTTAATTCTCGAAGAATGAGACAAAAACAAAAGGATTGATCGAATAATATTTCTTGTTCTTGTTAAAAGATCGTGATTTGACCATTCACATAAAATTTTAAAATATTTTTAAATT
>NC_029787.2:34382878-34383353 GCF_000816755.2 Arachis ipaensis | reverse complement strand
TTGCCAAAAGTAGTCTAAATTTAATATTTTTATATAAAACTTTTTAATTTTATAAGTGTTATATTTATATATAAAGCTTTTTAATTAGCGCACATTCCACACATAGTCATTAGACAGAGGTAAGTAAGTAGACCCTCTGAAAAGGACAAGTAATAAGTGATGTGCGAGACCTAAAGGAATGAGGAAAGAACATGTGGACAAGAACAGTATTAGAGTCATAATGAGGGAGTTTAAGGAGAAAAGAAAAATGCAGGTAGGGGGTTAAAAAGAAATAAAGATTAGTAGTAATAATGAATGAAGCGAAGTGAAGAGAAGAGGAGATGAAAGGAATGGTTAGACATTATTAGGTAACCCTTCCAGCCCATGTCAGTATGGAAAATTCCCCATCCCTATTGCTCGTCCGATGCTGCCAGGCTGTAGTGAGTAGTGACCCCTTCGGCTTTGGTCCAAGCCATTAAGGCCTCACTCTCACTGG
>NC_029787.2:34382140-34382809 GCF_000816755.2 Arachis ipaensis | reverse complement strand
TACATGGTCAATAAAATCTGAAAAATTCATTAAAATAGAAGCACATACTACTAATATATACTAAATAAATATAGGGAAATATCTTTGTAGATGGTGCATGTAGCATAGTATAGAAGGGAAGCAGGTGCATATGGGAGTATTAATGACGAAGGGGGAAGGCGAGGTTATAATGTGGGCATGAAAGCAGAACCATTCGTGTGGGGGTCACTTGCAAAATAAAAGCCCCACCCCCTTCTCTCTCTCTCTCGTACACACACACACACAAACACAGAGCCACACTAAGTCTCATTCTACTACTCCCACGTATATAAGCACAAGCGCCACCCAACTCAGTAGTAACTCGTACTAATACTCAGTGTTCCACACTGCATTCTCAGTTCTCACACACAACTATCTGCTATACTACTAGTTAAGTAGTATTATCAAGAATGGGTGAGGACCTACCAAGCCCAAACTCTTGTTATTCTTCTTCTTCGTCAGTTAGTCTGGATCCGGAAAAGCAGAAAAGTGCGGGAAAGAGGGGGAGGGAGAGGAGTAATAACAAGAATAATAATAAGCACCCGGTGTACAGAGGGGTGAGAATGAGAGCGTGGGGCAAGTGGGTCTCTGAAATCAGAGAGCCTCGTAAGAAGAATCGCATCTGGCTCGGCACCTTCGCCACCCCCGACA
>NC_029787.2:34376891-34381320 GCF_000816755.2 Arachis ipaensis | reverse complement strand
CACTCTAACTGTCCCCGTGACGTCCAGGCCGCCGCCGCCAAAGCCGCCTCCATGGACTTTCTCTCTCCCTCATCATCATCATCATCGTCGTCGTCGTCACCATCATCATCAATATCGTCGTCCGAGGAGCCATCGACGCCGGAGGAGCTGGGGGAGATAGTGGAGCTGCCAGCACTAGGAACGAGTTTCGAATCGGCGGAGGCGAACAAGGAAATGGTGTTCTTGGAGCCAGTTGATGGGTGGCTGTATCCTCACCCATGGTGGTATCACAGCAGCAGCATTTATGAGGAGGAAGTGAGGGAAGATTGCGGTGTCTATTTTACCGGCGGGGATCAGATTTCAATGCACACTCAGTCTAAGTCTCACCAGTACACCACTCTTGACCTTGATCCTCCTTCCTTGTGGCAATACTAATCTCATCTCTGCTCTACGTGTAACGTGTGTGCTTTCAGTTTTGCTTTCAATTCCTTTCTTTTCTTTTCTTTTCTTTTCTTTTCTCATCTTATCATTATTAGACAACCCCTTTTTTTATTACTACTACATATAAGATAAGACTATATTTTCTCTTTATTTTGTTTTAACTTTGCATGTGAGCCTTTTGCAATTTTTCATCTTAAGTGCTCTTAATGCATTTTTCCCCCTCAAGTTCACGTCTTTCTCTTTACTTTAGGTGTGAGGTTTGTAATGCTCTTCCTTGTTAATAATAATCTCTTTCGTTTCCACTTGTAGCACAAATAGTAAGCCCTTTTCTTTCTATTTATTTATTCATTCTCTGTTTTGTTGTTCCTTCGTTCGTGCGGGGTCAAAATTGAATATGTATGATGTTGAAACTTACATGAACAAAGTGATTCAGAGCTCATATAATTATGCTTTTCGGAGACAGGAATAAATGAAAGCTTATAAAATATAAAGTAGATTCCCTATAACAGAGAGTAACTCTATTTTAATCAATGGCTACCTACATCACCAATTTGGGCCCACAAAAAGTTAATAAATTAAAAATAGAACTTGGAAGTTTTAATGACGATAATAACATGACACACCTCCTCTTCATTCTAACGATTTTTCTCAAAGATTTGCAATTTGTAAATGAATCTATCTATCTATTTCTGTTCTAAACCAAGACGCGTACAGCTACCAATGGTGTCTTGACACGCGACGCGGAGGTCCTTGTTTCCTTTTTCTTTGGCCGTATTACCTTTTATTTAGGGTACTGCAAAATAGTACTTGCTTATTCGCTTTACTAAATTAGTAAATTTGCAGTGTGCAGTAAAGCCCATATCTTAATAAATAATGATTAAACAGGTGAGGCGCAGTTATATCATTTTTCATTTTTCATTTTAGAATGTTGTCAAAGACTCAAAACCTTGAGGCTTTGAATCATAACATGGTCAGAAAATTTATGATCACTGAATAGTTTTAATGTGCTAGTACACGTATATGCTGTAGCTACGACCCCGGATCAGATAAGTTTCCTTGGGTTGTTAAATATTCATGGTCAATTTAAGGATCTACTAAGTGTTAGCGGCACACAAATTCAGGATCCCAACTCAAAGCACACAATTTTTAGCAGCCTCCAATCACATTAGTTGTAGCCTACACCAGTTGACAACACAAGAGAATCTATTGAAAACTCAGAGGGAGCAGGAGCACTGAACGATTTTTTTTTTTGTAAATACAATAATGATGAAGAAAAAAAAATATGTCTAATTATCAAATTTTTTTTTAAATATTGAACGTTGTTATATTCGCATAGTATTGAATGTTTTTTTATTTAATTTTTCTTTATTAACAGTAGTACTGTATTATTAGCTAGGAAGATTTTTAATCAGAATGTACATGATAAGAGACTAATAGTAGTAGTATATTATTTTATTCATCATGTAACGAAGAAGAATAGTATATTGTTCACAAAAGGTTTTTCAGGGCAAAAAACAAATTAAAGTAGTAAATGCAGAAAAGAGGAGTGCCAAAATTCGTATGTCACACTTGGCACAATTTGTTGTGGATAATTAGTCTCACCCCTCATCAGAACTGTTGAACATCTATTTTCATCTACCGTTCATGACATTAATTAAATAGTATTGTGGTCCATATATAGATATACAATCTACGTTGGAATGAAGATCCTGAATGTGACATAATCCTGCGATCTGCCTTCGCATATTACTCATATATATTCAAATGAAACAAATTTGCCCCTTCTGTATGATCGTTCCCTTCTAAAAAGAAATGGTTTGTTCGTACTATAATTTGTGGCGACGATATATACTCCTTTCATTGTTGTACGAAATATGGTCCTAACCCTACAAATTATGATTCTATAAATTCTACAAAAATAAAACGAAGCACACTAGTATTTGTAGTTTTGCTCAAATCAACAAGCGTTCCTATTTCTGTGGTTTATTATACAGCTTTTCTTATGTATAATAAAGTATTTTTTTAAACGGTAATATTACGAAAACAAAAAAAAACAGTTAGAAGTTATTTTATCTACCTTTCATCAATTGTTACAGTAATTAATAAAAATTAAATAAAACAAATTGTGACTGATTTTGGTAAAAATTTTTTGGTTACCAAATATTTTTATTTTCTAAATAAAAGTAAAACGAAAATATCTTCATCGAGTCGTCATCACTCATCAGCCCTAACTCAACATTATTGGGATGCACCGATATGATAAGTGGACACCAGTTACACACCATTAGAGAAAGAGTGACTTCTGCTCCAATAATTGAGCAAAAGCTTTTAATCCATGTCTTATCCATGTTCAATTCATAATTTCTCTTCCAACGATTCATTTTAATATAAAAACTTTTGATAATAATAATATTATTACTATAAACAGTCCTGTTTATACTTTTGAAGTTAATAACGGTAATACTACGAAAACAATAAAAAAACAGTCAAACACTTATTTAATGTACTAAATAAGGTAAATTATAGTTAATTTTGATTAAATTTTTTTTATTATTAAACATTTCTGAGTTAATAAATTGATACTATTATTTAACGATAATGTTAAAAAAATAAAAAAAATCAAAATTTATCTTATTTAATATTTATTAATTATTACAAGATAAATTCTGACTAATTTTAACTAAAATTTTTTGGTTATTAAATATTTTTGATTAATTAATTCCAATTCCTTGCTAATTTTCACTTTGAAAAAATGGTTGAAATTTTAGATAAAAAGTGCAAAGGACATGAAAAGGGTACCCGCTGCAAAGCTCGGCAGAAAAAGAAAATGGCCATGGCTGGTATTGATGCCTTCTATCTATTATCAAATAAAAGCTCACTTTTGTACTATGGTTAATGGCTCCCATGCATTGAGCTAACCTTGTTTTTTCAACCTATCAAAATTAGCCATATACTACTAGCTAAGACTTGTCAAGACTCAATAGGTGTTAAGAGTTAAGACGACGAGAGGGAAGGGAGCGGATCGCGGGGACCCATTTGTTTGCATACTATTTTTGTGTTCTAGTACAGATGTACGTCTACAAGCTAAGTTAGATCTTCAAAACTAGAAATGAGATTGATTTGATTAAATTAACAGAAAAGGACAAAATGATCGTGACTTTTTAATTTTTAGATATTTAAATTTTTTAGAATTTAAAAATATATTTAAGTTTCTACCTTTTTAAAATTTAGAAATATTGATTCCTAAGTCTAATTTGTCCAATTTAAAAAATTCTCTTACGTGTACATCTGTATCAATTATGTTAGTACAACGGGAGTCACATTTAATTTTTCTATTGAATCTGATATACCCAAGTGAACATGAAGGATCGATATATCTAAATTTTGAAAATACCAAAAACTTGAATGTATTTTCAAATCCTTAAACATTAAAATATCTGCGGATCAAAAGGCCACTTATCATTTTTTCTAAAATTTAAAATAACAAAAAAAAAACCTACAAAATAAAAAATTAAAGACCTATTTATTATTTTTTTTTTAACTAATAAATGAATGGATTGGTGATGGACGGCTTATCAAGATACCAATTAACAAGATTATAGGTAGATTAATTATTGTTCTCCGTGTATCTATCGAATTGTTAGCGCTGTCTCTCATGTTCCCATCCTTTGCTGCTTTAATTCCTTTGCTTTATTAATTGTGAAGAAATAAAAGTGCTGAATCCTTCAAAAAGTGAGCGATTTACAGTAATAATATTTTATATATATTGTTATGTTATGTGGTAAACCAATTTTGTGTTGCCAATATTTTTATACAAATTTTGCTGACCTTGAATATAATGTTGCAATAGAATCTTCTACTCTAGCAAAAAATTAGTCTTATATTAGAATTAGATATTTCAATTACACCAATTAATATTTTAAAACTGATAAAAATACGAGACATTAGTCTTTAATAATATAATGAATCACTTGATAAAAAAAAATAAAAACACTTATGTATATGATGT
>NC_029787.2:34369090-34376864 GCF_000816755.2 Arachis ipaensis | reverse complement strand
AATGAATCAATGAATCCTTTTAATTTTTTTTAGAAGATAAAATGTAATCTCTCACTATTAATTTTATAAATGAAACTAAAAATAATATAAAAATATTAAAAAATTAAAAATTACACTTTATTCTTTGAATTAAAAAAATGAAAGAATTTATTTTTCTCACACATACATGCAAAAACTTTTCGATGCAAAGTTGACTTCATCTAATTAATAAAGGAATTAAATTCTAGTGTGATTGATTTTAATCCATCTAATTTAAATAGTGATAGTTAATTACCCAACTAATCATTCCTATTCCTTGGTAGTTGGTATAAAAGATGTTAACAGAGGATGGTCTACTCAGATTCCACCATCACATGCAAATGCAGGCGCTCCAAAATACCAAAGCACTATTTTGCTTTAATTAGAAACAAAATTAAACAACAATGAATCGTTCATGAATACATACAACAGAGATGTTAGCTATTAACATTTGAATCTCAACACAGAATCTGGACAGAAACCTCAAAACTAAACCCGAATTAAAAATAATATTAATTTTCTCCTTGTTGTCAGCATACAGCACATTATATATAGGTTAATTCTCTGATGCGGAAGTACTTTAATGTCAAATTTGTCTCAATAAAGTCTCGAAAAAACAAAAAATTTGTCAAAAATTATTAAAATTTATTATTTTTAATTTTATTTAATGCGCCTTGCAATAAATAAATGCTGAATTAGTTTGGGCAAGTTTGTCATCAACTTTTTGCAAAGTACACATTTTTCTTTGCATTTTAGTATAGTTTTCAACAATAGATGTTCAAATTAGTGGTTAGATATAGTGTTAATTGTATTGGGTGTTTATTATAGTAAAGGATGTGCAGCTAGGTCGAGATATATAGAGCACCCTGAAGATATATATGGTAGATAAAGGTTGATATGATGGTAATAGCATAGGGAGTCCCCAGGGTACTGAGAGCAATGTCTCCCGAAAGTTTTTGTCTGTAAAGAGAGGGTTGTGTGGCCTTATTCCATCAAGACAAGTGCTGTATAGCAATGGCTGAATCAGTTTTTGGGCCCTCTTATTATTCTGTATATAAGACAAACAACAACAGTCATCACTCTTACTTGTCATGGAAACTTTTTTATTTTTATTCTTTTTTCGAGTAAACGCCCCTTCTAATTATTCTCCGTTTATATAGAAGATAACGTGACTAGCTACTCTTATCCAAATAAAATGGACATCACTCTAACCTAGTTATTTTTAGACAATAATGATATTTTTGTTAAAAAGTCTGTCAATTACTAATAGAATTAATTTAGCAACGATTTTGATTATTTGTGATTCCTAAATTTTAAACAATTAATTTGTTTATTTTTGACAAAAAAAACTCACCGGTGGTGGTTTATTAGAGAAGAACCATTAAAGAAAATGATATCGCAAGAAAAATAAATAAGTGCAGTATGAAAACTTCTTGAAAATGAAGAAATGGCGTCCTATGAGAAATTGAAGAAATGGTGCACTTTTTCTTTGGTGGGTGTAAGGGAAAAAAAAGATTGTAGGAAAATAAATATTAATGGATGAGATATGGTGACACACTAAAATTGTAAAAGCAGAAGTTATGATAACAAGGACGAGAGAGGTGGTGGTTGAAATTTTTACTATCAATTTCGCTACGTTACCAATAAGAATTCTATCAACTTCTGTCAACTCTTCTCTTATACATGTGTTTAAAATATAATAATTAATTATTGTTGACAATAAATTGACAAATAATATATTGGTACTCTATACTTTTTCTTTTACTATATATAGCTTTGTAGGAATTTAAAAATTAAAAATTTTCCTATTACAAATAAAACTTTTATTAAATCAATTTTTGTTAATATTTGACAATTTTTTTAGTAGAAGAGTTATCTTATTTAAAAATAATGTGATTCTTGTAGTTAACAAAGTGATTAGTACGAATATTGCACAACATACTGCAATTAAAGTATATTTTTCAAATTATATACACCGTTAGAAACATGATTACCTTAAGAACAAGTATCAATTCCTAATGCATCAATTTTAACCCACACAACTTATAACAATAGAAAAAAATTGATCTTGTTGTTTGGAACTATTATAAACAACTTGTTGAATCTGAAAAAATTATGATGGTATATATGCATACATTGTGACAAACTATTTAAGAGTAAAATTTTTTTTTAAATTTAAACATATTTGGCTGAAAAAAAAAAAGAAATATTGAGGCATGTCAAAAGGTATCGTTACTAATAAGATATTAATTTGATAAAAATATTGAAGATCTTCAAAGTAAGAAAAAAAAAGTTCAAAAACAATATGTAGAAAGTGAAGACGCTTATGATGAAATGACAAGAAAATTTGATGAATCTAACATAATGAAGTGCGCCACATAAAAAATAAGGCTTCCGCCACCTACCTCTAGAAAAAGAAAACAAACCAGTGGATTAGAGTCTTATTTTCTATCAATAACAATACCTGGAGTTTAACCAATTATAAAAAGTGTGCTCGAAAGCAAAAAAAATTGTGGAGAAGTATAACATTATTGTTATTGCAAAATGAATGATAAATATCTCTATTATTTAATGCAGTTAATTCAATTTATTATCAACCAATGATTGATGCTATTATAAATATAATGGCCTGCAAGGTATATAGATTCAAATTTTGCAAACGTTATTCATAAGTACGTATTTGTTGAGTAAATTGGTTAAAGATGTGAAAAAATAATTATAAATTATCGTAAAATTGAAAAGCAAATTAGATATATTATCATGGCTGATGAATAGATTGATTATTGTAGATCTATTTTAATTAATTTTTTAGTTTATTATTTTAAAGAAATTATTTTTTTTTAAGTTGTTGACACTTTTCATATCTCAAAAACGGTTAATGCTTTGTTTAAATTATTTAAAGAATTAGTATTTGTTGGTTATGAGCATGTTATACATATAGTGACTAATAAATGTCTGCAAATGATATGTTGTAGCTGGAAGATGATTGAGAAGATGAAGAAAGACGATTAATTAAATTACGAAGATAATCAAGAAAATGATGGAGCAAATAATAATTTTATAGAAAATGTAAATCAAAATAATAATTCTATAGTATAGTTTTAAATTAACAAATGATCTGTATCAGAGTTTAATTTGTTTGTCACGAATTTAAATTAATAAAAATTAAGAGTTTTAAATTTCAGATAGCCTCTCAAAGGAATTACAGTGAGATAACAAGGAACAAGAATTTAAATGACAAGAAATTAAAGAGCAAATAAAGAAATTTAAGTACAAAAAGACATCTTAGTAAAGATTGAGAGTTAAGGTTTTCTATTCAAGACATTGGCCACAAACATGGCAATTAAAAAGAGTTAATCCCACTTCGTTATTCTCAAATATCGGGAGAAAGTCAAATAGGCATAATTGATCTTAATCCACAAGTTCTAGCCAACTTACTAATTAGACTTAGTGAAAGACTAGCGTCAGTGGAAACAAAACTAACTAACAACCCTAAATTACTAATCAATATTGGACATCAATGACTCAATGTCACCTAAATCCTCAATTCCAAGCAAAAAATACAAAATTCTACTCTAAAACTAAAAGAGGCATTTTAACAAACACTAAAAAGGTATAAAATGAAAATATCATAAATTACAAAAATAATAAAGTATATATCTACCAAATGCAAGCAACCAATAAGAACAACTAAAAGGAATATAAATAAATATAAAAATATCAAATTGCATTAAAAATAAACAAGAATTTAACAGTGTTCATAACCCAAAATTGACAAAAATAAAAAAATTAATAAGTAAAACTAAGTGAATTAAGATAGTTGAACTAGGAAATATAAAAAAAAAACTACACTAGAACAAGATCAAAACCTAAATTTAAGAAAAATTTAACTTAAAAAATCCTAAATTCTAGAGAGAAATTGGAGTTTCTTTTTTTTAGAATTCTACCCTAAAATATCATCTAACCTACTACTACACTACTTCCTATACTACTTTTTACACTATTTGGTTGATCCTTCTTGAGTCTTGCCTTCAAATGCTTCAGAAATGAGTTGGATTAGACCAAAATTAGATTAGAAATCACGAGTCACGTGCCATTTTAAGTGAGGTACGAGATTGGGGTCATGCGTACGCATAAAATCTCCAATATTTATTTTTTCATGAAAACTCAACTGTTGCATGTTTTTCTCCATTTCTTCAAGCCATTCTTGCCTTGTAAACCTTCAATCATTCAAACAAATATATCAAGGTATCGAATGAGATAACAATAAATTAAATTTAGCAATTTTCAAGTATAAAAAATATATTTTTTACCAGTAAGTACAATTAGGAGAAATTCACAAAATTATGCATTTTCAATAAATAGGTACAAGATAAATTGATAAAATCTACTCATTTCAATTAAAAAATATCATAAAATATAGATTTATCAAAAAAATAATAATCAAACTCAATATTTGTCCAATATAGAAAAATAAATCAAATTTAAAATCACTCATCAAACATAATTTATAGATGTTATGTACTTTGCATTTTTTTGTATTAAATTAAAATATTTTTGTACTACTAATTAATTTAATGCCTATTTTTATATTTATTAGTTTTAGGTATTTAGAGTTGATTATTGTTAAAATGTAGGTGAATATATGTATTTTAAATTTTAATTTTAACTTTTGATAATTTTATATTTTTATTTAAACGAGACTCATAAACTAAATCAACTATTAACTACTCACATGTTTAACTAGTGATCTAATATTTTAGTATTCTGACCGGTTTAATTATCGATTCAGTTATGATAATTATGTTTAAAACTCCCATCGATTATAAAAATATTTTCTAATAAATTAATTTTTGATAATATTTAATGAAATTTTTTAACAAAAGGTTGTGTTATCTTTTTGGTTGTTAAATTAATTGGGCAAGTTAACAGATTGTTTGAAATTTTTGAGAGAAAAATTAGTTCTACAATCCAATTTTCAATAATGAAATAATTTTTGCACAAGTTAAAAACTCAAATCATCCAGCACAGCAGCTATTGGAAATTGAAAGCAATGATTTGGCTACTAAATTGGGAAGTTGAGAATAATGTCTTTATTTCTTCAATTCCCCGTTTAACTTCTTGAATAATCTAGGTAGTGATTTTAATCGTAGATATAGTGAGTGGAAACATATATAATTGGAGGCATGTTCTAGGAAAACATGTTGAAATTGTAGTGCATCTTGAAACTGTGACATATTAAGTAGTACTTTTTCTATTGCTAAATGGAGAAAAACAATGACTTACGAATTATATATGATATCGAAATTGTGAGCCGTAAAGGAACAGAAAGCTCCATATACACAATCACTCGTACGTTTATTTGTTGTACGCAATTATATTTGTCAGGTAAAGGTAAGGAGGGAAACAAGCAAATTAAGAATCGTGATTGTGATTTGTGACTGTATATTGTACATTGTACATTCTTCTTCCTTCAAATAATCCCTATATAGTGTGGTTCGTAACTTCTTATGCACAAAAGCAGCAGCCACGTCTTAGGATATCATTGCCTTATCTTCTTTCTAAAGCAGGCAATATCCTTGGTGGATGATGAAAGTGAAACAATTATCTTCTGGTCAATTCATAAACCAAACACGTGTACAGTTCCAGAGTATGCTAGCTCGCCTGATCTTTATTATAATTAAGAGGCAGAAAACTTGTGTCACGTTTTCTTTTTTTTTTTACTTTTCAGAAAAATAAAATACAAGAATTTGTGTCTTAAAATATATCTTGTATACATATTCCAAATTTGAACATACTCTTTTATATTAGTATTATGTCTTATAATTTATAAGTTTATCTACATATATGTTATCTAGAAGAGCTTTCTGAAAGTCCTTTGCCAAGTAGTAATTTATGCATGTAGCTAGGCCTAGAAATTAGAATAGATGGACATAACACTTGTCGTTTTTTAAGTGCATATTCAATTTGGAAAGCCCACGACAGAGTTTGTAAAGGCAGATAAAACAATAACAGAGGAATTTGAGATGGCAATAATTGGAAATGAATAGTTAAAGCAGTTAAGTTATTGATTCATATTCCACTGCACTTTTACCTCTTTTCGTGTAGAATTTTCGGTTGGTGGTTGGAAAGGAGGATATATTTTTACATAAAATAATTTTGTTATATGCTTTTAATCATTCGCGTATCATGTAATAATACCTTGTGGTATCATCAATAAACTAGAATCTGACAATAAATTGTATTAATAAGTAATAACTTCTGGTACGGTATAATAATAATAACAATAATAATAATAAACGATAACTATGTATTGTGTTTCATGATTTAATTTCTTCCGTTCTTTGATTTATAGAGTCGGTAAATTTTAAAAATGTTTAGTAACTAACTATGAAGCACGGACACTGACACGTACATGGGACACGACACGACACGACACGGGATACGCTAACACGCGAATTTTAAAATTTTACATGACACGGGAACGTACGTACATATAAAATATAAAATATTTTTTAGATAAATCGTAATAATATTTTAATATTTTATTGATATTAAAATATAAATTAATTTTTTAAATTATTTTTAATGTCTTATTTTAATTATATCAAGTATTTAGAATATTTTTTGTTTTAATAAATACTAATATATACTATATCTAAATTTATTTTAAAAATATATATTAAGAATAAGACCGGATATGCTGACACGTGATGGTATCTAGGTGTGTTCAAGTGTGTCCAGAGAAGAATTTTTTATTTTTTATTGAGACACGATTTGGACACAGCAGACACGCGTGTCGGACAAGTGTCGGTGAGTGTCGTGTCCAAAATGTGTCCGACACGCAGACACGACAACTCAGCAAAGTGTCCGTGTTTCATAGGTAACTAAAGAAAATTAGCCAAAAATAATCATAATTTGTCTTATTTATTATTCATTAATTGTTGCGACAATTAATGACAACAATTAATGAATACTAGATAAGATAAGTTCTGACTTTTTTTTTTTTTGTCTCCTTAACATTACCAATAGATTTTACTTGGTGTGAGTATCAATTAATCGTTTTTCCTTTGTATTATTAAACAGCATCTTTTTCATGGAGAAATATATATAGTAGAAAAAGGACATGTATCTTTTATTAAACTTGTTGGGGAAATATAAGAAAATTTGTAAGCCTTTATTTATTCTCCATTTATAACTATTTGTATTTGAGTGCTGCAATTAAGTGGCAAGGTTGTGAAGTCAACGCACTGTTGATAATGCTTTATGTAATGACAGAAAGCACTCATTAAAATTCTAAAGTAGTCGGATAGAGCTCATCCATGCACATGCTTTGGTTATGAAGTATGAGATCGATAGAAAAATAGTGTGCGAGATAACAGAATTTTTACGTGTATGTAGTAGGAAGAATTTCCCGCCCCCTATCCCTAGCTTCTATATATAACTAT
The DNA here is from genome assembly GCF_000816755.2 of Arachis ipaensis. NCBI lineage: Eukaryota > Viridiplantae > Streptophyta > Magnoliopsida > Fabales > Fabaceae > Arachis > Arachis ipaensis. Next base: position 34,369,398 of record NC_029787.2, on the reverse strand, counting down.
TTTTATGATAATTTTTTGCTTGCTCTCTGCGCAAAAATAAATAATACTCTTGTGTTTTGTTATTTATTTTGTTCTATCTCAATAATATGAGTAAGTTTAAAGTTAATTTTTGTTTTATTAATATTCCAAAATTATATTAAAAAATAATAATAACCTATAATTAATGAATCACAAAAAAGAGAAAAGTGAACTCTGATAAGTAGCAAAATTAATAAATAACAAAAGACATAAATATTATGAAGATAATATTTATATATTATATTTTCTTTAAAAATCCACGAAGTTTAATTTTTATTAAGCCAAAAGAA
>NC_029787.2:34362686-34368884 GCF_000816755.2 Arachis ipaensis | reverse complement strand
ATATGTTAAAGCCATGAGAATTTATTATTTTTTATTATTATTTAGTTATAAACTCAATTTTTTTTGTCTTGTTTTGAAGTTTAGTAATCTAACAACATATTTTATTCCATATTATTAAATATTAATGACTAACTAATGATAAAAAATAAGGTAGTTATCACTTATCAAAGACATACAGTCGTGATTATGATTGTGATTACGTAGTGTACACATTCAATGAGAAAATAAGGCACTCTATTTGGATACTTTTGAAAAAGAAATATAAAAATAAAAAGTTACGAAAATTCATTTGATTATAGTAATAAAACTAAATTTGTCTGCACTTTTAAAAAATAAAAAAGAAGATATTTCCCTTCATCTTTTATTGTTGTCTTTCTGTTTCTATTACAGAATATGAACATAATCTTATAAGCTAATTAGAAACTGTAATAAATATAGTGAGCGATTAGAAGGTTCATTTTGTCCCATTTGATGAGTAGGCCATAGAGTAAAGTGGTTATACTATGCATTGATGAGACCCAAAGTTGAGAAAAGTAAGAAAAACATTTTAGAGTGGCAATACGTTGATGGTTCATACACTATTATTTAGACCTTACTTTTCACTTTATGTATCTTTCGGAATATGTTTTTCGCAGTACACTACTACTTCACCGTCTGATTCGCCTTCCCCTTTTCCCCACCTCTATCTTTTTCTCAAAAATACCCTTTCAATTTGTCCTCGGCATCATTGTGTGTATATATATGTTCATGCATGTACTCATGTAATGTAAGCATACCAATCTTATTATTCAATGCAGCAAATCATTGTAGTCGCACTCAAACAACCTGCTATATATATGGTGGGCTTAAATCCTAGAAGGCTGCCACATAAGGTTGAAAACAAATTAAATTAAGCACGGTTTAATAAGTGTATAAATTCTACAACAACATAATAGCTAAAGTAGATCCTTTTGAATTATATTCCACCAGCATTTACCGCATAATTTGGTAATTTTACTTGGTTTCCTTGCAGCAAACGGTGACATGTTTCCACAATAAGCACCACCCACACTCAAAAACATAATATAAAAAATAATTGTTATGGCAATAAAGTGCCAAAGTCACTACTACTATAAAACAATCCATTCAGAAAACAACATACGAAATGATAAACCAAAACAAGTAAATAATAGATCGATGAGACAGAGAGACAGAGACAACCAAATGGTTGGTCTCTAAAGTGAATTGAAGTCACAATCGACGCACTACAACTAGCATGGGAAAATATAATTCACTTTCCAATTCCATCTCGTATATGAATATGATCTTAGGCGCAATAAATGCACATAGATTTTGTGAAAACGTACTGCAATAATTGGATGACCTTTGTTATTTTATTATATTGTATTGTAGCTTTATCAGGTGAGGCTTTCCTTTTAATTTCATTACAGTTTTGCGATTTAGTTTGTCCAATGAATTTAAGACCCCGGCCCATTAATTACCACTAGTCCTTCTCCCATGATATAGCTAGAGATTTTTAGCTCCTTATATAATTATGCCAAACGTGTTTCACGACACAATATATATCATCTGCTTTTAATTGATTAATTAGTTCAATTGATTACGTTAGGGATTCTTTAATAATTAATTTGACATTAATCAAATCATTCATTATCATAGATTCATAGTTACGTAGCTGTCTGATCCATGCTGAAAAGGAGTGGCAGAATATAAAGCCATTTGGAATTGCATATACAGAACTCTCGTGTCTTGTTATTATGCAGCTCACAAAGAAAATTAAAGGACTATGACGGTAGGTAGATAGAGAGAGATTTTCTATAAACTTCAAAAGCTGCGTTGAGATTGATTTTTTTTATTTTACCCATAAATCTTAGTATATGATTTCACTTCGATGTAAAATGGTTTTTTGTTTTTTTAGAAAAAGTCTAGGTGGTGACAAATATTTTGATTGTTTTAAAATGATGATGATGATATTGTTATAAAATATATAATGGTGTGAAAGAAGTAGAGAGAGAGAGAGAGAAGCATGCACATGGATGAACATTACCTTAGCTTGATGGATGGATGGATGCAAATGCAAAATGGATGGAACCGTGTGAATTTGGTTGTTACTTAGCTTAGCTTGTCTTTAATTAATTTTAAGATCATGAAATTCAAAAGCTTAAAATAATAATAATATAAAAATGGTGTGGTGAGAGGATGAGAGGGGGGGTGGGGTGACTGAAGTTGTAAGCAGTGGGTGTCGGCATTGGTGGCGTCAAGGTCACGTGCTTGGTCCATTCCCTAATCCCTATCCCTTGCTGTTCGCTGAAAAGCTCTTGAGCCCTTTCATTCAACGTTCAAACTTCTTATCATATCTGCTTTAACATTACCCGCAACACCGCCCACGCTCACTCCCCTCCCCCTGCACCCCTTCCCTTCTCTTTTATACACATAACATTTTCCCTTTTTAGCACCTAAAAGGAACTTAGGGATTAACATTTTGATAAAATAGTCATTTTTTTTAATCCAAAATAGGTAGACTCGAATCCGCGACGTTTTAAGTGAGTATGAAGAGATTATGTCATTTGAACTATAACTCATTTTCTATAAAATAATCATATAACACTTGTAGATAGAAGAAAAATATTAGATTTAAGTCTAAAAAAAAATCATATATTCTCTATGTGGAACGAAAACTAAAAAGTGAACTTACAATTTGATTACAGGAAATCTTAACATATAAAAGTAGAAATAATTCTCGATCATCACTTTTGTTTTTAAATTCGTTTTTGGTCAAAGTATATTGGAGAACTCCACCTTTTTTATTTTTTCCTTTCTTTTATGTGTTATCTATTCATTCGTACCATAGACAAAAGTCACTTTTTTCGAGGGCCCAAAATAAAACAATAGGTCACTATTTAAAAAATAATTAAACTTGGGTCTGAGCAAGAGGTCACCGTTAGGGTCCCACTTGTTTCTCACACATAGTTTTCAACTTCTGCGGCTGTCGAAAATTTGTTTGTCCACGACTGAAATTGGGCCTCGTGGGTCCAACCACTGAGACAAAACCTTGTATTTGTACATCGTATTTGGGCCCTTATGATTTTAGTGCTCACTCTCCTCACCATTCATATTTTTCAATTAATTATTTAATTAACTAATTAGTTAAGAGTCTTACCAGGATGCTTGTTAAGGATCACAAATATAATTTTTTAATAAAAAATTATTATTGAGTGACTATTTTGGCTGTGGAACACTGGAGACGAGTGAGCCTATGAAATATGAATAATGTTAATAGTCAGACCGACGTATCAATCTGACAATCTCCTTTGGTTCGGTGGTTCCCGTGGGCCGAGGGCTAAAGCCCGTATCTATAAAACAATCGAAGCGAGAGAGACAGGAGTGGGGTACGTATCATGGTATGGCATCGCATGATAATCTATCTATCTATCTATTAATCTATCTATCAAGATATGCCATTATAGTTTCGTTTATTTGAATTAATTTTCAGAGGAAAAATAAGTATTTTTAAAAGATAAGTATTTAACAAAATTGATTGTTTGAAAAACTAATTCACTAATTTATTTAAATAAATATAAAAAATTTGAATTTTGTTTGTGTATGCAATACAGAGATATGCTACACATACAAGTCTTTTTGGCTCACAAGCTATATAAGTTGTTCCAAGTCCAAGAAAAAAACACGCGCCCCTTCCACAACACGTTCACTCTTTCTCTTCTTCCTCAATCAAAACACAAACCATCAAGATTCAAGGGACATTCGAAACAAACTATTACAATTCTGCAGAAACGTTCCAACTCCTCGCGAAGAGGAGAAGAAATCAAGAAGAAAAGATACAAATCTCCATAAAAAATCACCAGAAAAAAGGAAGAAACATTATTCAAAGTACTGTTTTACTGTTCTTCTAAGTTTTTCTTCTAGATTGTCTCTGCCATGTCCTTAACCAGCAAAACATTAAAAGATTTCAAAAAGAAATATACTGTCTCCCTCTATTTTGGGTGTATTTCTTAAACCCTTTGGGTGTATTTCTGTAACCGTTTGGGTGTATTTCTGTAATTTTTTCTGTAACCGTTTGGGTCTATTTCTGTAATCGTTTGGGTGTATTTATGTAATCGTTTGGGTGTATTTCTGAAGTTCCATTATCTTCAAAACGATTTCAAAACTTGATTTTAGAAACCATGAAAATAAAAAAAAAACGAAGCAAAGAGAGAACGCACGAAGGAGATCCAACAAATTTGACAAGAAACTCGAAAAAAGAAACGAAATCTTTTGAAAAATGGAAGTTATATATTTGCGCGTTAATTGATTTGAATTGATTTAAAATTCTGTTAAAAAGGCATGTAACATAAGCAGCGCGTTTAATGGGTGGGTTTCGTTCAGACTTGTAAAGCTTATAAATGCAAAACACTTATATGTAGAGATTAATCCTTCTATATATTGAATTATAAACTGAGAGGAGGTGTAATATTCAATTACAAATAATCTTAATGAACAGAAATAGAGACAATATTGAGTCTTTTCAATTTTTAAATCTACATAAATGTACTGCAATACAGTATGATAATATTTTTTTTACTCCGAATAGATTTGATCCCTTACTAAATTTGCAAAGAGTTCTATAAATATATAGTTTCCTTCAAAATGTCTTTCTCTCATATCAACATCTCTACTATAGAAGCTATGAAGCACGGATTCTCCTATGGTACCGGCGTATCCGTGTCGGACACGAATCCGACACCGACACTCGATGGATACTTCAAACGAGCGTATCGGTGGCGTGTCTTCTTACGGTGCAAAATTTTGGTGAAACTGTCACGAATCCGAACGAGTCCAATCCAATTTAGAGCTGAAGATTTGGTATATATTCATACTAATCTCCCACTTTTATCTAGAATGAGTGAAGATTATAAAAAAGGAGATACCAGCATGTGGGACGTCAGAGTTGATGACAACAGTCCACAAATCTGAGTGAGGTTTCATATTTATCTTTAGATGAAACAAACATAGAAGTTGTGGTATTTGCAGATGATGGACTTGGAGGAAAAGAAATTGATACGTTTTCTGTTAGTGAGATGGCAAGAGTAGATTAAATTTTTTTTTTTAATAATTGCATAATTTTTAGACTTTTTTATGCAACTATATTTTCTCTTATATTTACAATATGATATTTTATTAATTTAATATATTATTTAAATTTTAATTCACAACGTATCCTAAACGTGTCGTATCCAATTTTTTATAAAAAGAATGTGTCGGCGTATCCGTGTCGTGTCGTGTCCGTATCGCGTGTCGTATCGGTGTTTCCTAGTATAGAAGGCAAAATATTCATAAAAATTACAAAATATTTTTTCTTATGGATTGCTAACAATTGTCTCAAGCATGATCACTAAAATATATAAATGTGGACGTTTTTTAAACTTATTATGTCCATAAAAGATGACTTACATAAGATCCTTTAATTTTTTCAATTAAGTAAAATTTTGAGAATAAAAAGAAAACAAAAGTAATGATATTCGTATAATCATCATTAAAGCAATATAGATATATCTGTCAAAATAGAATAAACTGATTAGCCGCTAATTCTTCTTCTCTTCGCATTTCTTTTCTTCCGTATTGTCACTTTAGAATGTGGGGACGCAGGTTGTTGCTTGGTTATGGGACTTCGTTTTCATTTTTATGTTTGTCTTTTAGGATCTTGCAATGCTTTCTCTAAGTGCTCAAGTTTAAGTAACAACAATTACATCAACCAAAGACATTATTAGTGGTTATAACATTGCATTAATCAGCAATCACCAGCAGGGCCACCACAACTTAAAGTGTCCATGTCATCATTCGCTTAATTGATTTTTTTGCCAGTAAGGAACAATTTGGATGCATGCAGAAAACAATCAAAATCAAATTAAAAATGAAATAACGTATAAAGGAATGGTTAGTATTGACGATTGAATGGGAAAGAGAAAAGAGAGGGGAAATTGGTGCACCAATAATATGGTGCCGACGGATAGAAAAAGGCACGAAATTTATCATGTTATTACTTAATTTGAGATTTTAGAGCTGTGAGAAAGACAACGATCGTGTCACGGTCAATTATGACTAATCGGGACAGGTGGCACCAAACTGTGGTCGCAGTTCCTTGCCGTTGGGGGCGGCTTCGTAGTTGTTATTGGATTTTTGGACATCAAATCAGACACATTA
>NC_029787.2:34359744-34361848 GCF_000816755.2 Arachis ipaensis | reverse complement strand
AAATCTCAATACAATTTAAATTATAACAAATTATATTGATTTTATGTTTTAAATTGAATCAAATTATATGCTAAAATTTTTTTTATTTTGTTCAATGACTTGATTTTATTTATGCTGTAAATTAAACAACATATATGAGCAAATAAGATATATATAATAACATTTTGTTACTTTTTTTTGTTTGCAAATAAAAAAGGATATATGTATATATACTTATCATCAATGGCGGAGCTTGAAAATTTTTTTTGGGGAGACAAAAAATTTAAGACAAAATATTTAATTATAATAAAATTTAATTTTNTTTCTTAAAAATATTGTGAAAGCTAAGAAAAAAGAAGGAGAATATAAAATTGTATGATTTAAAAATTGTTGAAAATAAAATTTAAACCCATAAATTTATAAGAAGAAAAATCTATCTTGTAGTAAATGAGCCAAATCTATCTTTAGAGAATAAAACTATATGTATTCTATGTACTTCTAATATAACACGTGTTTATTTAATTTTAAGCATATTTTAATTTATAGTTTTACCTGAAGTTATTGCTAACGGATCAGTCTTTATTAAATTCAATCCCTCCTGCTTATCATTTATGATGAAAACTAAATCTGTAATATGATATAAGAATATAATTAATCATATTTGTATAAATTAATAATATTATATTTATTTTATTTATTTAATAAAAAAAATCCGTTGCGGGGCTTATTGCCTATCAGCTCACCAATACATAACAAATCAACAATATACATCATATACATATACTCTATGAATAAACCTAACAAATTGTCCCTTTTTTTTTTTAATTGTGTACATATATTAAGAAAACAGGCCGAAAAACATATTACTGAATATACACCAGAAAAGAAATTTTTCGTTTTTGTCGTGGGAAAAAATAGTGTTACTGAATATAGGCATCTTTGGGTTTTGGGTTACGAGATATCACTTTAGGGCTACATACTGCACCGAATGGGATGGGCAACCCAATATCTCAGATCGTTTACAGCCCATATTAATCTATCCCTGGACCCTGATCCAACCTAAAAGGCTAAAACAAAACGTTTAAGTTACTTGTGAAGTAAGAAATACCGTGGACAGAAAGAAAAAAATTGATCTAACTAGTTATGACAGAAAAAAATCCATCCATCTAGTTGTCATCATAAGAGAATAGATCCCCTCAATTGTTAAAAAAAATTGAAAGTGTAAAGTGTGATCTTTAACCTTTTATTGTTCTCTCTTTCATATTTATTCTTAGTTCCACTCATAAAATTAATAGTGAGAGATCATACTTTACTCTCTCAATTGTTAAAAAAAATTGAGAGGATCTATTTCCGCCATCATAACTCGTTTAGTATGCACAAATAATTCAAAATGCTTTAGTTTCGTAATTAGGGATGGAAATAGGTCGAGTCGAATCGAATTTTGGTTTTGACGAACCTGACTCATGTTATAAATAAACAGCTCAAATTTAGGTCTGTTATCTCTTATAAATTTTTTTAAGCTCAAGCTTGAACTGTTTAAAGTCTGAAAAGCTTATGAATCTATTTAAAAAGTTTGTTTCGTGAATTAGAACTCAAAAAACAATAAACTTTAAAAAAAACTATACTTATCATTCATAAATTTTTTTTGAACAAGAAAACTACAATTTTAATTAGTATTAACTATTAATTCTTTTAAATTTTATTGTATGTTTAATATAAGTGAATAGTTGAAAATCTAAATTAAGAATAATTTATTTTTACAAAATAATATTTTGACGAGCCGACCCAACGAGTTTTATAAGTTTTTTTTTAAGAGTATGACCTAATTGTTTTTAGCTAATAGATTTTACAAAAAGTCTAAACCTACTTTATTTAATAAAACAAGCCGAACAAAACCGAACCTAAAATGAGTTGAGCCACGAACCCTCGCCGATTCGTTCGGCCACTTCCACCTTTATTCATAACTCAATAATGTATAACAATAGCTCATTCACTTTATTGCATTTTTTATTCCCTACATCGGTAACTGAAGTTCTTAAAATGACAACCTCATTAACCATGAAATGATGGATTTTTTTCTGAAATAAATAAAAAAATATTATTTTTTTAAAAAATTATTTTAATT
>NC_029787.2:34354317-34359721 GCF_000816755.2 Arachis ipaensis | reverse complement strand
ATACATTTTTTTTGTAATTTTAGCCAAGTTTGCTGCACTCCTGACGAACTCTAATATATTCATAGAGTTTGTCGCACTCCCGACGAACTTCATATAAATTATGAATTTCGCTGCAGTCTCGATGAATTTCACCTTGAGTTTGCCGCAGTATATAAACCAGTGTGACCTTCATTTGTCGCTTTCAGAATTTTCTTTCTCCCAAATTTCCTTTCTTCCTTCTTCATTTGTCATTTTCATACTATCTTCTCTCCGAGATCCTCTGTCTTCCGACGCCTGTAAAATTTTTTATCTGCTCTATCGTCAATTTTGGGTGAGTATGTTCTTTTGTTATCCTTTTCAATTTGAGTTATTGTTTATAACATATTTCTCTATAGTTAGAATAACTTATTAGTTAATTATTCGTTAGTTTAATCAGAATGGTTAATTTAAGTTGCGAGTTAGATGTTAATTAGTTGAATATGTAATTAGATTGGATATGTAATTAGTATATTTATAGAGTTAGTTTACGTGATCATGTAAGATAGACAATTAGTTTGAATATGTCTAATAACAATTTAGTTAATGTGAAAGAAACTAAATTTAATTTATTGTATTGTATTAGAGTGTAGTTAGATGGAGCAGCAGCTATCGGGATACGAGCATACTGTTCATAGACAGGATCAGACTGACCACATAGCAGGCAGACTTGATCGAGTGGTACACTTTTATCACTCTTTTTTTATTATGTTATAATGAAATGTGAAATTTGTAATTTTATGTATTGACCCTCTTTTTTTTTAACTTGTTTATTTTATTCGGTAGACGCCTTGGATCTTGCACACCAGACATAATTCGATGAAGCGCCCGCCTGAGCAGATTAGGCCATATCTTAGACGAGCTAGGTTTGAACATGTCGCTTACATGGTGGAGTTTGAGCATGATTGGGCATTGGCGTCAGCGTTAATTGAGAGATGGAGACCTGAGTCCCATACGTTTCATCAGCCATGCGGGGAGATGACTATTACCTTGCATGACGTGGCATACCAGTTCGGACTCAGGATTGATGATAATCCCGTCAGGGGCTGCATTGGTGGGTGGGAGCAGCACCATGATGGATGGTCCATTGGAGACTTCTGCTAGCAGCTACTGGGTGCTGTTCCAGGCACACAGGATAGATAATCACAAATGAAGTGGACTGTCAAACTTAGTTGGTTTCTAAATACCGTTTGTGGAGATTTGGAGGAGGACGCGACTGAGGAGCGCCTGTTGCGCTACACCAGAGGGTATATCATGTAGGTGATCGGGGGTATCCTATTCTCGGACGTATCTGACTCTCAAGTGCACATCAGGTGGCTGCCCTTGCTAGAGGACCTTGACACATGTGGCAGGTTATCATGGGGCTCGGCTATGTTGGCATGGCTGTACCACCAGATGTGTCGTGCCACGGAGCATAGTCAATGCAATTTAGGTTGTTGCGTCAGTTTACTGCTCTCCTGGGCCTATTATCATATTCCACTGCTACGGCTGGATGGATTTGAGACTCGTCGATTTCCGCTAGTTGAGAGGTATTATTCGTTTTTGCACTTTTCTTCGTTAGTTACTGAAATAGAGTTGTGATGTGTAATCATTCGCAGTATATTAGGTGGGTTGAGTACCGTTCATATAATGACAGAGGCGAGAACAAGCTTAGACATTACAGGCGCACGTTGAATGGGATCGACATCCTCTACGTAAGTGATAAAGATCTAAGAATTATAATTTTATATTAATTAACTTTCAAACTTGTGTATGATGCCTCTTGCGTTTTGTGAATAAGTTGACTGGATGTCGTACGCTGACCTACAGCTGCAGGGTGTAGTCCCACCGGGGATAGTTGAGGCTGAAGCCTCTGCGGCAATTGTATGTACGCTCCTTTACTTCGCTATTGTCAAGTGGCATCAGAGCTCTTGCATGTGGCATAGGTGGATGTCTTGATGCGAGGCCTCATGGACGACGTCTTGGTCCACGTGGTGGTAGGAAAGGTCGTGGATAGTAGGATAATTTAGAGTTTTACGCATATAAATGTCTAATGTACAACACTAACCTTTGATAAAATGTTAATTTTGTTATTGTTATTATGCATATCATCAGTTATAGTTATGTAGTAAAGTTTAATCATGTATTCCAATTTCAATCATGTCGACTAGACGATGCCCCACCACTGTCAAGAGCAGTACTTGTCCTATGCGTGTAACTGACTTGATGACACAATTCACACCTCTTCTCCCTGCTATGATCAACATCATCTATGTTGATACAGATCCTGGAGCTGACGGGGCGATCTCTCTTTACTCTCATCATCCTAGAGTTGGGTCGAAGATGGGCCCGTCATACGATGGCTAGTCATCCTCGTGATCTATGGGTCAAAACTTTGATCTGTAAACATTAAAGACCGACTCCATGCGATACACGGGATGAACATATCGCTTCTAATCAAGTCGTGCATAAGAGAAGGCTACAAGAACATGATGGCAAGGAACATGAAGAGGCTGAAAATACCCACAATCACACTTTTCCTCAGACAGTAGCACTTGGTAATTCTGTTGGCTGGACCCGGGCACTGCTAACTCTTCAACTGTGAACGTAGTCCTCGACCGATCAAACTGATAAATATTCATAGTATTGACATGCTTCGAGTTGAACTCTATCGCCTTCATCAACGTCTTTGAGAATTTAGCGCCGACTTGAAGCTGGGCAAGGGCCTCTGAACCCTTCTTAGCAAAAGTTCACCCAAACGGAAATAACTTGACTTAACAAGAGCAGTGATGGGAAAATTATGAGAAACCTTCATGACAACGTTAATGCACTCCGAGATGTTTGTCTTCATGTGACCAAACCGACAATCCTCATCCGCATACTGCGCCCAATGTGAACGAGACATTTCTTTGAGCTAGTTTATAATTGCGACATTCTCACCCCTCAAACGACCAAAATAATGCGCGAACTCCCGCTGGGACTTCGAATATGCTGCGTTAACCAGAACCTTCTTCAAGTCCTTGTTTTTGAAGTGACTCATGAAGTTGGCAGCAACGCGTCTTGTACAAAACGCCTAGAAGGCATGCGGTGGTTTCCATAAACTTCCATCAGCATTCAACATAACATCAATTGATTTGTGCCTGTTTGAAATCACTAAGATGCCGGGTTGCGGTGTGACATGCTATCATAAATACGAAAGAAAAAACGACTAAGCCTCCTTCGTCTCACCCTCAACAACGGCAAATGCAATAGGCAATATGTTTGCATTTTCATCTTGAGCAATATCCATAAATAATGTGCCTCCGTATTTACCATATAAGTGGGCGCCATCGATGAAAATAAGTGGCTTGGAATGCTTGAAAGCCTCAACACAGTAAAAACGTCCAAAATACCTGATGAAACATGACAGTGTCAACTGAACCATGCCAAGGCTCTGTCACAAGTTGCATCCAAGTACCTAAATACCCATCAACAGTTAGCACATATAAATGGCAACTTTATACATAACTAAGGATAGTGTAATGAATCTTACATGGTAAGTACATCTACATAGTGAATAACCAACAAGGAAGCTTGTTATATGACTCCTCCCAATCGCCATATATTCTTACAATGACTCTCTGATTTGCAACCTAAACCTTTCTGTATGATGTCTTGTAACCGAAGTAATTCTCCACACATCCTTGGAGAACCTTAATGCTGATTGTTGGATCTGCTTTGACCATTGTGAATATATGCTGAGCAATCACCTTCGAATCCAATCTACGATGGTATTGGGCCATGGATGTTTGCATGCAAATATGAGGACCATTATATCTCCTAATCTCCCATTTTTCTTGCTTTCGACGATATGCTATGCGTATGTTCCAAGTACAACTGGGTCCGAACCGGATACACTGTACATCATACTTCAACTGGTCATTCTCTAGTATTTTATACTCCACAGACCACAACCCTCCTGATACTATACCTCTTAACTGCCAACAGGCCTTCCTCCTTGTTTTCAAATTGTTGTCCAATCTCGAACTCATTTGTTGGATCCTCTTCGGGGTTACCATGGGTAAATGACCAATCCGAAGTTATTGCATCGAGATTCAACCTAGAGAAGTGATCCAGCCGATCATATGATCGATAAATAGTAGGTTGTGTCAGAGCGATTTGTATATCACCGTAGTAGTTCATCTCTTCTTCATCATCACCCTCATTAGGAATTTCCATTGATTTATCACCAGCATCGTCTCTGTCATCCGGGTTAATTTCATAGGGATCCATCATCGGATCCTTGATAGCAGAACCCTCATGACTTTCAATATTATCTTGCATCATGTCAACATTAGGAAGTTCAACGTTTGACCCCTCTTGACTACTTTCAGGTGGCATATTTAAATCAATCATCATCCTTCTAATATTTCTTCTAACAGCTCCACTTAACGGACTATTATTAACAATATCCGTAGATGATCTTCGTCCACCCAACTCAACTAGAAACACGAATAATTCCAACAGATGAACATTTGTCCATTGGTTGTGCCACGACCTTATAAGACGTACATCTTCATCGTCACGTAACTGATACCTAATTCAAAACAACAGAAAAGATTCTCAAAATCGTGCTCTGATAAACATAATAACAAAATAACAAAGACAATTGTAGTATACATTTTATAGAACAAATTGTCATCTACTTCGGTCGGATATCTGTAGTAAATTTTTTTCACTCTTTTTGTGTGTTGCTATCCAACGGAATGCAATATCAAATTCTTCAACGCTGTTAGACTGTTGACTTTTGGTGTGATGTACGTAATTATTGATTGTCCAGACTTAAAAAATGATAGAACCTTCTTCATCATACATTATTTTACCATCATAATGAATGGATAACAGATTTGTTGACATTGTAGAGAAAAAATACCAAGATGAGAACCAAAGAAAAGAATGAACTGCTGCTATTGAGCTCAATTCTCCACCAGCCAAGCTTTTATTTGGCGAACCTAATATGAAGTTCGTCGGGGGTACGGCAAACTCTATGAATATAATAGAGTTCGTTGGGGGTGCGACGAACTTGCCTAAAATTACAAAAAAAAATGTATCGTGGTATTTAAAGTTAAAATAATTTATTTTTGGAAATAATATTTTTTATTTATTTTAAAAAAATCCTAAAAAATTCTTCGATAAAGAAAAAATGTATGTTTCAAATTTTATCTTTAATTTAAGTATTAGAGTATCTTTTACATATTTTTATTTTATTTTTTCTAAAATACTAAAATATATTTCATCCTTAAACAAAAAGAGTGAAGCTTAGTCACTTCAAAAAGCAAGATATACATTGGTAAAAAATCATCACACAAACACAAAATCTAATTTATATTCCAAAGAAATAAATATACTATTGTGGATTTTTTTTTGAAAT
>NC_029787.2:34345539-34354292 GCF_000816755.2 Arachis ipaensis | reverse complement strand
AAAAATTAATACCAGTACATTCTCTACAAAATTTTCAAGATCTTTAATTTAACGGTTTTGGTTAGTGTACGAAATAAACTACAAAAGTGGCAGTATGGCAAAGATATATCTTCCAACCTAGATTGTTGTTATTCTTAGTATTTACACATTTGCTACCTGTTGTTACAAGCAAACATATATATATAATTAACATGTAGAAAATAGAAAAAAAATTATGAATAAAAATTTTAAAAATTTGAGAACTCCAAAAATTTAGTAGCTTAGAATTTGAGAATGTAGTCTACACTAGTTTCTAATGGCAGTAACAACTGCTACGTCTGATCGTCACAGATGACGTAATGAAGAAGGAGGGGGAAGAACAGATCATTCATTTTGAAGAGAAAGATATTAAGGAGGAAGTAGAGGCTTGCACGAAGGGTTTAATTGGGAGATTGTTGAAAAATCATCAATTCAGTGTAGGCACTGTAGAAGCTGGATTTTATTCGATATGGAGACAACTTAAAGGATTTCGAGTGATGGATCACAGAGGTATATATTTGTTTCAATTTTTTTTAAAAGGAGGTGGATCTGTTGGGAGTGATCAAGGGTGCTCCATGACTTTTCAAAAATTATATTTTGAATTAAAAAAGGTGGCATGACAACATGCCTAATATTAAACAAGAGTTCTCTTACGTACTGATTTGAATTCAAATATGGTGGCTTCCGGAGAATTGCAAGACAATAGAATTGGGAATGAAGATAGGAGAAATGACGAGGAAAGTTATCGACGCAGACATCTTTATAATGAAAGAAAAGGAGGAGAGAATAATGGACATCACTAAGCCATTAAGGTGGTCAGTTAAGATTGTAGACAACAATAATAAGATGATGAAATGCAGATTAAATATGAAAGGATCGGTAAATTTTTTCATTACTATGGTTTTATTAGCTATGAAATCTGTGGCTGTAGCAATTACCTAGAGAACTTTGTGGCTGGTGTTGAGGAAGAGGAAGGGTGGGGAGCTTGGTTGAGGGCTGATTTGTTTGGAAGAAGACTCAAGAATCAAGAAGAAAATACTAATCCAAATAGCCAAAAATCAGAAGATGGAGGCAGGATGAGAACCAAAATCCATGCCTGTATGCTTGCTGCGAGAGTTTGCAAACCTCTCGATACAAGAAGGGAGTTCCCGGATTAGGGAGGAAGAGAAAGAAGTGCAAAGTTGATATAAGTATTTAGAGAAAAATAAAACAAAAGAATAGGTCTTGGTTATAATGGAGTGAAGGAGACAACGAACCATCTCAAGGAGATGACAGTGAACGAGAAAAAGGGATTAGATTAAATTATGTGTTGTGGAGAAAAATTGATAAAATTGGATGTTTGAATTCAATCTTGGTGGCTGAAAATTTTTTCATTTAGAGAGGTTTTGGAGCCTTGGACGGTTGAGGAATGGTATATATTGGGGTGTTCCGAGAATTAGGGAGGAATCGACCAAGGTATGGTTTTGGTTTCTCTTAGATAAAATATAATGTAACGTGAAAACTTATGCTAGAAGACCATAAGATAGGAATGAACTGAATGAGTTATTGATGGATTATGTATATGGTATACGATGTGTGTATAAAGGATAAATGAATTTGTATGTGTTGGATTGTGACTTTGATGAGTATAAAATAAACATGATTGTTGATGTGTTAAGAATTGATGGCGAGTTTGTGAAATTGAATTGAATGGATTGGTTGAGAGAGGTATGATTCGATTTTATAAACAGTTTGTTATTGGAGTTGGTTGGTTTCGGAAAAAGATTCAATATTGGAATTGGTTTGATTTTGAAATGATTTGATACTAGGAATGATTTGAATGACTAAGAGGTGTTTGGTTTGATGGACCCTTGAAGGATGGCAGAAGCTTGAGTTTTAGGGGAGGTACTGTCAAAATTTTTAGAAGAATTTTGAGAAGTTTTATTTTGGTTAATTTGGATTGAAAGAATTATTTTATTTGATTTTGATTTATTTAAGAAAAGAATGAATTATGTTCGAGTTTAAAAGATTTAGTTTTGAAATGAGATTGGTTGTCGCTCCCCTAAAGTTTAGAGGCCTTGTCGAGGGGTTTAACTAATAAATAGTTTTCCTTTGCCTTTTAAAAAGAGTTTAAATTCAAAAACAGTTTTGAAATTAACTCGAGGAATATGTAAATGAATGAGATATGTGACCTCGGATAAGAGGCAGTGGCATTGTCCACTTGCTCGGGGAAAGAAAAATGAGTTTGAATTATGGAATTGAATAAATATGATAAATGAGGCATGATTGTGGTTGACTGATGATGAGTATGTCTGTGTTTTCTCTCGGGTTCTAAGGGTGACAGGGCACATATTCCCTCTGATGGTGACACGGCACATATTCCCTCTGATGGTGACAGGGCACATATTCCCTCTGACGGTGACAGTGCACATAATTCCTCTGACGGTGACAGGGCACATAATTCCTCTGACGGTGACAGGGCACATAATTCATCTAATGGTGACAGAACACGTATTCCCTCTAATGGTATTATTGCGCAACAGAGAGACAGTATTCAGATTAGCTACCGGACATGTCGGGTTTGACTATATAACCGACAAATGAGCTCATTAGCCATAGGACAGACATGCATCATATGTATTTGTATGACTTGTTTTGTATGTCTTTGTTTTGGATTGCCTAAATGCTTGCTTGTGACTAACCGCTATCTGCTTTACTTGTTGTAACTGCATTCTATCTGTATTTTCTTTGTCTATATTGTATGTCTATGCAACTGAGAGATCCCTCATGCTGGCTGAGGTGACGCTGAGAGTTGTTCCATTGGTGATTCGGAGGACTGGAGGAGAGTGAGATTGAAGTGTTAAGTTATATTTGGATTAGAACCTGAGTACCTTAGATAGTTTACTTAATTTCTGATTTAAAGTATAACTCTAAGTTTTGAATCTGGGTATCGAAGTTCTAGGATTGTTTCTGGATTTTTCGGGACCTTAAATATTATCTATGTGGGCACCTTTACCATACTGAGAACCTCCGGTTCTCCTTCCATACATATGTTGCTATTTTTTAGATGCAGGTCGGGAGGCGCTGCACTGAGCATTTTGGAGACCTTCTGGAAGCGAAGACCTATATTTTGGGTTTAGCATTATGTTATGATTGTGTATATATATATACACGTAGTTGTTTTATGCTCCCTTGTATTTTGTACTTTGTTCCTTCTAGAGGTTGACTTGGAGAAACAGGTGTTCATTTTACGGTTTGAGGTTGTATTCTGGGTTATGTATATATAAGCATACTCTGGCCGGCTTTAGCTTCACAGGTCGAGTCGAAGCTTGTTATCTGTATTTTGGATTCTGATCCATATGTATTATATTTTAAACCTTCCTTTCGAAACTTGCTTATCCATCTATGCGTAACCTTCGTGAGTGATGCGTTTTCTATTTTATTTTTGATTAACTTCTCTTTCAAGACTCCTAATTACAACTTTCTTCAATTATATTACATTAATATTTTTTATTTTTAGAGGTCGTAGCGCCTCGCCACCTCTGGTTTACGTCCTAGGCGTAAAGCTCTGTGTGGTATGGTGTTACAATTTGTATGTTTATTGAGAGATAGATTACATAAGATGAAAGTGATGAAGATTGTCTCTAAACTCATTCATGCTGATGTTTCGCTACACATCGAAGTAATAGAAGAACACTTTGAAAGAACTAGCATTGTCCACAGATTTAGAAGGAGATGATTTATCATTATTGTTAAGCTTAGCAGTGGTGTTTTTAGACTTATTTTTATATTATTTCTTTTGACTTTTTTTTTTATTATCTAAAATCAGTTATGTACTCTGTTCTTGATAGACTTGTCTTGATCACTATTGAATTTTTTCATAGGATTGTACACTACAAGTTACTTTTGCCTGTAGAAGTGATAACCGTCATCGTCATAAGTGATCTTCAATATGGCAAGAGTCTCAAGTTCGCTCGAAAGAGGAGAGAAGGGATCAACTTATCTTCTGCTCTAACCACTGCTCTCTTTCTTTGAATCTATGTTGATTAGGTTTTTTAAAAATACTGTCATTAATTTGTCCTTTCTATAAGACTTGTTGTTATCATTTTTGCTCTGATCAAAATTTTTGTCTTTTTTTTTTTTAAACTCTGCTTGCAACTCTATTCATAGATGTTGGATAGCGCTTCATCTTCTTTTTTCCTAGTCAATTCAAAACTTTACTTTTTTCTTTTTTACTTAAATATTATCTTTCACCAACAAGTTAATCGTGGATTCTTTTTATTTTGGCCTCTATATATAATAATGTCCCGAAATTTCTAATAAGATAAAGCACNNAAGAACAACATAAAATAAGATAGTGAATTTAGAACTTTGAATAGATTGAACGATATCTTTTTTTTTTCTGTTTAATCTTTAATTTTTTCATTAACATATGTAGTTGTTATAAAAAAAAGTTGTTATTATTATTATTATTATTTGACATGTAGCACTCATAATTTACTAAGTTATTAAGATCATCATTAGGATATTTACAAAAAGACTAATTTAAATCATATTTATGAATTTAAATATCTGATTGATTTATTGACTATGCTAATGACTAGATTGACTTAATTTAATTAAGAAAAACACATAAGAATATATTTATACGATAATTTTTTAAAGAGTTATTGTTACACCATTTATAATAAAATAGTGAGTTTAATTTTGATATATTGATAGTGTAAAATATTTTATATTATCGTGCAATTATATCTATTTTTTGAATAATTATTTATATAATTAAAAAAAATAGTATTTTTTATGTTGTGATGTTGCATAATTAGATGCATGTATAAAATTATTTTATACTACAGAACATCAAAATTAAATTTCTAAAAATAATATCCTAAATCTTAGTTGATTTCACTTTAAAATTATCACAGTTACATGACATATATGTGAAGCTTTTATTTTATTTAATTTTTTCAAAGGAAGTAGATTATATTTTATTAATTATTGAAAAATAAAATATAAAGATGTCCAAAAGCAGGACAACATAATAAAAGGTAGAAATTTTCTAAAACAATACACTGAAGGTATTCATCCAACGGTATATGGTCGAAAAACAAAGAAAAATCTTAGAAAAGAAAGAATAATAGGTCAAATTGAATAAGACTAAGAGTTTGGCTCACGAAGATGACGATCTAAACTGGGAGTTCTTTGGATTTTACGGAGCAATTTGACAGAGCTTGCTAGAATGGCAGACAACATTGAAGTAGAACCTTCAAAAATTAACTGGTTGCGAGTTTTCTAACAGTTCCAGCAAATGATAGCCAGCAATTGAGGATTACTGTCAGCATTTCTTAACGGATTAAGCATATCTATTGATACAGCCCACCATGTCTAAAAATCGTTAGGATTATGAGGAAAAAGACAGGAGATAACTCTGAGACCATATTTCTTTAATTCTAGAACAATCGATCAATCAATAAGTGATCAAACAATGTGAAGCTTTTAATTATTTATATGTGAATTTTCATTTATATTATGCACACAAAAAATCAGTTATTATGTATTTATATATAAATATATATGTAATTTTTTTCAAAAATAAAGTGATATTCATTTATTAATAAAAAATAAATATAAGTGCGAATTCAAATCAAACAACTAAATAACAATGTAAAAAAGAATTCCAATAAGGAGACTTTTACTGTAGAAAAAGTATTTTCTGATCTTTGAAGGACCTGGATACATTTTAAATTGTAGAAAAATTTGGGATTGTTTTAAAATTATGTATCCATATACGTAACAATGGTTCAACTACCCATTCAAAATCCGAACAAAGCCCATGGAGACCCCAAGCTAGCGGTCGCAGATCCTCTCCCGTGCCAATAAAAAATGACATCCTCCGACCTCCAGTACTAAATCTCAGTCTTTAATTAATTTAAACGGTGATAATTATAGTTGTTTTATGACATCGTTTTATTTAACCCACAAATTATTTTTGCCTTCTCTTTAGGTATGTTAAACCTTTCATCTACCACGCCTTTCTTCTTCCTTGTAAGTTTCATCTTTACAAACTACAGGCTATCGAACTTGATGTTCATGATGCCACTATGCTTCCGACCTTAGTTCTTTTGCTTGACCCTCCTTCTTCTTCACACAGCTCCATCTCTTCAAGCTCGATGTTGATGTCGATGATGCCACTGTCATGTCCGACCTCATATAGAATTGAGGTTTTATTCGCACTTTATCGCTTAGACAACAAATCGTGACACCTTCCAATCTATTCAAGTGGTCAATTCATTTAAGCTATTGATTTTGATGAACGAGACTAATATCTAGTTGTAGAAACTAATAATTTGTGTATATCTTGGAAAAAATGTTGTGACCAAGATTAGGTAGATGGCGATGATGAAATACAAATGGTTTGGCATAAAACTCCTTATGCTAACTAAAAAACCTTTTAATTTTTAATAATATTTTAAGATGGAGCAATAATGAAAAATATGAACTAATTTATGAACAAGAGCATCCTCGTTCAAGACTTGAATCTAAACCCCACGATCAAACGGAAGTGGAGTTAACTAAGGACATATCATGGAAGCCATGAAGCTTGTTCTCTCGGTGCTAGGATTCAAGTTTAACACATTGAGAGAGATGATTAGTATCGGGTTTGGGTGCAGGCGGGTTGGAGTTGCGGGTTCGGGTACAGTTTTTGGCCTAAGCCCAAGACCAAAAAAAAATCCAAACAAAGCCAGTGTAAACATTTGCCACATTTTCATTCATTTACTTAATCATTTGGGCATCTAATTGAATTTTTAAAAAATTTTGGGTACACAGCAGAAAAAAATTTTACGTACGGCAGCAATGAGAGCCACCATTTTAGCATATTTCATATTGAACCACTACGAACCACTTTCTACTTTTTCCACCAAAAACAATTCCTTCAAATAAATATTATAGTTTAGGTTTAATTATTTTGGAAGTTCTTATAATTTCACCAAATTTTTAATTAGATTCATATACAAAAACCTAATGTAAACTACTTCAATATTTTTTTAATTCCAAAATACCCTTAACATTTTTTTAGAAACTCCATGCCCTCCTTCTCTGAACCCGCTCTCACCTCCTGCTCTCTCATCCCGCTCTCACTCCCTTCACATTTGAATAGAATGAACTGAAAAAAGAAAATTTATGGAAAGCGTACACAAGCGGTGGACCAGCGGAGGCGGCGACGAGTATGAAGCCGGCAGTGGTTCAGTGACGAAGATGGAAGAACAGCTGTCGTGAGGGCGGCTGGGTGCCTCTCTCTCTTTCCCCTTGCTATCGCCACACACCCCAGCCATCTTGCGCACCTTCGTCTTCCCCTTCCCCTTCACGATGGCGCGACCCTCTGCGCCGTTTCTGGCTGTGCATCGCGCGCCGTCATCATGTTGGACGATTCTTCCGCTATGGATGTCGTCGTCTTCCTCAACTGATTTTGGGTGATTCAGGTAGGTTGGTTCCTAAATCAGCATGAATGGGGGATCTTTGGGCGACAGGAAGTTGCAGCGAAAATGTAATTTTGATTTGAATATCGAGGTGTGCGAAGATGTCAAGAAAACCTGCGTCAATGTTGCCAATGGGAATGGTATTTATGAGGCAAATGTCATATCAGGTAAGATGGGTCTGCTCCAAGGAGACATGACAAATCTTAATCAGAGATCTATGGAAGTTGATGATGTTCGTAGCGATTTGAATGAGGTTTTCAAAGATTCCACACCAGAGGATATTCCTATAACTGTAATATCTGGTCATGAATAGTCCAAAATTTTTCAGGCGAAATTGCAATTACCCTCTTCTTCCCAAAATTTAAATTCAGATGATGTTACTGTTTTTGAAATCTTTTCTATTTATGCTTATTTAAGGTCATTCAGTACTTTATTATTTTTGAGTCCATTTGAGTTGGAGGATCTTATAGCTGCTTTGAAGTCCAAAACCTCAATTATATTATTTGATAGCATTCATGTTTCTATTTTGGAAACTCTAAAAAAGCATTTGGAATACCTTTCTAATGAAGGTATTCAATCTTCATCTGATTGTCTGAGGTAATATATAATTTAGATTTTTCTATTGTCATACTTGTCAGAATGCTTAATTGTGTTATCTGCATAAGTTCTTTATTTTTTCTATTTTTAATTTTTTGTGTAGGAATCTTAATTAGAATTTTTTGGACATTGTCACGTGACCTATTTTCATGGCCTAGTATCTTTTGATTGATTTAAAACTAACTTTAATCTTAACTACTCAAATTTCACAGTTTAGACTACTACAAACAACATGTGAATATGAAGGTTGGAATTATACAAGTAATGGTAAATAACGAAAAGGTGATGAAGAAGGTGGAAGATAGGGGCATACAAGTAATTTCATAATGTACTAACATTTTTTTAACGTTTAACGTTAATAGGGACTAAATTATAAAAAAATAATGTATAAAGACTCAATTAAAAAAAAAAAGTATAGAGACCTAATTAAAAATTCGGTAAAACTATAAGGAACTCCAGAATAATTAAACCTATACTTTAACTAAACAAAACTAAACATTCCTAAGTCATTTCTCTTTTGAAAGCCCTCCACTCCGATCCACGAGTTTATGCGACGAGGTGACTATCAAATATGAAAAAATGTTTTTGTTTTCAAAGAGTCGAAGGTTTTTCACAATCTATATTAATTTATTTTATTAGGAATCTATGAATTTAACATTGCAATTATTTGATTTTTTTATA
>NC_029787.2:34327786-34345514 GCF_000816755.2 Arachis ipaensis | reverse complement strand
TGTAACAATAATTTTAAACAACTAAATATTTTATATAACTAAGTCCAGCAATATATACACGCTTTTTTTTTGTTTATTTTTTTGTTTATTTTTTCTCTTTTTCATTATTCTTTCTTCTGTTCTCAATTAATTGTTTCTTGTCCTTTATTTAAATAAAAGATTTAATATTTTGTAGATAATAATATTAATATGTAATTTAAAATACACGTTAGTTAAATTTAAAATTAAGATAAAAAATTAAGTAATAAGAATAATTGATAATTTGGCAACAGATTCCTTACTTTTATTTTTGTGTGGGAGTATCATTAAGCATAGAAAAAATATTTACAAATAGAATCCCATTTTTTTTAAAAGAACTAAAAATAAGACATTTATCCCTTCATATTTTTAGTTTTTCAAAATTTTTCATTCTTTTTTAGTCATTCTTTCGAAAATTCCTACACTCAGCATCATTACAATTGGCTCTGTCAGAAATCTTTCCTTTGATGTCCTCATGTCAGCTACTACCCTCCCGCCGCACTACACTTTTAGTTCGGTTTGTGTTCTTGTTCTTCGCTATCACGTTAATCTGCTAGGTTTCTCGAGTATCGTCGCTGATTCTATAATCTGCGGAAGGGCGTGTTGGAATTTTGAATCGATGTGCTTGCTGGTAGCTAAGTCTGAGTGGCAGGTCATTGCCGTTGCCGCTGAACCCTGAATGCTATTCAACCTTCCGTACACATCAACCTCACCAATCCATATATCTCTTTTCAATTACAACTAAAAATTCTACTTCGTTCTAAGCACTTCACTCTTCAGGTACCAGTTTCTTAATCTCCCCCACACACTCTAATTAAGTGCAAATTCTGAAACTAAGCAGCATTCGCAATAGCCACCAAAGGGTTCAAGAAGACCGATCATATGAATGTTAGTACAACCAAGGAATTCATTTGTCCATAGCAGCAAATCTCTCTTAAGTCTCTAGATTAAGAAAATCACTAACAAAAATAGAATTTTCTGACCACAACAATCACCTTGGAAAGACATGAGCATGAGCAAACAACTCAGAACATATGCTTAATCATGTAGTGCTCTTTTCTCATTTTCTTCTCTATTCCGCATTCTGCAAAACATTTTCAAGTAGCATTTAGAAAATGCAGCATGAAAAGAGTAGGACCTCCACAACTCAAACCACCACAGATTAGAGCCTCTGAATGGATGAACAATTCTAATTAAGTAAAGAGCTTTTCCAAGTTATACAAGAACTCAATTAGAAAGAGGGTCATACTTCCGTTCCACCCAAATTCATAAAATAAAGAACGAAAACAATTCTTGAATTATAAATCAGTACATGAATTAAAATAGACAAAAACAATATAATCAATCCATACAATAGACAGAGCTCCTAACCTTAACAGTGGAGGTTTAGTTGCTCATGACTCAAAGAGAAAAACTAGGATTCAGGTAAACTGTAATTTACAGAATGAGATGGAATAATCCCCAGAAGAAAAGTTTCTTCTTTTTATATCTAATCCTAATTAATTTAAAATCTATTTTCTAAAATTAAAATAATATCTTTTCCTATTTTAAAATAAAATTTAAATTTAAATCAGAATTAATTAAATAATCCGCGCCTTGTAACGTGGGGACCACTTGGCTTCACTAGATCCACACCTAACTTGGCTAAGAGCTGCGCCTAACTTCATGTTACTGTCATTTAGAATTAGAATACGGATAATATTATGAATTCTCTAGTCTTTTATATTTCAGTTTAATCCTTGAACACAACAAATTTCTTTTTGGTGCTTTGCACCTTGAGCCTAGCTGTGACTTTAAATGTTTTGTCTCAAGCTTCACTTGACACAAAAACACCACAAGCACTTAACTAGGGAACTCTCTTTAAGTTCTGGTTTTTTTTTTTCAATTACTCCCAGACAGTGGTGCTCAAAGCTTTTGACATACTCTGTTAAATGCATTTGATCTCGACTCTTAGTGTTCTGTCTCAAGGATTACTTGACACAATCACACCACAAGCATATAACCAGGGAAACAACTCTTTGAGCTTTTAATCATGTCTGACCTCCCTAGTCATTGATGCTCAGAGCCTTGGACCTTGCTTTTATTATTATATATTTTTTTCTTTTGCTTCAAGGATTAAAATCTCACTTATTGTAGAGAATTCATAATAGTTCTCTAAATTTATGTTCCTTGTACATCAATATTCTTTGATTCAAATTTAAATATGCACTATTCATGTCATGCATTCAGAGTCACAGAAAATACCAACACATTTGGATAAATGAGACTACTCTTAAAATTAAACTCAATTTCTCAAGTAATACATCACTTCTTTTCTTTTCCTTTTAGATTCAAGTTCAGTGAGTAGTACATGAAATATTTTTTTTTACTAAAAGCAAATGACAGAATGAAATTAAATCTAAGAAATGAAAGTACTACAGATCATGCAGACAATCAAAGCAACAGAAAACAGAAGACAACAAAATAAGAACGGAAGAGAAATAGAATGAAAGGAACTCAACCACCTCAGTTATGCTGGTGGCCATCTCATTCTTCAGGCTGTGCTCCTCCGTGAAGATGATTCACCTCCCTTTGGTGCCATTAAAAGAAATAGAAAAGTCACAAGCGAAGCGACAACACCAAACTTAAAAATTTGCTTGTCCTCAAGCAAAGAAGAACTGAAAACAGAGAGGGACATAAAAAGACATACAGAGGAGTAAAAACAAATATTAATGTAAAAGAAAGACCTCCCCGCATTTCACGCTGCCCAGGTGCCCAGGTGGAGGCTCTCCTCCACGGTGGCATCTCCTCCAGCGTGGCTTCTCATCTTCAGGGGTGCATGTGCTCCTCTGTCATTCCGCCGTCAGCTATCCCTTTCACCTTCTCACTCACGCAACCTACCTTCCCTTTCACTGAATCACTCACGCAACCTGCCTTCTTGATGGATTTGTTTGAACAGGTAATGATCACTTGGAACCCTAAGAGCTTTGCTTTCCTCTCCTAATTTCCTTTCCTCTGCCCTACGAAACTCTGTGTACGAGCTCTGTTTCTTGGGAGTTTGGTTCGTCACTGTTCATCCAGGTTAGTGATTTCCCAATGGAGTCTCAAATTCAAGATCTCCGATCAATCAATCAGGTGCATCCAAACCTATTTTCCTCTTCATCCTTTTTTTTCCTTCATTGTGTACATCTTTGTGATCAATTTTAGTATCTGTTCTACGGTTAACCCAGATTTTATTGTCTAGGGTTTGTGAAATTCCTAATTGTGCAAATTGTGATCATTTTTTGTATCTGTTCGACGGTTAACCGAGATTTTATTGTCTAGGATTTGTGAAATTCCTAATTTTGGAAATTGTGATAATTTTTTGTATCTGTTCGACGGTTAACCCAGATCTTATTGTCTAGGGTTTGTAAAATTCCTAATTTGCAAATTGTCTATCTGACTTGGTTTGTTTCTGGGTTCATGTTCTTAGTTACATTCTTTAGAAGTTGCTGTTAATTTTGAGTATGGTCTATGAATCTGTTTCATCTTCTTCATTTCATTATTTAGAATTTGATCTGATTATCATTTCTCCTTTTGCTACCTGTTGAATTGTTTGTTGCATGTGGTTTGTGTATTTCATCAATTTTTGAGATTTTATAATGATTATAAAGATTGTCTTCTTATTTACCTTTTCTTATATTTATGGATCATGGGTTTGGTTTTGTGAATCATTGTCTAGGTATGGGATTTCTACCTAATCTACTCTCTCCATGGTGATGTGATTGACAGAATTTTTTCAGCAAAGTCAGTTTATAGACCCAGCTTCTCCTATTCAAGTTTTGCATTCCCAATTTCATTCTCTCCTATTCAAGTTTTGCATTCCAATTTCCATTCTCATTCACTAATCCCTTTGAATTGTTTAGGCTGAATGTAGCAATTTATAATTTTTCTGCATTCAGAATCATAATTTTTTCCCACTCAGCCTATGCTATTCAAGTTTTGCATTCACATTTCCATTCCTATTCACATTAGAATTTGTGCTTGGCTAATAATTTCTTTTTGAATGACAGGACCCAACCTAGAGAGTTCTCTAAATAGCTATGTTGTAACAGGTTAGAATGATAAGGAATTTTGAAACAATTTAAACCCCCAACACTAAACCTTTTTAATTAAGTGTTATATTGTTTAATTTCATTTTTATATTGTTTAAATAAAAACTATTTCGATTAAATATATTCTTTTTCTGCAGACATAATCATGTTCTGCCATATATTCTCCTTTGAAAATGTGGAATCATTATCAAGGTATGAGATTTCTACCTAATCTATTTCATGAGTGGTGATGTGATTGACAGAATTTGATTGATGTGTGTCTAAAATTTTATTCATATTCAGTTGCTATTTTGAAGCTATGCTTACCTAATACATTTACCAACTCTCATTGCTATGAGTAGGGTGAATATTTGGGATAGTTGATGACTGTCATCCCTATGATCTAATGATATGTAGGTGCACTATATATAGTCTTGTGTGCTATCTTCGTTTTGGTCCCTATTCTATGAATTCTTCAAACTTTGAATGTTTTTTTTTTTCGTTTTTTCGGGTTAGATTTTCCTAGTGTGATTAGTTCTGCCTAGCCCATGGAATGGAGATGCATATGGACTAAGAGTTTCTTTTCCCTCCATTTCCATGTTCAATTTGAATTCAAAATGGTGACTATTATGCTATGAGTTTTTTTATAAAAGGATGGTTGGGGAACCACACTCAATGCAAGCATTTTGCTGTCTTTTATTTTCTCCTAATCTGTGTTTATTCCACATCTCTGTTTATAGCTTATTCTATTTCATAAAGTGTGTTATGCTTTTTTTTCCTGCAATGTCTCCTCCATCTCCATTTGATATTATTTTCTGGGAGTCTCGAGCTTATGATTATCATAATTTCCTGGTCATTTGAATTTTTTCAGATCTGAGATTTGAAAATTGCGAACATAATGATTTGATCTGAATTTTAAGCTGCTGGATATTTACGTTTAGTTGGTCTGTGCCCTATTTCGTGATTTTTGCAAAGAGTTAGTATTTTTCTGTTTGTGAATCTTCTCGACTGTTGGGATTTACTTCCAACTATGCTTTGCTATGGTTTTGAAAAAATCCCAAAAAAATGTTACAAAATTTTCTAGTGGAGCTTGAGCTCAGATTTGGTCAAAATTTGCAACGGTTTCACTTAATTTTTCTTCAATTTGAGCTAGATGGCTTCGGTTTCTTTTTTTTAATAAGAAATAAAAGAAATTTTGTTTTGGGTTTTGGGATTTCTTTGAAGTTCGTGTTTTTGGGGTTTTGTTAACTTATGAGGGGGTGTGTGTCTGTCTTTCGCACTACTAGAAATAAGATTTTTTCGGACGAAAATTTCAATCGAAATTTATTCCGTCTGAATGACTTTTTCATTTCGGATAAATTTGAGACAAATATTGAACAATTTTTAGTGGAGATATTGAAATAATATTTCTGTCCTAAATTTGTCTAAATTTTGTCCCAAATTTTAGCGCCAAATTTTTTTTAGATGGCGCCAAAATTTTCATACAGATTAGCAACACATTTTGGACAAAAACTATAATTCATCTGTATTCCATCTGAATATGCGCAATAACTTCAGACGGATTTGGGACGCATTTTGAAAAATGTTAATTCTATCCCAAATTTGTCTATAATTAGTCTTAAATGTTTTTACTATAACTAACCCTTCGAAGTAGACAAAATTTTTTCCCACAAATTTGAAACAAAAATAGCATCATTTGTAAATTTCGTTTGAAAGTTCATCAATTTTCAAACAGATTTCAAATATTTATTGAAAACTTTTAAAATTTAGTATAAAAATATTATTTATATTTTAAATTAGTCTATGATTTGTCTCAAATATTTTTACTATTCCAAAATAAAGTTTCTTTTTTCCTAAAATAACCTTAATTATATATAACTTATAAAAAGGTACAGTTTTTGTTTGCACCTTTCAATTCCAAAACCTCTTGATCGAAATATGAAATAATGATCATACCAATTAACATCTTATTTATTATTATACATATTTTTAAAAATTGGATTAATAGGTACGTTAGTGCTTATTTATGCAGACTTTTTTATATAAATAAGTAAATAAAATATATTAATTCCCATAATACGCATGCAGAGAAAGCTTTACAGAAATGCGAAATGGATTTAGTCGTCATCTCAAGAGGGGCGCACGAATTGAAACTTCTGGTGGGGAAAGCTATTGTATGCTTGGTGCCAACGAAATGGGTACTTTTGGTGGGGCTACCATCAAATTTAGTTGGTTTATTTTTAAAATATATTTTTTAATATTAAAAAATTATTTAATTTTTTATTAAGTTAATAATTCTTTTATTTTTATTATATTTTATTTAATATTAAATTTCTTATACAGATTTTTATATACCATCTTATATTTAATTTTGATTTTTTTAGTTACCTCATATTATTTTTTAATTTATTCTTTTAATTATTTACGTTATAATAATTCAAAATTTAACTTTTTAACAAATTTAAGATAAAGTGTATCTAAAAGAATTACATATATAAAAACCTTAAAAATAAATTAGAGGAGTGTTAGGGCCAGCAGATTTTGTGATTTGTAACCATCAATTAGCCATCAGTAGTGTTTTTAATGGTGTGAGATTACATCTAATATTTTTGGACAACTTTTATTATAATTAGTTATTTCATATAAATTGAAATTAAAATTCTGGTGACCGAAGATAATATAATTTGAAACTAAAATTTAGTAATAGAAGTATTATATAATTTAATTTAAAAAATTTGTATTGTGATTAAATTACAGTTTATTTTATTAAATTGAGTTCTTAGAGATTAACTTATTAGGAATTATTAAATAGATTTTTGTAAATACTTTAAGTTTAAGTCCGTTAATATTTTTGTACAACTTTTATTATAATTAGTTATTTGATATAAATTGAAATTAAAGTTCTGGTGACAGAAAAATAATAAAAAAATATATGATTTAATTTAGATAATTGATATTAGGATTTAAACCATATTTTATAAAATGTGATTAGTATGTTTACTTTATAATTTAAATTAAAAATAGTTATTTAAATTCATTGATATATTGATCAATAAAATCTTATGCATTTTAAAAATAATCTTTATAGTATTATATTTAATTTCTGAATTATTATTTTATAAAATTATTATATTACTCATATATATTTTACTCTAATCCTAAAATTTTTTAATAAAAACCCTAATATCCCCAATTTCCCAATTTACTACCCTAAATTTGCTTCTGATGTTCTTGACTCTGTTGAGTTTGCTGGAATTATCATAGTTGAAGCTTGTTGAGTTTGCTGGAATTATCACAGTTGAAGCTTGTCACCAGAGAAGACAAGTTGTTGTGCCATACTTTTCATTCTGACATTGATTCTCCCGTTTAAAACCCTGTAACGCTTCCACTCTTGTTCTGTTTAGCATTGTTTCTCTGTTATATTCTTATTCTAATTACGGTAGCCAATATCGTTGTTTTAATACTGCTGTGTTCTGTCGGAAATGTCAAAATTGTTGCTGCGAGTGTGATCATAGTTGGTGCCGCTGCTTCTGTCCCGGTTATGTTGGAATTGTCGCTGCTGCTGCCACGATTGGGGATAAAGGGGCTTTTTGCGTTAAATAATACGATTGCGACATCGAGGTAGGGGGTTTAAATTTTAAATGGTTTTAATTTAAGAATGCCCATAAATTTTATTGAATAACTGCAAATAGGTTGAATTATTGTGAGTAATTGATTGGTTGTGTGGATGTTGAATTGTGGTTGTGAATTGATTGAAATGGTGGATTTTGTGGAACTGATTGATCATGGGTGGAATATGAATTGTTGATGAGTGATTGATGAAAATTCTAAATTTTGATGGATTATGTTGGATTTGTTGCTGTTGAGTTGATTATATGATTATTGTATCGGTAATGGATTTAGTTGATGTTTGATTGGAATTGGGTTTAGAGAATGTTTAAAGGATTGAATTTGAGATGTTGAATTGCTTGCTGAAAAATTCGAGTTTTGAAATTAAATGGCAACTTTGAAAGTGAACCAGCAACTTAATAGAGATTGGAATGTTATGAGATTAAAAGCTAAGCGAACTACAACAAGTATAGTTATTAATATTCAATTTTGAATGTTTCGTTTTAATTAGAGAATTAGTTATGATTTTTCAAAGATGAATAGTAAAATCTGATTTTCTGCATTACTTCTAAACGAAGTCAGAAATTTTGAAAAGCTATAACTAATTCTGTGATGATCGGAATTGCATGGGACTAAGTCCGAATTAAACTTGGGAATATGTGGAGCTGGACTGGAAAATTTGAGGCCTTTTCGTTAAATACACAATTTATGGCGAATTTTTAAAGTTAGGTCGATAAATCTGTCCTGCCGCAGAAAAGTTCAAACAGGGCAGCAACTTGTTTGTTGTACCGCGACTCCTACGAGCTGAATTTTGGAGCGAAACTAATTTTGTTTTAAAATTTGATTAATTTGATTTATTTCTGTAAAACTTCAGAATTTTAGGAATTAAGGATTGGGAGTTGTGAATTTTTGAAAGTTAATGGTTTAAGCTGGAAAGAACCAGTTTTCAGCAAGTTATGCATCGACTTCCAATGCTTGTAGCTCTTAGAATTGAATAGCAATTGGGTTACAACCAAGACACACTTGTTGCTAGATAAGTTAGGAGTTTCCAAACCAAACTTTAGCCTAATTGAAGTTTTATAGTAAAAGTTATACAAGTTGAAAGATACTAAGCTTGTTGGTTTCTACAATCAATGTGAAAAAGTAGTTTACTTTTACTAGGTGACTTTACCTAATTGAATGTATGTCTAAAATTGCTTAACCTGAAAGTGTATTAAAGTTAAACTTTATAATATGTCCTTGTGTGAGAGATTTTATTTTTGTTACTAAAATTTTATGAGAGCAATATTTATACAATAAGTTCTTTCTGGATCGCATCCGCAATGCCACAAAATAAATTAAGAGGATACAAATGAAGTGAAATGATTGGCTCACTTATAACAGAATCGATCTTGTGGATTGTAATGTTATTATTATCTATCTTGTTTCAGATTTTGCTGATTGGACTTGGGAGGAGTTCAATTTGATTTCTTTTAAATTAAGAGGATACAAAACTCTTACCACTAATGGTTTCTTTTATTGTCACAATTTGATTGGAAGATGGAAACAATGATAGCAAAGGGTTGCAGTGAAGGCAAAGCGTCTCGAGTTTTATGTGTCTGGTGAAGAGGTTAGCTTTTATTGGGTTTCTTTCCTGCATCCTGGTATTTAGTTTGGGATAATATTTGATTTCCCTGATGTGGGCGCTGAAGTTTAACATTTGATTTGTGACTGTGCTTTGGGTTTAGAGTCAGTTAACCTTCTCTAATTTGGTTGCAT
Organism: Arachis ipaensis; assembly: GCF_000816755.2. Classification (NCBI taxonomy): domain Eukaryota; kingdom Viridiplantae; phylum Streptophyta; class Magnoliopsida; order Fabales; family Fabaceae; genus Arachis; species Arachis ipaensis. Next base: position 34,336,077 of record NC_029787.2, on the reverse strand, counting down.
TTATTTTGTTTTGTGTCATGTGACAAAGCCTTGAGCAAATTGGTAATAGAGCAGAACACCTTAGGATTCATTCAAATATATATTTATATTTAAGTACTGATATTGAGGTGGAAATCTGGATTTCTTCTGATAAATTTTGCTGCTAGCATTCTTCTTGCTATATTATTTTCTGTTTTATACATGAATTTTTATTGAAGTTATTGTCTGGGTCCTATTAAGCAATTATTTCATATAATAGCCTTAACTTGCGAGAACGGTATGGTGAAGTCTAGATACTTGTATGCTTTTTTATCTTAATTTAGTTTTCAGGACATATTGAAGAAAGCTCAGTTTCTTTTCCCTCGTGCTATGGTTGTTGATTCAATACAAACTCTTGATCCTATTAACACTGTTAGTAATTTTTCTTCAACTCTATTAACACTTTTCTTTTTCTATTATTTGCCCATGTCTTTGAATTTAACATTTGTTTTGATTTATGTATTCTCCAGTGGTTAGAGCAAAATATTAAGTTGAATGATGCTGAGCACAAGTTAAAAGATCAAAGACGTCAACTAAAGGTTCAACAGAAAAGAATTGGTTCTACTAAAAAGACAATTCATGCTTTGTATAAAAAGTTGAATCTCCTACTTCCTTCAACTTTGTCTGATCCTACAGAAGATGAGCTTAGGACAGGCTCTAGTGATGATGAGGATGATAACATAAGTGATTGATGTCAGGAGTATATATTTTTTCTGATTTAGATTAAGGAATTTTTAGGTGAATTAGTTAGTACATTTTGTTTTATTCATGATATTTGACCTTTTTAAAGGCTTTATTTGTTTTAGTTTAAGTATTTTTTTCTTAGTTTAGTTTGATTACATTTATGGACAAAAGTATTTTAATAATACATATTTTTTTAACTCTTTTATGGTAATTAACTTTTTCATGACTTTATTATGTGTTTATAATATAGAAAGCAGATCGAATACAATTTATTTTCTAAAATATTTATCTATTAAATAGCAAATTATTTTGTATGAAAATTATTTGAAATATTATATTAAATTTGTAGAAAATTTGTGCGAAAATAATTTTTTGTTTTGTATGAAATTTGTTTCAAATACGTAAATTCTTTTAAATTAAATTTGTCTGAAATTTAATTGAAAAGAAATATTTGATTTGTCTAAAATTTGTTCGAAAAAATTTGTTATATTTGACTAAATTCGTTAGAAATTTGTCTGAAATAAAGTATATTTTTTGTTTGAAATCTGTCTAAAAATTAATATTTTTATGTTTGAAATTTGTCTGAAATACGTTATTTTTATGTTGGCTAATCTGTCTGAAATTCGTCTAAAATACATCATAATGGTTAGAAATCTAGTAGATAAATGCCTATTCAAAATCTGTCACAAAATCGTCTGAAAAAAATTTCGGACGAAATTTCAGACAATTTAAATTAGCAACAAGGCTTTTTGGGACAAAAAAATTCGTCCCAATTTTGTTTGAAAGAAAAAATTTGTCTCTAATTTGTTCAAAATTTATTTCGATTTCGTCTCAAAATTTGTCCGAAAAAATCCTATTAGGTGGAGGCGTCAACAAATTAGGTGGCTGACCAACACATGCCTATGTACCTATCTTCCTTCCAAGATCCTTTGTCGGGTCATCAACGTGCAGCTCAAGGTAGTGTTCCTTGATCCATGTTATATGCTATGCTAATTTGTTGGTCCTTGGAAAGAAAAATAAATAAAAAAGAATTCATGTACTTTTTGAAGCTTATGAGGAATGTCATGTTATGTTTGCTTGTTTCAAGCGGATCCCGACACGGATGAGGTGTTTGCCCAGATTGTCTTGCTTCTGGAGCAAAGTGTATCTTTTCTCAGCTTTGTTGTTTAGTTTTGGAAAATTATGGGATATGGTTCTTCTGTTTTGCTTGTTTTGTTTTTGGTTTTGAATGTTGTGTTGTGATGGCAGCAAGATGAGAACGCGGTCGAGAAAGAACCTCCACTGGCACCACGGTGACGTCCTTCCCTGCACTCTGTGTCTGCAACTAGATAAATGGAGCCTCAGGTAAATTAATTACAGTTCTTATTTCTTTTTCCATCTGATTATTTGTTATTGGCTGATTTTTTATTATGACTAGCTGTTGTTGGCTCTGATGAGTTTTTAGTATGATTTTTTGTTCTTGCTGATTTTTGTTTATTTGTTCTTGCTATTTTTTAACATGGAGGGTCCGCTTCCACTGTTATAGGAGATATTGTTATGTTTATGTTTGCCTTTTCTTTATTAGCTTTGCCTGGTAGAAACCCTACCTCATTTAAATTTCTGTTCTGTTTTGTTGTTTTAATGGAACTATGGAAGTGTTTCTTCATAAAATTCCCTCAATACCCAATTAAGGGTCCTGTTGAGAGGCAAACTAAAAACAATATTGGTTTTAATTTTACACAGTGTTAGTTTGAATCACACTTGTTTCTATTAAAGGATGATCAATGTTCCTGTGAATCACACTCTTCTTTCTATTATTTTCCCACCCGATCTATAATATTCCGTTTTTGTTTGGAGGGAGGAGGATCCCACGTGGAAGTGACATAGGAGCATTTTTTATATTCTTTCTTTTTCTTTTTTCTTTTAATTTTTTCTAATCCAAATATGTATAGCAAGAGCCATTTTACTGTGTAACATACTTAATCACCGAACTAATCCAAATATTTCGGTTTTTTTAGGAATATTTCTCCATTTAGGCTAAATATATATTTGTTCACTATGAATTTGATCTTGTTTTTCCTTCTTCTATTTCGATTCCCTTGCGATCCTATCATAATTTGTCTTCAAATTTTGATTTTTCCCCTCTTTTGACATTTTTTTCGGTTCTTTTGAGCATAAGCGGTGGTGCTGAAGATGATAATGGAAAACAGTGGGTTGAAGTCATTTTTTGGGAGTTTGAGCTTATGATTATCATAATTTCTTGGTCATTTGAATTTTTCCAGATTTGAGATCTGAAAATTGCGAAAATAACGATCTGATCTGAATTTTAAGCTGTTGGAAATTTAGGTTTAGTTGGTCTATGTGCTATTTCGTGATTTTTGCAAATAGTTGGTATTTTTATGTTTGTGTATCTTCTTGTCTCTTGGGATTTACTTTATAATTAAATCAGATATTGAGAAAGATTATTACTATATATATTTTGGTTTTGTTGTGTAATCATGTGTTGTGTAATACCGTTTCTTATGTTTATTTCTGTGTCAGGTTGAAAAGAAAATTATCGATGAGAAAATAAAGTGATTAATTGATTTTGAATTAGTGTGGGTTGGTCTCAAATTTATCTTTTTTGGGTGTAGCTTTTACTTTGTTTTTCAGCTCTCTTGGAGTTTTAGCTAAACTCTTCTGCATGATTGATAAAAGTTTGTAGCTTTTATTTTATTTTTATCTGGGTCAATCTTGATAAATTTGGTAGTTAAAGGGGTGTTTTCATTTAATATGGTATGTGATTGATTGAGATTCGAGTTGAAACTATTCCAGAATCCAAAAGGCACTGTATTTGAATTTGGATGGCTTGATTTGTTGGTTTGTTGCCTTTTGGATTGATGCTTTTTTTTCTTTTGATTGTTAGTTAATTCTGTGTTTTGAGAATCAATTTTATGCTTATTAGTTTGTAGGAATTCATCATTAACATTAATTAAAGCTATGTTAGTATATTTTCTAAGTTCTTCTTATGGTTTGATACATGATAAATAGATCACTCCCAATTTGAATTGCAGATAGTTCAAGTACTGCTAGAGGATGAGAATGAACGAATGGCACGTCGAAAGAAGATCTAGCTTTGAAACTGAGTATCCCTTGGCAAGAGAGTCTTCAAATGTATCTGAAACTGGCTCACTCTCCATTGTTGTGCTTGGTGCATTTGGTGATCTGGCTAAGAAGAAAATGTTTCCGGCACTTTTCCACCTGTATCAGCAGGTTGGTGCCTTCCATTTATAGAGCAATATATCAAAGTCTTTGGATCATGTCTAATTGGCGTGTTACATAGAATTGAGGTGAAACTAAAAAGGAAAATTGATGAAGAGGATCACCATACTATTTATTCGTAATTTGTTCTTTTTGTAGATGGAATATTTTCTAATAGTTTTTTACCTTTTATTGAAGGATTTGTTTCTTATGCTTGGTGAATTTATCTTTAGGGATTCCTACAACCAAAAGAAGTTCATATTTTTTGGTTATGCAGGGACAAAAATCTCTGATGATGAACTGAGAGGTCGATTGCGAGGATGAGGCTTTCTGTAGAAAGAAAAGTGCATATTCTTTAATTTTTTCCAAATATTTATAAAATACCGAAAAGGAAAGGATGGGAATCAGTTACAAGTTTCCCTTATATTCTAGAATTGAGAATATATAAATGCAGTGAGATGAGTTTATGGTTGCAATTGTTTCCCTTGAATTTGCCAAAAAAATCTTTACTATACACTTTTTTTTCAGTTTATTATTATTTTTAGACTATTTTTTTATGTAACTGATATTTTGATATACTTGCATATAGAGGTGTGAAATTGAAGTAGGTTAGTAGGTCACATAAATTTATTGAAGTTGTCCACTAAAAAAATATTTCCAATGATTCTATCATAATCTGAAATTTGGTAAAGAGTGTGATCATTTTTGCCTCACCATGAGCATATCCTTGATAGTAGAAAACTCAACTGTAAGTGAACTTAAAACTACTAGGATTCAGAAAAGTCTTGTGATCCTAAAGAAATAAAAGTAAACAATTTTCTCATTGCCCCGGCTGAGAAAAAATGCTTCAGGCATGCAATTCCAGAAAGATTTACCAAGTTTAGATTTAATAAAATAGGAACATTAGAAGTGCCACTACCATGTTCATTCAGAGTTAGTTAATTAACTATTAACTATAACCATGTCCCCCATCTACCTTTCAAGCTAACACCTAATTTAATTTCTAAATGTACTTAGAATGAACATAATAATTAATCCATTGTTATGTCCCACTGTTACTGATGAGTTGTGAATAAAAGATTTAATTATTATTAATGTACAAATTAAACCTACTTCCTTAAAAGACTTTTAATTTGTCTTTGTTTCGAAGCAATGAAATCCTCATAGCAGGGAGGATTCAAGGCCTTATGCTGCAGTAGTTGTAGGAGTATAAGTATGCCTTCCATAGAGAAAGCAGAGAGTTCATCAGTCTCTGATTGGTTGCCTTTGGTGTCAAGTGTCGCACAAGTCATGGTGCAAGAGGGACTTGATCACTTGAACAATTGGTTAGGGAGAGAAGGCTGGAAGAGAGATGCAGGAGGCAGCAGCAAAACAGAGTCAGAGAAAGAACTAAATTTGTTGTTATGGTGGCAATAGAAAAATGCTCTTATGATCCAAGAGAGGATTTTAGGGAGTCCACGTAGAAATGATAACAGCATATCACATTAAAAAAGTAAGAGATTTAGACTACTGTTATCTCCATGAACTTCAATAAGTACCATGGTTTTATACTTGAGCTTTTTCATGAGTTTTGTACTAATTTATTCTTATAATGTAATGGCATTGGTAATAACCATTCATCAAGCTAAGGCTATTGTGTGTGTTAGCCTTTAATCCACTCTCACTTGCTTAATTGAAGTAGAAGCCACTACTCATACTCGTGCCTTTTATATCTCCGATACATATTATATTAGACACATGCGGCTGTAGCTACATGCAATTAAGGATTGATTAAATATTTCAATGAATTATATTAGATTAGAATTAGATAGGTTTTGTTTTCTAGATAGATTTATCACAAATTTAAATTTTATTTAAAAATTTGTTACTGATTAATAAACTGCTATATATCTAAAATAAAATTTGAATATCTAATACTTAATGAAAAAAGACAGTTAAAGTGATTACTGGACTAACCCAAATTAGTTGATTAAGTTACTTAGGATGTGTTTGGTTTTGCGTTGGAGAGGAGAAAAGCACGCCTGAATCTCTTGAACGCTTCATCTTTATGTTTGGCAACGTTTCTATCCTCTGAACGCAGAAGTGATTTCACCCTTCAACCCACATTTACCAAAAGCTACAAATTTTAGCTTTTCCATTCACCTTTTTAGGTCTGGACTGGAATTTATGTTCTACGTACCAATTATATCCTTCATTATTCATATGTTTGCTGTGTTTTTTATAAGATTTTTTTTAATACTCTCTTATGCATATTATTATTTTTTATAAATTTTGAATAATGTAATCCAAATAATATTTAGTTTATTATAATCTATTTTAAATAAAAATTACTAAACATAAATCACGTTAATACTAACTCACTTTTAATCAAAATCAATTTTACAAAATAAATATTATACAAACTTTCATTTGCAAACGTTAATTCAAACACACAATTAGATGTCTAGCCAAATTTTTTTCAATAATTTCAAGACATGGGGCCACAAATAATGTGTCTGTTTGCAGATTAATCAAGCAAGGAATATGCTAATCATATATCCACGTATGCCAATCCAATTTAATGTTGAATGTTGCTACATAATCAATCATAGAATAGGACGACAATATATTTCACAATTAAAAAAAATTGTTCACACAAAAAATGTTTAGTTTGTACATTTTTGTATATAATTTAGAATTTGTATCTTTTAAATTTTAAATTTTTATTTTAAAAAATAAGATGTGATCTCTCACCTTTAAATAATTTTTTTTTCATATTTTTTTTGGTCTCACATATAAAATAAATGGTGAGAGATCACATTTTATCCAGTAAAATAAAATTCAAAATTTAGAGGATTCAAATTTTATAATTTATACTTTATACTTTTTATATTTTATCACTTTTAGAAGAGTTTCAAAATTTCTTCCAAAAAATGAAGAAAACCAGAAATTTTGAAAAGAAAATATGTTAAAATATCTTTATATGATGTGTTTTATTTAATATCATGTTGTCAAATTACCGTTGAAGTATCGGATTAGAACTATTCCTATTTTTACATGTATGTTTTATTTAAAATCATTTTAAGATATTTTTAATTTTTAATATAATTACATTGAAAACTTTTTTAAATATTAAAACTATATATTATTTAATTTCATGGCATTTCAGATAATATGTATAAGACCTAATATATTTACTATTTTATTGTGATGTAATTGAAAAATAATGTAAAAAATTTATGATATCAATACAGAAAAATTAAATTTATTCTAATATAACTTTTTATTTTTCTTTTAGTTTTTTTTTTGGGTTAAATTTTTTTAGAACGATTAAAGCATATGCTTTACTAAGCCTATGTTTGATAGGTTATATTTGATTGAAAAGAAATGAAGAAGAAATAGAAGAGGAGAAGAGAAGAAAAATTATAAATTTTTATGTACAATTTATAAAAACAAATTTAAAACTTTTTATCCTTTCCTTTTATTTTTCTTTCATTTTTTCTCTAACCAAACCTAGCCTAAATCTATATTAACATAAGAATTGAATGATGCACAACATTTTCTTTTCAATAAACTTCGTGGAAACTGGCCAACGAGCTATAGCTGATGGCATAGTATTTTCATACTCACCTAAAAAGTTGCGGATTTGAATTTCTTTATCTTTGAAAAAAAAAAATTTCGTGAAAAATGAAAGTGACGCATTTACTTTTTAACCCAAGGAGATGAGTTTAGTGTTTTCTTTTTATGTCAAGCTATAAATGTATGATAGATAGATACTACATATATCATCATCAGTTATTAGTTAAATATCTTTCCAGATATATCACATCAAAAAATTTTAGCAATTTTAGTTATTATTTGGCCTTATACCCTTATATAATAAATACTTCTGGCTTGGTTTGTAATAGCATGGGTTATTTTGAAAATTTACATATACTTCAATTTTGAAACAAATGAAAATAAAAAGTAATTTTAGTCACATATGCAAAATTTGATTTCTACAACATGAATCAATTATGAAAAATAATTTTTGTTTTTAAATGAATTATATATTATCTATAAAAATATTTCTAAAGATTAGCACTCAACTTTAAATATGTTTTTGATTTTCTTAATAATTATATATATAATTCCTGAAACTGAAAGCTAATAAAGGAGTTTTAATTTTTTCAACCAAAAGAAAAAGGGAGGACTCATTTTTACCCGAAAAAGAGAATCATATGACAACTTAAATAAAGCAATAAGCATCCAGACAAGTTGTATATAATTAAATTACTATACCAAAAAAATTAATAAATTAACTTAATTATTTTTCCCTATGAACAGAGAAAGTACCTAACAATCTCACATCGAGCAATTGTCCTATTTGGCAGCGATACGTTTGTAAAGGC
>NC_029787.2:34314818-34327117 GCF_000816755.2 Arachis ipaensis | reverse complement strand
GAACTTTAGCATTATGTTTGGATCAAAGAAATTTGGGAGAAAAGAAAATATAAAGAAGAAACCATATATGTTTAGATCAATTCTTAGTAGATTTATTTTCTATATATTTTAGCTTCTGTTTTTCTCATGCCATTCGTATGCTATTTGTTCATTATATTGATATATATTTTTATTTTATTGTGCTATTCCTGCTCTAAAAATAATAAAACAAGTTCATTAAATGAAAAAAAAATAGGCTTATTTTAAGAATTGTTGCATTTTTTAGTTTGTTTTTCATTGAATCCATGAACTCAAATGGGCTTATGCTAATGCTGGTCTTCTTCCAAAACAATGGATTACATTAGAGGTTAGCAATGTCTTCATATGCTTTTTTAAACTTCCATGCTTCATATCTTATTTTTTCTTTCATGTTAACTATGATTAATTGTAGGTTGATTTTGAATTTTTCATTCTTTGATTAATTATGGATTATGTTTATATAACCTTTGTCTCCCTCTATTTTTTTTGTTGTTCTTACTATGTTATTTTTCTGGTTTAATTTCTTTGAAGGCCTAAATAGTTCCCTTGTATTATCAATTTTTTACTATTGCTTTGCACACCAAATAACATAAAAACAAATAGAGGAGCTTTTCAACTAATTTATTTCTATTTTAATACATTAGTTCTAAATTGATTTTTGTCCAACTTTTCAATTGTTACTTTAGGTTATAATCATCAGAATTTTATATGATACATGTTCCTTATATTTTTCTATGTTCTTTAATGCAGCTTTGAGGAATGTGGAATTCCTACTAAGTTTGTTATAATTGATGATGGATGGCAATCTGTTGGTATAGATCCTAATGGTATTGAATAGAAAGCTGATAATTATACACGGTCAGTATTTCTTTTCTTAATTTTTTCCTTTCTAAAATTTTAAGCTATGTATTCTTATTTGTTTACATTAGTTGATCAAAATCTGGATTGGGAGGAAGCGGACTACTATTGACTTAGGGATTAAATTCTATATAGATTGATCATTAATGTAATTGAATAAGCTGTAAATGTTAATATTAGATCCAATGTGTTTTTGGTGGAGACTTACCGCATTTCTTTATAAATGTATATACTAGAAGCAGGGCTTTATGCCTTTGCTATATGGTTATTTTTCATTACCTAACTTTGTTAAGAAGAGAAATAATTTGATGCAAAAATATCATTTAATCATTTTCTATTATATGATTTTGTTGCAGCCGGGTCTTCATTCATGGAGGCCTTGGAGGGAGAATTGACCCAAGTAATCAGAAAATTTTTTTATCCTGAATTTTGAAGAATCATTCTATTTGATCAGGTAAGGTTTTGAACTGCTTTTAGCCAAAGAATGCTCCACCCTTTTAAATAATGAAACTTATTCTATATCACCGGGGTGCAATTGACGACATTGAAAAGCTACGAGAATACATGGAGATTCTAGAATGGCAGGTCTCTTTTCACCCTCTGCTTGTTAATCATCATTATGTAATGGGCTATGATATTTTCCTCTGTGTATTATGCAGGTATTTGGAGGATCATAGGAAAGCACACTTGCTCTTGCTTATAGCCAAGCTCACCCAGCCAAGGTGTACTAATTTGCTATTATCATATTTTTTTTATGAAGGACCAATTAGCAGGTCGATAATGTATAATTTTTTATTCCCCCATTATTTTGTTGTTAATCTTTTAAAATATCTTTCTATATTTTACTGGCATGATCTCCAGGAGAATTTTCCTCTTAAGGAAGAAAGAGATTGATTGGTTTTATGAAGGTGGTGCTGTTGCAATAATCCATGATGGTTGATATATATAGAGCATTCCTTTTTATTTATTTACCTGGGATTATGTTTAAATACTTCTAGCACAGTGAACTTTCATTTCAAAGTGAAGACAATTTTAACTTATTTAATATATGGAACTATGTTGAAACTTTATTTTATGCCACTTTCATTGCATATCAAAGATTTCACTTTTTCCATTAAAAAAGTTTTTCTATAATGATTTTACACACATTGATTCAATCACATTACTTGGTTGTTGTTTAATCGATGGTTAGTGTTTAATGTGGTTGGACAAAACCCTTTTTATTATGAATATAGCACATTGCTATTTGGATGGCAATGTTGATGCTATGGAATTTTGTTTACAAGATTCATACCACCATGTTCTAGCTGCCTTTACATACAATCTCCAACAAGGTGATCACCCCAGTCAACATGGAAGCATTTCTCTCCTAATAATAATTGACATTAAGTGTATATTAGGTTAAACATAGTTTATAATAAAAAGCTTTTTTGATAGATTTTGAAAGTGTAAAATCAATATTATATCCGAAGATTAGGCTTGTCCTAAGAATGCTATTAATTATTAACTTTTCTTTTAGTATTTATATTACTTATTATTCCAAATACAGGTTGATTGTTTTTGTGTGATGGTTGTGGTTGAAGCATGTGATTTTCATTTTCATTATTATTTTTGGTGTTGGTGTGTGGCATTCAATAGATAGATCGATACCAAAAGGTGGAGAAGTCAATGGCAGAAATGCCAATGGATGAAAACAAGATCAGTATCACAAGTCAGGGAAGGGTGAGCAACTACGTTACTTATGCCATGACCTTGCTTCAGTTTCCTCACCTTCGTCCTTTCTATTTACTCTTTCATTAGCACAGCTTGCAATACAATCTACTATTGCCTCTGTTCGTTTAAAACGTTTGGTGTTGTGATTATACTCCTTTCTTTTATTTCTTGGATAAAATAAGAATTACCTTGAAATGAACTGAGAATTTACAAGAAGAATCATGCTTAGCTGCTACAGTGTGAACATTGAGTGTGTGTTATTTTTTTTTAATTTTAAATTCAATTATGAATCTAAACTAAGTACATGTTTGGCAAATAGTTCTTTTTATTTTTAGAACCTGTTTTGGAAACACATTATATTGTAAGCATTTTTGGACCTAAAAATTGTCAAAAAAAAATGAAACTTAAATCGTGAAAAATGTATCCGGATGAATTTGACATGTTATGTATTTATTAATGTTGTGAGGACCATTTTGTACAGGTTTTTGCTCAGATTATATTGCTTGCTTCTTCATTGGAAAGGTGTTCCATTGAAATTGTTTTCAAAGCAATGGGTAGAGCTATCAACAAAATTCTAACAATTGTGGAGTTGATCAACATCTGTTCATTTTTTAATTGCCTGAGCTGGGCTATGTAATCTTCATATATGATACTTTATTTTATTCTGACAAGTCCTTTATGTTTTGTTTTTTATTTATATATGTTGGGTTTGCTTCTGCAACTGGGGGGTGATCAAATAATATAGAGGAGAACACACAAATTGGATCCGCTAACATCACTGGTATTTCAGAGTCTCTAGACAAAGGCCTCCTTAGCTTCTGTATGTGCCAATATTTTAAAATTGAGTAATTAAAATGTTCAGTATTCAATAATTATGAATTCACTATGAAGGTTTTTTTTCTGAAATTAATTTTGTTTATCATCGTCGCCTTTTCTATGTATTATTGTATTTCACATAATTATGAATTCACTGTGTTTAATTCTAAGGTTTCTTTGAATGTCTTTCAAAATTTACAGGCTTTTGTGGGATTAATTTTTTTATTGCAAACTGTTATATTTTAATGTAAATAGATTTTCGTAATTTTTGTGTTGGAGTTGTGTGTAATTATGATACTGTTATTCTTCACTGTTGTTGACATTTGGCCAATACTTGATTCGGATTTGTTTTTGGATTGTGCTCTCTCTTTTTTCTTATTGCTTTAGTTGTTATATTTTCATGTTAAAATCTATGCTGATAAGAATCAAACTAGGATGTGAAGATTTCTGCCATTGAAATATCTCCAAAGCCTGTAGTTATCGGGAGCTCTACTACCTTTAAAAGCAAGAAATTTGGAAAAGGTATACCGTTTTTTTATGTTCATTTCTATGTCAGGTTGAAAAAAAATTACCAATGAGAAAAAAATTGATTAGTTGATTTTGAATTAGTGTGGGTAAGGAAATCCCTATCAATTTTTGTTTATTATTTATTTCCTTTGTATGATTGCCGAGTATTTGAACAATCAAGGGGTTTAGTTAATTGGTTCATGCTTTGAAGAAGAGCATAGTGTGTTAAATATGTGAATTATAAACTTTTTGTTATTTGAAAACTAAATGTTTAAAACTTTTTGTTCCCATGCCCAATGATTTGGTTATGTTTAAGGAAATAGTTAAGTAAAAAATTTAATTAGGTTTTGTTTAAGTTCGCATTGATTCCTTTTCCTGTATCTCCTTTGGATTCAAAGGTGTGTTATGGTTTTTCGGGTTTTTTTTTTGTGAAATTAATTTTTATTAATTTTTTTTAAATCATCATCCTGTTTTCTAGGTTTCTTTGTGTTTTAAGTAATTATTAATTCACTATTTTGAAATGTAAGGTTTCTAGGTATGCGTCAACCACTGGTTAGCGCAATCACCAAGTGCAGCATGTTCACTCCATATCCTCTAATGACACCATATCTTTACCTATTTCACAGGTACGCTTTTTAGATTTTTAGCTGCCTCTGAAAATCCTAATTTTAGCTACTTTTGTACCATATCTTTACCTATTGATTTAGATTTCTTTTTCAATGTGTAGGTGAATAATTGTTTGAAGGCTATGGGTTCAGTGCTTGGGTTTGAGGCAAAGTGTCATTCTGGTATTGTTTTTGGGTGGTTTTTGGCATCTCAGACTCATTCTGGTTATTATTTGCCATTTCGTTTTGAATTCATTGTGTGAGAGTACACTGGCCTGATTGCTGGACTGAATTTTTACTTTATTACTTACTTCCACTTTATCTTCTTTTTCCAGGAAAGTGAAGGAAAGTTAAATATTTTAACAATCCAATGTGGCCAGTGTGTGATACATACACTTGCATGACTATAATGTTTGATCACAAAAATTATAAACTTTGGATTTGTAATGGCGATAATAATTCTTCTTTTGATGCTGGTGATGGTCGAAAAGGGGTTTGAGCGACTCATTCAGTGGAATATGGTTTAAGGAGTTTCAAGTAATTGCATATTTAGAAAATGAATGATTCTACTTCATTTTTCGACTTCTCTTTAAAAGTAGCTCAATTTCATAGACTTTTAGTATCTAACAATCTAATGGAGCAAAATGTGGTATGGCTGATTTGCCTTGATTATGACAACGCTCCTTCCGACAATTTTAAATCATCTTCAACCGGTGCATACAAGGTATCTATTTTTTTTTTCTATTGGAATTTATTGCTAGCTGTCTCTGTAATGCTTATTAGGCTGTTTATACTTTTTGTTGATTTTATACTATTGTGTTAAAATTTTATTTATGCAGTTAGTGCAATATTAATCACTTAGATGTTACTTATTACAAAATATATTCTTTTTGTGCATTTTGCAGACGAAATGCAGGTAATCCTAATTGTGTATCACAGTGATTTATATTAATATATAATAATACTTTTTGTTTTATTAATATTTTTGTGTATTTGATAGTTTATTTAGTCTTTTATCATTAAAGCTCAAAGATGGATTTTTCTGTGGAAATTTTTTTTCCTTCTTCAATATTCACTTTTTCTTTCTGCTCGAAAAATGGAGTAGAGCAATGGAAAGGTCTCAAGGCATTGAGCCAGTAAAACAGGAATATTTGCTGGTTGGAGCTGGATTCGAAGGGAAGAGGCTCTAATATTGGCTTATTGAAACCTAGCTTATTACTCTAAAGATTTTATATCTACTGCAGAATATTAATATTTGTTTTTTAGTATCTATTAATTGAAAAAATGAGTTTATATTTCTATGAATTTTCTTAGACTTTATATTTGATGGGTTGGTATAGTTTGAGTAAGATGTATGCAATGCATTTGAGTTTTGGTGGACTTTAACTCATTCCAGGTATTGATCTATGATATTGAATAAGATGTATAGCTTATAATCAATTTTATATTTTTTTTAATAGATAGTCACATGGTAGGTTGGTAATATGAGGGTGAATGTTACAAATTTGATCAAAGAAAGTATTCCGAGCTACCCTCAAAAGAGTACTAAGATCCGGGGAGCACAAAGCAGGCGGTCTTAGGAGCAATTGAGCATAGCACACAGGCATATTATAAAATGTGAGTCCCTCAGGTATGAATACCTTATAACTTCTCTCATTGTAAAGGATTTGATCCTCCCACCCTCTGAATCATTAATTGCTTCAAACACTCCGGGCTTTTTAACTAGGAATCGTAGGAGTGGAGTGCAGTAGTGGGTCATTTCGAAGAGGAGTGCCTCCCGCGCATTATTTGGAACCCAATTAGCAAATGTATATATGAGCTCAAAAGTTTTACTCTCCCATACTCTTAATTATTTATTTAAACTGGCTAATTTTATTATCCATTTGTGTAGATTGCTGATGAAGTTGAGTTCTTTTTATTTGGAATTGATGACCTTACCCAAATGACATTTGGGTATAGTAGAGATGATGTTAAAAAATTTCTTTCCATTTACCTATCAAGCGGCATTCTGCAGAGTGATCTGTTTGAGGTTAGTTGTGTAACGTTTATTTGCTCATTGAGGATATGTGAAAGATGGTTCTTGAAATTTTTGAACTCTTTGACAATAATATTAAATGTTCAACTATTAAACTGAATTTTGAAGACTCTTGCAGGGTTCTAATTGAAAGGCTTGCAACACCTTAAGTTGTAGTTTAAGAAATCTGTTAATCTGGTGTAAGAGGGTTGAATGACTAGCTTCAAGTTCTTTGGTTGTTCTGTTGTTAGAGCTCCTTTCAGTTCTTAACTGCTTTGTTACATTTTAGCATCCAGTCCTTTTTGTTTTATGTGAGCATTTGTTGTAGAGCTTCTGTTCATTATGTTTTTTGTATTTTTTTAAGTGCTTCTATTATTTTATGATTTTTGTTTCAAATTGATTTTGAAAACTTGCAAAGAATTTGGCCTAATTTTACTAGATTCAAGTATTGTTAGTTAGGTTGAATCAGATAATTAGTAACATTCTGCTTCTGTTTTCTCGAATAATATTCTTGGGGGGTACTATAGTTGTGCTTGATAAACATTGCTGATTATACTTTGCTAATAACAACAATTGATAATTTAGATCCAATCATCTATCTATTATTAAGGTTTTGTATAATTGAACAACATATAATAAAAAACATAGAGTTTCAAGATAATATATATTGTGTAGCTAAATTTCAAATAATGAAAAAGCTCTAATTTTTAGGAAATCTTTTTAAAGAAAAATTAATTGGATGTGGTTTGATCACTAAATAGAAGTGAGTGGACTAATCAGGTTTTGCATGACTATACCATAGATGAAGAAGAACTCGATAGATACATGCATGACACTAATAGTGTATGTGTTAACGTAATCACATTTTTTAAGTTGTACCTGAAATAGTAGTCATTTCATGTTCTTAATTTTGCTGTTGTGATGCCAGCTTGGTGGAATCAATTTCTTTCTTTCAATGGAGTGTTCTTCTTTTATAAGCACAATTATCGAGTACAGCAGGTTCGCTCCATATCCTCTAATGACACCATATCTTTTTCTATTTCATAGGTACGTTATTTAGATTTTTAGCCGCCTCTGAAAATCCTAATTTTAGATATTTTTGTACCATATCTTTACCTACTGATTGAGATTTCTTTTTTGATGTGTAGGCGAATAATTGTTAGAAGACTATGGCTTCAGTGCTTGAGTCTGAGGCAAAATATCATTCTGCTGTTGTTTCTGGGTGGTTTTCAGCATCTCAGACTCATTCTGGTTGTTATATGCTATTTCGTTTTGAATTCATTGTGTGATAATATACCAGCCTGATTGTTGGATTGAATTTTTACTTTGTTACTTTCACTTTATCTTCTTTTTCCTGGCAAGTGAAATATTTTAATAATCCAATGTGACCAGGTGTGTGATACATACACTTGCATGACTATGATGTTTGATTACAAAAATTACAAACTTTTGGATTTGTAATGGCAATAATAATTCTTCTTTTGATGCCGGTCATGGTAAAAAAGGAGTCTGAGTTTTGGGTGCAATTAGGACTCATTCAGTGGAATATGGTTTAAGGAGTTTCAAGTAGTTGCATATTTAGAAAATGAATGGTTCGACCTCATTTTTTGGCTTTCTCTTTAAAACTAGCTCAATTTCATAGACTTTTCGTATCTGACAATCTAACCTGAAGTTTTATTCAGTTTGATCTACTTCTATTTTGGTTGAAGGTTAAGATTGGGCTGGGTTGTCAACGGAGCAAATGGTGGTATGGCTGATTTGCCTTGATTATGACAACACTCCTTCTGGCAGTTTCAAATCATCTTTAACTGGTGCATATAAGGTATCTAGTTTTTATCTATTGGGATTTTATTTCTAGCTGTCTGTTTCATGATTATTAGGTTGTTTCTTCTTTTTGTTAATTTTATACTATTGTGTTAAAGTTTTTTTCATGTTGTTGGTGCAATATTAATCACTTAGATGTTACTTATTACAAAACATATTCCTTTTGTGCATGTTGCAGATGAAATGCAAATAATCCTAATTGCGTATCACAGTGATTTCATATTAATATATAATAACATTTTCTATTTTATTAAGATTTTTGTGAATTTGATAGTTTTTTATTTAGTCTTTTATCATGAAAGTTCAAAGATGAAATTTTTTAGGAATTTTTTTCTTCTTCTTCGTCAATATTCAATTTTTCTTTCTCCTCAAAAAATGGACTAGAGCAAGGGAAAAGTCTCAAGGTATTGAGCCAGTAAAACAGGGATATTTGCTGATTGGAGCTGAATTCGAAGGGAAAAGGCTCTTATGCATATTTAGTAGATGTTCCATGTTATGATTTGGTTTAAGTGAATTTTCTAGAGAAAAAAATTCTGCTTCATTTGTAAATTGACTTCTTAAAACTTAGCTTATTACTCTAAAGATTTTGTGTCTACTGCAGAATATTAATATTTGTTTTTTAGTATCTATTAATTGAAAAAAGGAGTTTATATTTCTATGAATTTTCTTAGACTTTATATTTGATGGGCTGGTGTGGTTTGAGTAAGATGTATGCATTTCACTTGAGTTTTGGTGGACTTTAACTCATTCCAAGTATTGATTTATAATATTGAATAAGATGTATAGCTTATAATCAATTTTATGTTTTTTTTTTTAAATAGATAGTCACATGGGCTGGTAACATGAGGGTGAACGCTACAAATTTGATCAAAGAAAGTATTTCGAGCTACCCTCAAAAGAGTACTAAGATTCGGGAGGCACAAAGCAGGTGGTCTTAAGAGCAATTGCTCAAGAGCTATGTTCCACCAAACATCAAATCCAAGTATAGCACACAGACATATTATAAAACGTGAGTCTCTCAGGTATGAATACCTTATAGCTTCTTTGACGGTAAAGGATTTCATTTTTTTGAACAGCCCATAACTATCCCAAAGTTAGTTGATGGGACAAGTGATTCTTCATCTTTTTATGCATGATAGATTTCTATTAACATTGAAAAATGACAACATTTTTATAAAAAAAAATTTATCCAACAAATAAATTATTTTAACACGATAAATCAAGGATTTTTTTATATACATAAATTATATTGGTTATGGTTCTTATTCATGTTTATCTTTTGAACTGTGTTGTTTATATTTTTAAATTGTATTTGATGTCGTATAATTTATGAAATTGAACAAGATACAATGTACTGTGAGGCAGGATTTCTATAGTCAATTCTAAGAAGTGATTATCAAAGTAAATGTTTTGAAAAGCAAGAACAGAAAGAATGAGTATAAACTTGGTTCTAATTGAAAAAGTTTCTGCAAACTATGAGAAGTTAATTGAGAAAGGATACTTATGTATTTTGAGTAGTGATAGAGTAAATAAATCTTTTACCTTTGATTAAAAATTGAGCAACAAAAATACTTTTACTATCGTAGGTAGTGACAACCTAAGAGGACTGAAAAAAGTCGAAACAAGAAACATAAATTAAGTATTAGCGGTTGATATTACTTGCTCTTTAAAATATATGAATCTTCTATTATTATTGTTAGTTTCAATATTTTGTATGCATATATTATCAAAAAGAAATTTTCGATCATGGTTGAAATTGAAAATTTAAATACATGTGGTCCTTAGAACTTGCAATCAGTAATTGAGAGTTTTTTATTTTGTGAATAGAGAGGCAACTGAGCAATTTAGATATGTGAATTTCGGAATCTTTTTTATTTCACCTTGGAATCACAAGAACCAACCAATTCAAATTCACCCCGATCATAACTTTTATGTGGTTGATTGAATAGATCAAGAAACACTTAACAACATATGTAGAGTCTTCCACATAAAATATAATAAGAATAGTGAGCCTTCATCACTTGATGTGACGGTGCTATCTGGGTCTGAACCATTTGATGATGAGTTCTCATCAAACGACGATGAAGATGATGATGAAAATGACACATTGAAAGGTGTTGATCCTCTTAATCCAATAGATTTGTCTCGTGCAAGCAATTCATCAATTGAGGTCAGCGAAGAAAGTAATGAAACAAGAGAACTGTCTGACAATGGGTAATGCTAAATGTAACTTTTTCTCTTTTGTCTTGCATTTTCATATCGTGGTACATATAGATATCTTTTGCTGTGGTGACTAACGTGTTTAAATATCTTGAATCAGATACACTCCATGTGTTTCTTATGAGAAGACCATCACATGTTCCGACTTGATTTTAAGAGAGTTGTTTCTTTTTTTTTTTACAAACTTATGAAATATTAGTTGTGTATCTGTTATTGATTACATAGCAAAATTCTCTATGGACTCTAACTATGAATCATTCATTGCAGTATCTGGCCTATAATTTTGCTACATATCTTAAACTGTCTGGAGATGGAGATGGTTCAGTTTAGAATATCACTGATCCACCTTCTAGCGTAGACAAGAATATATTCTTTTTCCATCTGAAAAGTGGAGGAAGAAATAGAAAATGAAAGTTTGGGGTTGAATAGAAAAAATATTGTAAACTATACAAGTTAAAGAGAGGGGACAAGATTATCTTGAATCTGGCCTCCCTATCGAACTGCCATATAGAGTTATTGATTGAGAGATCTTAGGCCTTATAAACAAGAGACTCCTATGTGACACATATTTTAAACTATATGTTAAATTGTGTTGTAGATATTTTGTTTTCTTATTAATAGGTATCTTGACAATCTATATTTTTAAAGTTATACATAATAGTAAATTACATCTCTGTTGGACTCTTTTTCTGTTTTTTTAGTGTTTAACAATTTTTATTATATTTTATTATCTTAGAAAACATGTTATACCATTCATT
Source organism: Arachis ipaensis (assembly GCF_000816755.2). Taxonomy (NCBI): domain Eukaryota; kingdom Viridiplantae; phylum Streptophyta; class Magnoliopsida; order Fabales; family Fabaceae; genus Arachis; species Arachis ipaensis. The sequence goes on along the minus strand of NC_029787.2, from coordinate 34,315,784 downwards.
GACATATTGAATAATTGTTGTATTCTATTGTTTTATTTTAATGTAGTGATAATTTTGTTATTATCCAAATTTAATAAAACATATCTATCTTTATAGAATCTATTTTAGTTATATTCTTAGTATTTTTCTTTTAAAAACCTTTAGATTACATGAAGCCCATGCATTGCACGGGTTATCACGCTAGTTTATATAAATATCCTGTTTTTAATATAAGTTAATCGCAATGGGATCTCAATATTTACTAAATAACAAGTAAATCGTATTAGTGGTAGTTGATTTAACACATTTGAAATAACGAATAAACTGCAGTAGGATTTAAAGTGTAGAAATAGTACTAGAATCTACACATTTCAGTGGATAAATTAAAGTTGAAGGTTTTAATAAAAATATCAAGAGTTTATGATTTCAATAAATTTTAAATTTTTCATAAATAGTAACCTAAATGAGGGACAGAAGACTCTTCCGAGCCTTGGTCGATTATGCACAAGGGAAGAAAATCAAAACTTTGACTACTATCGAAGAATTCGAGACTTCGAGGTAAAAGAGGCTCTAAAGCAGATGAAAAATGGCAGGGCAGTAGGACCTGATAATATCCCGATTGAGGTTTGGAAGGATCTTGGAGAAAAAGGCATCAACTGGTTAACCAAGCTTTTTAATGAGATTTTAAGGTCAAAGAAGATGCCTAATGAGTGGAGAAAGAGCACCTTGGTACCTATCTACAAGAATAAGGGGGATATACAAAGTTGCGAAAACTATAGAGGGATAAAGCTTATGAGTCATACCATGAAGTTATGGGAAAGGGTGATAGAACGGAGGTTGAGAAAAGAGACACAAGTAACAGAGAACCAATTTGGATTCATGCCAGGCAGATCTACCACTGAAGCGGTATACCTTTTAAGAAGGATGATGGAGAGGTATCGTAGTAATAAAAGGGATCTACATATGGTGTTTATTGATTTGGAAAAA
>NC_029787.2:34305157-34312444 GCF_000816755.2 Arachis ipaensis | reverse complement strand
GAATGGTTGGGGTTTCGGGTGGGAAGGGTTAAAGGATTGGTTGGGTATTGTGTTGTGATGCGGGCAGGGGAAGGGTTCTTGAAGGAAGGCGGCAGGAGCTATGGGTGTGCATGGCTTGCAAACAAAAAAGAGGAAGGGAATACAGTGTAATTAGGAGAGATATGGTGCATTAATAGGCCTGATTTGGTTAGCAAATATTGGGTGACAATTTTTTAGCGCCTAACTTGGGTATTTCGGTGCCTAACATGATATGCCTAACTTGAGGGTTTGAGGCGCCTAACTTAATGTCATTCCCTTACTCAGCGCCTAACTTTGCAAAGTTTTCTTCATTGGTGCCTAACTTGAGGTCACGCCTTCCTTTGCTGCGCCTTACTTGAAACCTCCCGAATGTTCAAATACCTGCTGCGCCTAACTTGAATTCGGTTGCGCCTAATTTAACATAGTATGTAGTATGTGGCGCCTAACTTGAAAATTCTCAAGTTAGGCGCAGACCATCCAGAGCAAAATTCTCCTCTGCGCATAGTATGTAACTTGAGAATTACTCTCCTACGCTGAACTTGGAGATAGGCACAAATTTTTGGAAGTGTGCAGTTCCTATTCTAAAATAGCTGTATGATCAAAACACACGTAAAACGAAAGAAAAACGGTAAAAACTCAATAAAAATCAAATAAATAAGAAAACCACTATTACGAAAAATAACTAAGGATATGAAATTATCGGGTTGTCTCCCGACAAGCGTTTCTTTACCGTCACTAGCTTGACGGTCAGCTCCTCTAAGGAGGAGGATCATAGAGGCTCAGCTCTTCACCCCTTACTTTGAACTTCTTTCCTGTGTCTCCATAAAGTAGCTCAATATGCTCCAGAGAGAGGATTCTGTTTACTGTATAAATCCACACTAGATTGTTAGTCAACACCACTTTCATTCCTGGGGAGAAACCTTCAGTGGGGATCTTTTTGTTTCTCCATCCTCTGGGTACTTTCTTCTTTTTAGGAACCTCCTCCTTGGTGGATGATGCATTCTCGACACCAAACTTAAGTTTGATGTCAGGAGAAATTTTATTGATTGTCACCAAAGGGGGTTTGAGCTGCAGATTCTGCTGTGCATCATCAGGGGGTTCTTGAAGGTTTGGATAAATAAGCTCAGTCTGCATGCACCTCTCTTCTTCACCTGCTGAATGTATATCTTTGAAGACATGAAAGACTAGTTGCTCATTATGCACTCTAAGCACTAGTTCACCTTCTTCCACATCAATCAGAGCTCTTCCAGTGGCTAGGAATGGTCTTCCTAGAATTATAGAGGCATTCTCATCCTCCCCTGTGTCAAGAATCACAAAATCTGCTGGGAGGAAGAACTTACCCACTTTGACCAAGATATTCTCCACTAATCCATATGCAGACTTTATAGATTTGTCTGCCATCTGTAATGCTATCCTTGTGGGTTGTGCCTCTTGGATTTGCAGCTTCTTCATCACAGACAAGGGCATCAAATTGATGCCTGCTCCCAGATCACATAACGCTTTCTCAAAGGTTGTGCTCCTAATGGTGCATGGAATTTGAAAGCTCCCTAGATCTGGCATCTTCCTTGGCAAGTTATTCTGAATGATGGCACTACATTCCTTAGTCAGGACCACTGTCTCATCTCCCTTTAAAGGCTTCTTTTTTTACAACAATTCCTTCATGAATTTTACATAGAGAGGCATTTGCTCCAAAACCTCAGCAAAAGGAATATTGATTTGCAACTTTCTGAAGACTTCCAAGAACTTTGAAAACTGCTTGTCCTTGGTCTCCTTTTGAAGTATCTGATTTTGTTGAAATTCTGAGGTCTCTGAGGTTGGTCCCTCCACCCAAAATTTGGGTGATTTCTCCACCCCTGATTGTATGTCTTAGAGTATGGATCATTATTGGAATTTCTAGGACCACTCCCCATGTAATTGACCTGTTCAGAAAAGGATTGAGCATAATCATAATTATTATTTTGCACAAAATTACCTGTCATGTCATAAGAGACCTCTTGAGGAGGATTTTGGGTGTTGATAGCTGAGACTTGCATGCCACCCATCTGTTGAGTAAGTAGATTTATTTGCTGAGACATAAGCTTGTTCTGGGCAAGAATAGCATTAAGAGCTTCTACTTCTATAACACCCTTCTTCTGAGGAGCCTCAGAGTTCATAGGATTCCTGTTAGATGAGTATAAATATTGGTTGCTAGCAACCAATTCAATAAGCTCAATAGTCTCCTCCGGTGTCTTCTTCTTGTGTAATGAACCACCTGCAGAATTATCTAAGCACATCTTGGACATTTCACCCAAACCTTCATAAAATATATCTAGTTGGGTCCATTTGGAGAACATGTCCGGAGGGCATTGCCTAGTCAGTAGCTTATATCTCTCACAAGCTTCATAAAGAGTTTCACCATCCTTCTGCCTGAAAGTCTGAACCTCCACCCTAAGCTTAGTCAGCTTCTTTGGTGGGAAAAATTTAGTAAGAAACTCAGTAACAACCTTGTCCCAAGTATCCAAACTCTCCTTGGGTTGGGAATCTAGCGATAGCTTTGCTCCATCCCTCAGAGCAAACGAGAAGAGCATGAGTTTGTACACCTCTGGGTTCACTCCATTTGTCTTCACAGTATCACAAATCTGCAGAAAATTAGAAATAAATTGATTTGGATCTTCGTGGGGAAGACCGTGATACTGGCAGTTTTGTTGCACCAGGGTGACCGATTGTGGCTTCAACTCAAAGTTGTTCGCAGCTATAGGAGGAACCACAATGCTTTTTCCATAAAGATCCGCAGTAGGAGCAGAATAAGAGCCAAGCACTCTCCTTTGTTGATCATTCCCATTCGGATTTGCCACATTAGCATTAGCAGCATCATTAGGATCCATAGTGGATTCTGCAGCCTTGTAAAGTCTTGCTTGTTTGCAAACGCCGCCTGAGAGTTCTTTCAGGTTCAGGATCAAAGTCTAAGAGATATTCTGTCTCTTTTCCTGCGCATAAACAAACAGAAGACAAGAAAAGATGGAACTCTCTACGTCAGAGTGCAGAGAATTTCCAGTGAGGTAACTTGAGTAAAGAGATAAAAATATTGAATAAAACAAAAAAAGACTAAAATTTGAAAATTACTAGTAAAATTACGACTAAAAATTTTCGAAATTATTAGGCAAATTAAATAAGAAAAATTAAAATAAGACTAACTAGGAAACACCAAACTTAATTTTAGAAATTAAGAAAAATTACTAGTAGTAAATTCGAAAATAATAAGGTATAAATTAAATAAAAATTAAAACTAAAACGACTAATCTAAGCAATCAAGCAACGAATAGTTGTTAATCACTAATAATCCCCGGCAACAGCGCCAAAAACTTGGTGCGAAATTTACAACCACAAACTAACCGGCAAGTGCACCGGGTCGTACCAAGTAATACCTCAGGTGAGTGAGGGTCGATCCCACGAGGATTAATGGATCAAGCAACAATGGTTGATTAATTTACTTAGTTAGACAAGCAGAAAATGGTTTTGAGAGTTCAAAGAGCATTAAACAGTAAATTCAGAATATCAGAAGACAGGCAAGTAAATAATTTGGGAATAAAATATGGAGAAAGCAGTTAAGGCTTCAGAGTTATCTATTTTCCGGGTTGACTTTTCTTATTAATTTATTTTAATCATGCAAGATTTAATTCCTGGCAAACTATATATGACTAAACCCTAATTCCTTAGACCTTTTTAGTCTCCTCTGAAATTCATCAACCGCTAATTCCTTGGTCAATTAATTTCAATTAGAGGGTGAAGTTCAATTCTAGTTTATATGCCACAAAAATCCTAATTATCCAAACATAAGAGGATTATATGTCACGTATCCTGTTAAGTCCAGATAATTAGAATTTAGGAGAAATTATTTTCAAGCTGTTGTTCAAGTAAAGAGATTTTCCAAGTTATACAAGAACTCAATTAGAAAGAGGGTCATACTTCCGTTCCACCCAAATTCATAAAACAAAGAACGAAAACAATTCTTGAATTATAAATCAGTACATGAATTAAAATAGACAAAAATAATAGAATCAATCCATACAATAGACTGAGCTCCTAACCTTAACAATGGAGGTTTAGTTGCTCATGACTCAGAGAAAAACTAGGATTCAGGTACAGAATGAGATGGAATAATCCCCAGAAGAAAAATTTCTTCTTTTTATATCTAATCCTAATTAATTTAAAATCTATTTTCTAAAATTAAAATAATATCTTTTCCTATTTTAAAATAAAATTTAAATTTAAATCAGAATTAATTAAATAATCCGCGCCTTGTAACGTGGGGACCACTTGGCTTCACTGGATCCATGCCTAACTTGGCTAAGAGCTGCGCCTAACTTCATGCTGTTCACCACACAAGGCACCTTACTTGGACTGAAGAGGAGGCAATGTGCCTTACTTGGAGGAGAGCAAATGTTGCGTGTTGTTGTTGTTTCTTGCGCCTAACTTGAGAAATCTCAAGTTAGGCTCAGCCTTGGCAGAGTTAATGGAAGAGAAGTATAGACTATTATATATCGTTGGAAAGCTCTAGAAGTTAGCTTTTCAACACCACTAGAATTACGTCCATTGGACCTTTGTAACTCGAGTTATTCAGGTTTGAGTGCAGAGAGGTCAGGGTTGACAACATCATTCGCCTTCTTCTCTTTTTCTGCGGAAACTCCATCAAATCTAGCCAAATGCTACCTAAAATAAACAGAATTGCACAAGACTCAAAGTAGCATCCATAGTGGCTAAAAGATAATTAATTCTTGATTAAACTCAACAATTTAAATGTAAATTCACTAGAAAAAGATAGGAAAGATGCTCATGCATCAGGGGTCAACAATAAGCTCAATCCCATCCTGCCCAAGAGCTTCCTCCGCAGCATAACCATACATATTTTCGGCACTCGGCTTCTTGCAAAATCATTGCAAATCAAATCCAAGAGAGTGAAAGGGCAGAAAAAACTCTAAATGTAGGTCCCTCACTCCCCACAATTCATGCAATCAACAAGACAAGGACAGAACATATCAAAACCAACATGCACATCCATTTTTAACTAATACGGGTTGCACTGCGAAGATGAGCGGACGAGAGAGACGACAGAGGGAGAGGGAGAGAAAAGACATCCATGAATTGAAAAGGCATAATGATTAACTAACCTCCAAGCGTTGAGGCAGCGTCTTGCACGGCGGCGGCGGAAGCAGGTTGCGGCGTCGTCTGAGGCGTGTTGCGGCGGTAAGGATTGGCGAACGAGAGATACAACAGAGGAAGAGGATGAGAGAATGGCGGTGATTGAAATTGGATGAAAAAACCTAAGCTAACAAACATGCTTCTCTTCTCTGAATCTGAAATTAAAAGGAAAAGGAAAAAAAAGTGTAAAAAACAAAAATTAGAAGGGTCAATATCTAATTATTAATGTTTTTTAAAAGAAAGGAGTATATTTTATAATTATTTTAATGATGATTAATCATACTTCTACATAAAAGTAGGAGTAAAAAATCCATGGCCTGATAATTTACTAGATAAAACTACAAAAATTAGACAAAAATGCAAAAAAAAAGTATTCAATTAAACTAAAAAATTTAAATTGAATAACCACTCAAATTTTTATTCAAATAGAAATAAAACGAATCTTAAATAATTAAAAACTCTAAAATGATAAGGTTACTATGAGAAAATTTTTTAAATTTATTTATTTATTAAATTTAAACTTAAAATAATGAATTCTTTTAAAGAGAAATGTTAAGAAGTTAATTAATTTTTTTAGTTTAATTATTTTTTTAAAATTTAACAATATATTTTATTCTATATTTTTAAACATTTAATGATTAACGACAAGAACAATAAATTTTGACTATTCTTGGGCATTCTGTTTCTTTCAAATTCTAAAACATACAAACTGAAAATTTATAAAACTCTCAAGACAATCCTCCAGACAACTATTTCCCCTTCCTCCTTTTGTCAATCTCCAGCGTCACTCTCTTGTTGGGCGTCGAGTTCGCCGTCGACGAAGAAGCTTTGCAACCGTTTCTTGAGTGGTTCACATACGGTTCTCTCTCTCTCTCTCTCTCTCTCTCTCTCTCTTTCATTTTCGATCTCTGTCTCTCTCACACACTTTCGATTTCTCTCTCTCGTTTTCTTCTGTTAGTTGCAGGAGATACTAAATAAGAGTAAATTGATTGCTATTGATGCTGGAAACAGGGGCTACCCTCCGAATAAGGTATGTAAGTTGATGATTACGATGTTTTTGACACCAAATTTTCGATGATTTAATGATGACACTGATCTGAAGTAGTTAACATCGTTGTTAAGTTTGCATAAAGTCATAAGTTGAAAAGTTGTTTTTCACAGTGAGTACTTTTGAGTTTGTGGTGTTTGAAATTTAAAGGGAGAAAATGAAGGTTAGATGGTGAATTGGTAATTGAATTTTAGAGGACATAACCTAGTAAAAAATTTAGGATAGAGAATACAAAGAATACCAAAAATTTTATAATGATAAAAATTCACTTTTTTTCATAATAAAAAATTTTATTGAAAGTAAGTCGGCACCTCATTTAATAATAAAAAATAGAATAAATATGTAAAGTAATTTTTAATTAATCAATATTAATCTTTTTTATTATAAAATTAATTTTTTAGCTCTTATTTTTTAGAAGATTTAGGATTAGAAGTTAGGATTTAAAAATTTATAATTAGAAGTTAAGATAAAAAATATTTTTTAAAAAATTAACTGATACTAACAAAAGAAAATTAACTCTCTAATTAAATCCTTAATAATAAATAGGTGATTAACACTATACTTAACGTATATGCTAACACAAATTTTTTTGATGGAACAAATTGAATCTAGCTTTTGGTTTTTGTTTTTGATCTTTATCTTTTGCTCATTGAGACAATAATTTCTCATTTCTTCGAGTTGTAAATTGTGACCATGCTCTATTAAAATTATACTTCTTCAATTCGGTGTGTCAACTAAGACTTCGTTCAATTCGCAGCTGTTATTCTTGAGTTCCTCCATTTCGTGATTGCCAAACTTAAAATAGGGTGTCAGATGTGCATAGTGGTCCTTGTATCCATTTCATGTGCATCATGCTTGAAATGGAGTGTAATTTTATTTTGTGAATGCTATCCCTGAAATGATCATCTGTATTTTATTCCAACTTTTTATCTATGTGTAGTTTGAAAAATAATGATTTATATATATATTTAAATAAAAAAGTTGGGCCATACACAACCGTACAGCTGAAATGTTTATTCAAATAAAAAAGAAACGAACCTTAA
>NC_029787.2:34279190-34285969 GCF_000816755.2 Arachis ipaensis | reverse complement strand
TGTACTTTATCTTATTAAAAATTCTGAGACACTACTATATATAGAGGTCAAAATCAAAAGAATCCATTGTTAAATGAAAGATGAAAGATAATACTAATTAAGAAGTTAAGTGAAAGAAAAAGTAAGGCTTTAAATTGGTTAGGGAGAAGGAAGATGCAGTGCCATCTAACATCTATGAACGGAGGCTGCAAGCAGAGCTTAAAGAAAGACATAGTCCAAACGCTGTACTTTATCTTATTAAAAATTCTGAGACACTACTATATATAGAGGTCAAAATCAAAAGAATCCATTGTTAATTTATTGATGAAAGATAATACTAATTAAGAAGTTAAGTGAAAGAAAAAGTAAGGCTTTAAATTGGTTAGGGAGAAGGAAGATGCAGTGCCATCTAACATCTATGAACGGAGGCTGCAAGCAGAGCTTAAAGAAAGACAAAAAAAATAGTCCAAACGAAGATGATTACAATTCTTATAGAGAGGCAAAGTTAATGGCAGCATTCTTAAAGCACCGAATTAGCGTGGATTCAAAAAAAGAGAACGGTGGTTGGAGTAGAAGATGGATTGATCCCTTCTCTGTTCCTCCGAGCGAAATTGAGACTCTGGCCATATCGAAGATCACTTATGATGATGAGGATTTCCACTTCTATAGGCAAAAGTACCTTATAGTGTACAATCCTATGAAGAAATTCAGTAATGATCAAGATAAGTCTATCAATAACAGAATATACAATAGGTTTCGGATCAAAAAATCAAAGAAGCAACATAGAAGTAAATCTAAAAACACTATTGAGTTTAACAACAACGATAAATCATCTCTTTCTAAATATGTGAACACTGCTAGTTCTTTCAAAATATTCTTTTGTTATTTCAAGTGTAGTAGAGCAATAGTATAAATGAGTTTAGAGACAAGTTCTTCAATCTCTTCATTACTTTAATCTTATGTCCATCTCTCAATAGTCATGCATACACAGACTTGACCATCTTATATCTATATTCATCCGTCTTGTTGCATAAAATTTGAGACTCACCATAAGCACTTTTTTTTTCTTTTTAATATATTTTTTGTTTGCTAAATGACCTTATGAAATATCATTGAAAAATTAGTTTTGAGGCAAGTTTAGTTTAATTTCAATTAAAATTTGCTCATTTTTAAATGTTCGTTGGGTTGTCTGTTGCCAAAGACAAAGCAAAAATCAAACATCAGCCATAATTCATCAGATTGTTTTGATTCTTGAATGGACAAAATTTTTATTCTAAAAATAAACACTTACAACATTAATTTTTTTTAGTCAGTCATATTTTTTAATCTACAACAAAATAACGAGCTGCCAATTTAAATAATTTTGTTTAGAACATTTTTTAAGAGTATAATAGGATATTAAAGCAAAAATAATACAATAATTAATTACAAACATTAAATAAATAAATATGGAATAGACTCCTCAAACATACACAAGTTATCTTAAATTTTAATAAAATAGAGATCAACATTTTTAATAAAGAACTATTTTATGTTCCATTGTCTCCACTTTCTTCCTTTCCCACCCCTCCCTCTGCTATCTTTTCTTCAGCGATGACGCCTTCCTCACCGCTGCTGCCTAATGCCTTATTCGGATAAGATTTTATTTACATCACTTCTGGCCATGGAAGGATATGATCACACACTTTCGAAAACTGATCTTCAACTATCGTATCCTCCCTAGTGAGGAAGTACACATTATGGTATTAGCAGACTGTTTTGTCCAATTTTTTATTTATTTTTTATCTTTTATTATATTTAATTTTTATTGTTAAATGAGATGAGATAACTATAATTTTGTGTTCGGTTAAACGGGTTCTGAGCAGATCAGGTCCACATGTTATTGAAGAATGATGGGTGGTTGGGAGCTAGATTCGGGCAATCTCCGGGAGGGTGGGTGCTACCAAGCGGGTGATCCGAGGAGGGGTCACCTGCAAAAGAACTCCGATGATCAAGTCAGTATCCCTACGAGAGGTGGCGAATAGGGTTGGAATAAGTGAGTACTTTTGGGAGGGGTAAATCCCTCCCCTTATATACTCCGTACTCGTGTGGGTCCTTTATGGGCAGACCCACCTTCTTGAAAGCTTCCTTCCAGCAGGTGCCTCGTGGGAGATGACGTTCGGGTCACCACCTGGTTCGGATCCGTCGATCCACCGGATCAGCCGGTCATTCAGATCCGAATACTCGGCTAACTGAGTTGGGCCGGAACCTTTTGTAATATTTATCTATCTTTTGTTTAAGATAAATTTTTTTTGTCCTAATTTGAATAATGTTAATTCTCTAATAAAAGATAGAATATATATACAGATAAGATTAAGATAGAGATGATTAAATTTTAGATAAAATTAAAAGACATAAATTAAAAGATATCAAGGTGTAATTAATATAAAGATAATGTATAAATATGGGACATATGTTAAAATTTTAAATAACATAAAAGCTAATAAGCAACTTGACAGAATAGAAGCAAAGCTTCTTTTTATAAAATTAAATATTTATAAAAGTAAATTAAATAATAATTTAATTTGATACACGGACTATTGTATTTTATCTTTAAATTCATGCATTTACATAACTATTTCATATTTTTTACTTTTATGATTTGATATTTGTATAATTTTTTTATATTGTGTATGAAAATTAAACCTTAAAAGAAAGGGTCACCTAAATAAAATGAATTTTAATATTATCTAAATGCCATAAATTTGTTACAATTTTTCTTGTTTTATTGTGTGCAAGTTGTAACGACTTAAATTTTATATGTAAACCGTTATGCAACAATTTAGTAGGTAAAGTCATTAGAGTAGTAAATTGTAGTGAGCAGAGACAATAATAATCTAAACAACAAAGCATTTTACTGTCATATAAATCATATATCCGACAATAACATTATTAACATGTTAATCCACTAATATATATTTTTTAATTAAGTAGTGTAACAGTAATGCTAAACAACAAAGTATTTTATATAACTAAACCATAATACATACACACTTTTTTCTTATTTGTTTGTTTTCTTTTCCTTTCTTTTTTCTTCTCCTAGTCATTCCTTCTTCTTTTCCAGTTGATTATTCTCCTCTTTTTTTCTCTCTTCCTCATCCTCTTTTTTCTTCTCATTCATCACCATCATCATCTTCGTTGTTGTTGTCATGATTGGTATTGTTTTCTTCTTCTTATTCCTATACTTTTTTTCCTTATTCTTATTTATCTTCTTTCTTTGTTTATTTATTTGTGTATTTTAAGAATATTTTGTGAAGGAGAAAAATAAAAAAGAAAAATAGAATACAAAAAATGACAATGAGGATGAAGAAGCTGAAATTTTTTATATAAAACACAAAAATAAAATAGAAATAACATCGAAATTTGTTATATAAAGCACAAAAATGTTATCATAATAAACACATATTTAAATTTATCTCCACGTCATATTTTAAGACAATTTGTTGCTTAGGACTTAGGAGTATACAATTCAATTTTAGAAAAATTTTGTTTAGGTAATGTCTTTTTCAAGGTGGCTTGTGTAACAGGTTTTCAATCGATAATCCCGAACCAGTTGGTCCAAGTTACTAGGTGATAAAGACCCAAGCCGTCCCTTGGACAATAGACACCACATGCACATAATCGGATCTCAGCCATTGATACTCAGAGCTTTGCAACTTGATTTTATTTTGAATTCTGAAAATGGCGTGGAAGCCTCAACCACTCCACCTCCACCCCCACCACCAGCAACACCAGAACCCTTAACCCCTCAACCACCACCCTACCCTCTAGAGCCCCTAACTCCTCCACTTCTAGAACCTCTAAAACCACTAGCTCCTCCACCCCTTCCCCACCCAGGGCCACCTTTGCCCCCTCCCCAACCAAAGCCACCCATACCACCTCCCCAACCAAAGCCACCACCACCCCAATTCCAACCAAACCCACCTCCATCGTGTCCCTAACCTCCTCGACGACTCTGACTTCCCCCATCGTCATCATCATCGATGTCCTGTTCCTCATCCAACCCCAATACATCATCGGACCCCCCCACGCCATAGGCTAGTTGTATCGGGAACCAACACACTCACAAGTAGCCCTATGCCGATTGTCTAGGACATTTGGTCCCTGTTATTTAGCTGGAACAGCAATATGACCGTGAACAGGAGCATCTGTAGGAATTTCAGTCTGGCGAGGGTCAACTAGGTCCCGATCATGTGAAAGGAATCTACAGGCTACCCTATACCACCACTCAAGATACTCAGCCAAAGGTCGAGGTTTTGGTACCAACTGAAATGCGAGCACGCTTTGATATTTCTAGTCCCAATACTTATGCCATGTGGTGAATATTTCAAGGAACCATCGGGTCTATCCTCGACCATCCTTTGACAACAGAAAGTAAATGTTGATGGCTGGATCAGGAATGTGCTGAACTCTCCCAAGCTGAGATAGAACTCTGTCAACCTGATACCACTTAATTGATGCAAAGTAAATTAACACAGTAGTCGACTTTCATAATAGGGTGTGCTTAGGCCTGAGGATATCAGGATATATTACTTAGATAACCTTAAGAGCGTTGTATGGCATCTAAATAAACTGCAACATGACAATTGATCAGATTTAAGTATTATGGCATAAACATAAATAAGGAACCAGTATAATCTAAAGCAAGTAATGGAAGCTTATACTTACATCATCAACACTTAAACTTGTCTAGTTTATATCGAGTAGCGATGACCCGAGGACCCTTCTCATCTGATGATGGCATGTACCTATCCGAAGATTCATAATGATAAGCATTAAACTTAAAAAAAATTATATAAACTAGTGCACTATAAACCTCATTAATGAAACGTACTCACATCGATGCAAGCGGCCAGAGAATGGTCTCAAATCCTTTGGGCCTGAATGTGGAAAAACACCAAAATATCCAAGACTACTGTAATGCTAGTGGCCCAGCTAGGTTCTTAACATTTCAGTTAGCAACTTTGCAGAGACACTTATACAACCAGCACACAGTGGCCAATTCCCGGCTATACTTGCCGAATTCGTCGAGGTCTGCAACATAGGGAAGCCACCATAATGAACTTTAGCACTAGACTTGTCCCTGAAAAGCATCATGGACAACAACATCATAATGCAACCACGCACATAAAGTTATACTGTGGCCTTTGATGCATTAGTTGACATGACTCTAAACTTGTTCTGAAATAAGGAAAATGACACGATGAACTTATCAATACAATCGCCAGGTACAAGTTCACCAAACAATTCTTCAAACCACACCTACGCAGGCTTTTCCCCATCCATCAACTGCTCAAAGTCGCTGAGACATTCACTAACTGCAAATCCATCAATAGGGAGGCTGAACTAATATACCACATCATATAAAGTTACGGTGCACTCCCCAAAAGGCACGTGAAAACATGTGGGTCTCGAGATGCCATCGCTCCACAAATGCACTAATTAGTGGCTCATCAAGCTTAAACCAATAATCATTCAGCCTTACAACATGTAGTAATCCAGCACTATCTAGGTACGACATTATATGGTCATGCATTATCATCTTCTGTTGCCTACGAATGCTCCTAACACATCGAGTTGGCCGATAAAACAAGAATATATAGTCGTAACTCAACAACGCATAATAACAACAAAAACATATATTAAAAGTGAAATCCACCCTTAACCCTACAACAACCACGCCATCCTTAAGCATTTTAAGCCTAAAATATTAACAAATAACTAATTTACAAACTATATAGAATTTCATTAAGATAATTACATTAAGAATTTACATTAAGATAATTCAATATATTACTGTCATCAACTATATAGATTACAAACATGTTTGACAACTGACCTCTTTGTCGATAAATCTTGCAATGTGCACAATGCCATTCAATCGGTACATATCTCCTTCGTTCCTTGCCAACTTTCACCGAAACTGCTTATTCCCCTACCCTGCCTAGCCCTATCGCAAACTTCCCCCCTCCACCGCCCACCGACACTTCCACCACCACGATTCGCAATTGCTGTTGCCGTCCTCCGCTGTTGACCCCATGGATTCTTCTTCTACCTTTGTCATCGACCATCTTCTTCCCTAACTTTCCTTCCCTCCAAGACTTTCCTCACCGTCAATAGGGATTCTCTTTGGCAAACATTACTCATGGGAAGCTATTGAGGGTTTGATTATATGCATAAATCGTCACAATTTATTGTGCATTAGCTTGTTGCACATAAATCATATTATGATGTTGTGTGTTGTGGGATGCACATAAATCGTCCTACCCTAATGTGTTTTAGGATAAAAACGTGTAAACCTGCTTACCTGGGACGATTTACGCCCATTTTGAAAAGTTCAGTATCCTAAGACGATTTATGTGCATTTTTTTTAAGACTTCTATGCGTAAATCGTCTTAGGGTATAACATTTAATATATTATTTAATATATACCGTTCTAGGATAATTTATATATTAATAGAAACAGGAGATTTACATTTTAAAAATTGGTTTAAGAAAATCTGGTAATATTGGGCTCTCTTTATTTTATTTAAATAAAAAAGCCATTTTTTTATATTGTGCATGAATTAGGGTTGATTTAGATTGGCATTAGATTTAGAAATTCTTAAAAAAAAGTTTTATAAGTGTCCAAAGAATAATACATAACTTTATATTTTCTCTTTGTTTTATGTATGAGTTGAAATATGAATATCATTTTTTTTTGAAAAAAATTATAATTATCAATTATCATCTTATAAAAAAAATTATTAATCTCATAAAGT
>NC_029787.2:34274496-34275207 GCF_000816755.2 Arachis ipaensis | reverse complement strand
TATAAAAAGTAAAAAGAAAAAACAAGAAAAAAAAGATGAAGAAAAAAAAAGATGACGATGAGGATGAAGGAGAGGAAAAGGAAAATTTTGCTAAATTTAATAGGATAAAAAAATAAAAAAATTATAAAAAGAAAAAACAAGAAAAAAAAGATGAAGAAAAAAAAAGATGACGATGAGGATGAAGGAGAGGAAAAGGAAAATTTTGAATTGGGCTAAATTTATCCGAAAAATAACACTGAAAGTTTTTTAAGCCTGACACAAAATTTATGAATTTTGACACCAAAATTTTTTAACAGTGAACTAATTAAAAATTATCAGAAATAAAAATAGTATCAAAATTTTTTTAAAATATCATTGAAATTTCTCAAGCATGACACCAAAATTTTCTTATTCTTCTACTTCTTTTTCTTCATATTTTATCTTCTTTTTCTTTCTCTAAACATGTTCTTTTTTTTTATGTTTTGTTATTGATACAAAATTTTTTTTATGTTTTGTTATTGATACAAAATTATTTAAATACATGAATTTAAAGATAAAATACAATATTCAGTGTATCAAATTAAACAATTATTTAATTTACTTTTACAAATATTTGATTTCATGAAAAAAAAACTTAGTATCACTCATAGATAATTTATTATTTTTAAATTAAATCATTTTCAATTTAAATACTGTAAAAAAATAGTGATAGTTATTTAAGTTGTTCTATCA
>NC_029787.2:34271619-34274491 GCF_000816755.2 Arachis ipaensis | reverse complement strand
AGAAATTTTATCTTAAACGAAAAATAGTAAATATAATAAAATTACAGTAATATCATCTCATCTCATCTAATAATAAAAAATTTTAAAGAAGATAAAAAATTCGACAAAACAGTCTCTTAATACCATAATGTATGCTTCCTCACTAGGAAGGATAACACCGCTAAAGATCAGTTTTCGAAAGTGTGTGATCATATCTTTTCATGGTGAGAAGAGATGTAAAATAAAATCTTATTCGAACAAGGCATTGGGCAGCAATGGTGGAGGAAGGCGTCATCACGGAGAAAAATATAACAGAGGAAGGAGTGGAAAAGGAAGAAAGTGGTGACAGTAGAGCATAAAATAATTCTTTAATAGGGGTGTTGTCGTGCTTATCTCTATTTTATTGAAATTTAAGATAATTTAGGTACGTTTGAGGAGTCTATTCTATATTTATTTATTTAATGTTTGTAATTAATTATTGTCTTATTTTTACTTTAACATCCTATTAAACTCTTAAAAAAGATTTTCTAAACAAAATTATTTAAATTGGCAATTTGCTTTTTTTTTTGTTGTAGATTAAAGAATGTGATCGACTAAAAAAATTTTATGTTGTAAGAGTTTATTTTTAGAATAAAAATTTTGTCCATTCAAGAATCAAGACAATCTGATGGATTATGACCGATGTTTAGTTTTGAAACCGCTTTGCCTTTGACAACGAACATTTAAAAATTAGCAAATTTTTATTGAAATTAAACTAAACTTGCCTCAAAAGTCAAAACTAATTTTTCAATGATATTTCATAAGGTCATTTAGCAAACAAAAAATATATTAAAAAAAATACTTATAGTGAGTCTCAAATTTTATGCAACAAGATGGATATAGATATAAGGTGGTCATGTCTGTATATGCATGACTATTAAGAGATGGATTACATAAGATAAAAAGAATGGAGAGATTGAAGAATTTGTCTCTAAACTCGTTAGTTTATACTGTTGTCTACTACACTTGAAGTAACAAAAGAACAATTTGAAAGAATTAGCAGTGTTCACATATTTAAAAAAAGATGATTTATCGTTGTTGTTAAACTCAGCAGTAGTATTTTTAAATTTACTTCTTTGTTGTTTCTATGATTTTTTTATCCAAAACTTGTTGTATAATCTGTTATTGATAGACTTGTCTTTATCATTATTGAATTTTTTTATAGGATTGTACACTGTAAAGTACGAGCCTATAGAAATAGAACCCTCATCATCATAAGTGATCTTAGATATGGCTAGAGTCTCAAGTTCGCTCGGAGGAGTAGAGAAGAGATCAATCAATCTTTTCCTCCAACCACCATTTTTATATTTTTTATTGTATTTTTTTATTTATATGATAAATATTTTTATATTATTTGTGTAGTATTCTAATTTTTCATGTTATGTTTTTATATAATTTTTTTTTATTATTTACTATACTATTCTTTATATATGTTGTTGATTTTTTTATTATGTTCTAATTTTTAGATATTTTGTTAATTTTATGATATTTTTATTATTATTTGTTCATATGATTTTTTTTTCTCTATCTTCCTTTACTGCATTGTATTTATGTTGTGTATGAAATTTTTTTATTTTTTTATTTAATTTTATTCATATGAATTTTATTTACCTTTTATTGTATTTTTTTTGTTCATATGATATATGTTGTTGGTTTTATGAAATTTTTATTATTTTCTATCTACATTATTCTTTTCTATTTTTTGATGTACTCTATTTTCGTTTTGTATCAATTTTTTTATGTTTTATTCTGATTTTGTAAAATTTGTAATTGTAATTATTATATATTATGTTTATTATCAAAATTTTGTATAATATGAATTATGATCCTATAAAAAAAGGACAAAATAAATAAAAAACTAATTATAAGTAACAACATAATAATAAATAATAAAAATTTATAATCCAAAATAATACTAAATTAAAGAGTACTGACAGTACTAGACAACTTATAGAATATTTTCTTTTTGTTTGACGTTATAAAATTTATAATACTCTCTTTTATATTTTTATTTTTTATTGTATTTATTTTATTTATATGATAAATATTTTTTATATTATTTTTGTTAGTATTCTGATTTTGCATGTATATAAAAAAATTTATTTAAATTGATATCTCTTTTAGTAATTTTTCATCTAAAAGTAATTTTGAGTAATATAATTCAAATAATATTTATTTTACTATAATCTATTTTAATATAAAAATTGCCAAACATAAATCACGGTAATACAAACAGTATGTGCTTAGATTATTATTGTCTCTGCCCCTAAGATTTACTACTCTAATGACTTTACCTACTAAATCGTTGTAGAAAGGTTTACATATAAAATTTAAATCGTTACAACTTGCACACGATAAAACAGAAGAATTGTAACAAATTTATGACATTTAGATAATATTAAAGTCAATTCATTTTATTTAGGTGACCTTTTTTTAAAGTTTAATTTTCATACACAATATAAAAAAAATTATACAAATATCAAATCGTAAAAGTAAAAAATATGAAATAGTTATGTAAATGCATGAATTTAAAGATAAAATACAATAATTAATGTATCAAGTTAAATTATTTTTTCATTTATTTTTACAAATATTTAATTTCATGAGAAAAAAAAACTTAGCTTCACTCATAGATGATTTATTATTTTTAAATTAAATCATTTTCAATTTAAATACGATAGAAAATAGTGATAGTTATTTAAATTGTTCTGTCAAGTTTTTTTATTAGCTTTTTCGTTATTTAAAATTTTAACATATATCCCATATTTATACATTATCTTTATATTGATAATACTTTAATATCCTCTAATTTAGGTCTTTTAATTTTTATTTAAAACTTAATCATCTCTATCTT
>NC_029787.2:34259603-34271183 GCF_000816755.2 Arachis ipaensis | reverse complement strand
AATTATTTAAGGTTCGTTTCTTTTTTATTTGAATAAACATTTCAGCTGTACGGTTGTGTATGGCCCAACTTTTTTATTTAAATATATATATAAATCATTATTTTTCAAACTACACATAGATAAAAAAAATACAGAAAATACAGATGATCATTTCAGGGATAGCATTCACAAAATAAAATTACACTCCATTTCAAGCATGATGCACATGAAATGGATACAAGGACCACTATGCACATCTGACACCCTATTTTAAGTTTGGCAATCACGAAATGGAGGAACTCAAGAATAACAGCTGCGAATTTTTTTTTGAAACAAAGGAAGCTCAACACATTAAAGTGGAGCAAATAAAAGAAAAAAGAAGACACATAATTAGCTACCAACAAATAAATCAACCCCTACTATCCCCAGTACTCTCATCCTCCCCCAGGATCACCACCACTCCATTCCGTGTAGCTCATCAACATCCTTGTGTGTATGACCTCCAGGCTTGCTCTTGCATTCTTGAAGATTCGTGCATTCCGTTCCAACCAGATGTTCCAAATCACTGCAAAAAACACTGACATCCACATCTTCTTCCCCTGTTGTCTATTATGCATTCCATGCCAACTCTCAAACATTTCTTTAACAGTTCCGGGAATCACCCACTCCCTTCCTAGTAACCTCAGCCACTTGCACCACACCTGCCATGTTACCTCACACCTAAGGAATAAATGCTCAACAGATTCTAATTCCTTGGTACACAGTACACACATACTATCTCCCAGAATGTTGACTCCTAGTTTAGTCAGCCGCTCCTTGGTGTTAACTCTACCCACTAGCACAAACCACCCAAAGAGCTCAATTCTCGGAGGAACGAAACCTTTCCAAATGGAACTCGTGAAGCTATAACTCGTTATCTCAGCTGATAATGTCTCCGCTTGTATAGCCTGGATCACAGAACTAGTAGAGAAAATACCTTTATTTTCAAACTTCCACACCACATTGTCCTCCCTACCTGATGACAACCTCACTGGCCTTAACCTCTCATGCAGTTGATTGACAAGCTCCAACTCCCATTGGAACAGTGCCCTCCTCCATTGAAAATTCCAAATCCAATCAAGCCCATCCCAAAAACCACACCCCCCGATGACAAGTCCTTGCTGACTGGAAATAGAGTAGAGTCTCGGATGACTTCCTTTCAGAGTACCACCTTGAACCCAGTTATCTTCCCAAAATCGAGTCTGCATACCATTGCCTACTTCCATTGCCAGTCCACTTACCACTTTATCACGAATCCGCGGTTCTTTTATAACAGCTACGAATTGAACGAAGTCTTAGTTGACACACCGAATTGAAGAAGTATAATTTTAATAGAGTATGGTCACAATTTACAACTCGAAGAAATGAGAAATTATTGTCTCAATGAGCAAAAGATAAAGATCAAAAACAAAAACCAAAAGCTAGATTCAATTTGTTCCATCAAAAAAATTTGTGTTAGCATATACGTTAAGTATAGTGTTAATCACCTATTTATTATTAAGGATTTAATTAGAGAGTTAATTTTCTTTTGTTAGTATCAGTTAATTTTTTAAAAAATATTTTTTATCTTAACTTCTAATTATAAATTTTTAAATCCTAACTTCTAATCCTAAATCTTCTAAAAAATAAGAGCTAAAAAATTAATTTTATAATAAAAAAGATTAATATTGATTAATTAAAAATTACTTTACATATTTATTCTATCTTTTATTATTAAATGAGGTGCCGACTTACTTTCAATAAAATTTTTTATTATGAAAAAAAGTGAGTTTTTATCATTATAAAATTTTTGGTATTCTTTGTATTCTCTATCCTAAATTTTTTACTAGGTTATGTCCTCTAAAATTCAATTACCAATTCACCATCTAACCTTCATTTTCTCCCTTTAAATTTCAAACACCACAAACTCAAAAGTACTCACTGTGAAAAATAACTTTTCAACTTATGACTTTATGCAAACTTAACAACGATGTTAACTACTTCAGATCAGTGTCATCATTAAATCATCGAAAATTTGGTGTCAAAAATATCGTAATCATCAACTTACATACCTTATTCGGAGGGTAGCCCCTGTTTCCAGCATCAATAGCAATCAATTTACTCTTATTTAGTATCTCCTGCAACTAACAGAAGAAAACGAGAGAGAGAAATCGAAAGTGTGTGAGAGAGACAGAGATCGAAAATGAAAGAGAGAGAAAGGGAGAGAGAGAGAGAGAACCGTATGTGAACCACTCAAGAAACGGTTGCAAAGCTTCTTCGTCGACGGCGAACTCGACGCCAAACAAGAGAGTGACGCTGGAGATTGACAAAAGGAGAAAGGGGAAATGGTTGTCTGGAGGATTGTCTTGAGGGTTTTATAAATTTTCAGTTTGTATGTTTTAGAATTTGAAAGAAACAGAATGCCCAAGAATAGTCAAAATTTATTGTTCTTGTCGTTAATCATTAAATGTTTAAAAATATAGAATAAAATATATTGTTAAATTTTAAAAAAATAATTAAACTAAAAAAATTAATTAACTTCTTAACATTTCTCTTTAAAAGAATTCATTATTTTAAGTTTAAATTTAATAAATAAATAAATTTAAAAAATTTTCTCATAGTAACCTTATCATTTTAGAGTTTTTAATTATTTAAGATTCGTTTTATTTCTATTTGAATAAAAATTTGAGTGGTTATTCAATTTAAATTTTTTAGTTTAATTGAATACTTTTTTTTTGCATTTTTGTCTAATTTTTGTAGTTTTATCTAGTAAATTATCAGGCCATGGATTTTTTACTCCTACTTTTATGTAGAAGTATGATTAATCATCATTAAAATAATTATAAAATATACTCCTTTCTTTTAAAAAACATTAATAATTAGATATTGACCCTTCTAATTTTTATTTTTTACACTTTTTTTCCTTTTCCTTTTAATTTCAGATTCAGAGAAGAGAAGCATGTCTGTTAGCTTAGGTTTTTTCATCCAATTTCAATCACCGCCATTCTCTCATCATCTTCCTCTGTTGTATCTCTCGTTCGCCAATCCTTACCGCCGCAACACGCCTCAGACGATGTTGCAACCTGCTTCCGCCGCCGCCGTGCAAGACGCTGCCTCAACGCTTAGAGGTTAGTTAATCATTATGCCTTTTCAATTCATGGATGTCTTTTCTCTCCCTCTCCCTCTGTCGCCTCTCTCGTCCGCTCATCTTCGCAGCGCAACCCGTATTAGTTAAAAATGGATGTGCATGTTGGTTTTGATATGTTCTGTCCTTGTCTTGTTGATTGCATGAATTGTGGGGAGTGAGGGACCTACATTTAGAGTTTTTTCTGCCCTTTCACTCTCTTGGATTTGATTTGCAATGATTTTGCAAGAAGCCGAGTGCCGAAAATCTGAATGGTTATGCTGTGGAGGAAGCTCTTGGGCAGGATGGGATTGAGCTTATTGTAGACCCCTGATGCATGAGCATCTTTCCTATTTTTTCTAGTGAATTTACATTTAAATTGTTGAGTTTAATCAAGAATTAATTATCTTTTAGCCACTATGGATGCTACTTTGAGTCTTGTGCAATTCTGTTTATTTTAGGTAGCATTTGGCTAGATTTGATGGAGTTTCCGCAGAAAAAGAGAAGAAGGCGAATGATGTTGTCAACCCTGACCTCTCTGCACTCAAACCTGAATAACTCGAGTTACAAAGGTCCAATGGACGTAATTCTAGTGGTGTTGAAAAGCTAACTTCTAGAGCTTTCCAACGATATATAATAGTCTATACTTCTCTTCCATTAACTCTGCCAAGGCTGAGCCTAACTTGAGATTTCTCAAGTTAGGCGCAAGAAACAACAACAACACGCAACATTTGCTCTCCTCCAAGTAAGGCACATTGCCTCCTCTTCAGTCCAAGTAAGGTGCCTTGTGTGGTGAATAGCATGAAGTTAGGCGCAGCTCTTAGCCAAGTTAGGCGTGGATCCAGTGAAGTCAAGTGGTCCCCATGTTACAAGGCGCGGATTATTTAATTAATTCTGATTTAAATTTAAATTTTATTTTAAAATAGGAAAAGATATTATTTTAATTTTAGAAAATAGATTTTAAATTAATTAGGATTAGATATAAAAAGAAAAAACTTTTCTTCTGGGGATTATTCCATCTCATTCTGTACCTGAATCCTAGTTTTTCTCTTTGAGTCATGAGCAACTAAACCTCCATTGTTAAGGTTAGGAGCTCAATCTATTATATGGATTGATTCTATTATTTTTGTCTATTTTAATTCATGTACTGATTTATAATTCAAGAATTGTTTTCGTTCTTTGTTTTATGAATTTGGGTGGAACGAAAGTATGACCCTCTTTCTAATTGAGTTCTTGTATAACTTGGAAAAGCTCTTTACTTGAACAACAGCTTGAAAATAATTTCTCCTAAATTCTAATTATCTGAACTTAACGGGATACGTGACATATAATCCTCTTATGTTTGGATAATTAGGATTTTTGTGGCATATAAACTAGAATTGAACTTCACCCTCTAATTGAAATTAATTGACCAAGGAATTAGCGGTTGATGAATTTTAGAGGAGACTAAAAAGGTCTAAGGAATTAGGGTTTAGTCATATATAGTTTGCCAGGAATTAAATCTTGCATGATTAAGCCATGGTGTAATTGTCAAACGTGTCGCACCTATCTCAACATATCATGGATCACACACTTCCTAAATCTTTGTGAGTGGTACATCCACCTCCTCTGTACTTCACCCACCAAAAGCATCCACTTCCACGTCTTTGATAACATCACCTCCAACCCCGACACGTCTACGACATCCTCAAGACCAAGTTCCACAACTACTCCAAGGGCACGCCTTTCTCCACTCTCTGGCAAGCAATATAGATTGTTGGACATTAGGACATCATGAGAAGATTCTCCTTCGACATGATATGCAAATTCTCATTTGAAATAGACACTGAGTGCTTCATTCCTTCTTTTCCAGAGTCTAAATTGGCAGACAACTTCGACTTCGTATCCAAGCTATCAGTACAACGAGTAATGTCGACGTTGCCGCTCATATGAAAACTGAAGCGATTACTGAACATTGGTTCGGAGAAGAAGCTGAAGGAAGCGATCGGAGTGGTGGACAATGTGGTCATGGAGATGATAGGGCAGAGGAGGAGGGAGATGGCAACGATGGCGACGGGTCTTAACAAATCAGACTTGCTGTCTAGATTCATGGGATCCATCGAAGACGATAACTAGTTGAGAGACATAGGCATTAGTTTCCTGAGTATGAATTGGTTGAGAACAAGTTGAGGGTTTTTTTCTTGTGAACATTAAATTTATAGAGTGTGCATTGTGTAGTTTGAAGTTACAGTGTTAGACTGCTAGTGTTATGCGAGATATGATGGAAATTAGGAGAGAACATTGTCGTTTCCGAATAGAGGAGATTAGGGACCATTTTGTCCCCTGTTAGAGTTGTCAAGGACTATTTTGTCCTCCGTTAGAGTTAATGGAGTAAAGGACCTAAATGACTGACGGAATTAATTATTAGGGACCAATCGAGTAATTAATTTTAGTTGGGGACTAAAGTATCCAGTCTGAAATTCTTTGAGGACCAAAATCGAAGTGTTCCTCAAAGGGCTTTGATATCTCTCGAAATCGAGAAATAGAACCTGCAGGCAAAGAACAAAACCAATCAAGTCCAGGACCGTCTAAGTAAGATGGAAAACAGCGACATAAAACTTTATCAGATGCACCGTTTACTATCATTATGGAGGTGAACTTTTTGATGTATTTCTTCGGATCACCTAACCCATCATACGGAGTTAAGGTGGTTGGCAGGGTAAACCTTCGGGGTAGCACGAAGTTCATCACTTCTGCCGTGAATGGTCCAGGGGAGGTTTCCTGATCGTCATCTCCGATGTTTTTCTGAGTATCTTCATTATGTTCGGGCTGCTCCCCTTCGTTCCGAGCAGTGTCTGAGACATGTGTTGTCCCTGACTGCTGCTCGGCTTCTTCTGTCCGTTCTTGTCGATCATTAAGCATCAAATTAGAATTTATGGACAAATTCAAGTTCAAATATGGATATCAACTTTTCGGTAACAAGTTTTTTCTTTATAAATAAGTGTATCATAAATAAATTTTTTTATAAATTATTGTTAAAACTTTAAAGATCCGATTTGGACCCGGTATAATTGTGGCTCGAAAATGTTTAGTTTAATTGAATACATTTTTTTGCATTTTTGTCCATTTTTTATAGTTTTATTTAGTGAATTATCAATTATTCTTGTTCCTGTATGGATACCTGGAGAAGGAGAGCTTAGTCTCTGGAAGTTGATTCCGAGCTATTACCTTCGGGGCCGACTTCTCAAGTACCGTGATAAGCCGAGCTTTTCTCCAAGAGTGAATCGCGTAGGGCTTTGAGCAAGAAACAAGGGGGGAGTATACCTGCAAAGGCACTCCGAAGCTTAAGTTAGTATCGAGAATTTCTTATCCTCCTTAGGATAGAAGATCATACCTTTTTATAGATGATAGTGTATAAGTTGGTTACGTTCCTGCTTTATTGCCCGTATTCAAGAGCAATAATAAGGGTGAATGTTAGTTTAGACGTTTCATTTTGTGAAGTAGTCCGTTGAGCTGATTTGTAACGTCACTTTCCAATAAATGACATTGATTGCCGACCAGTGACTGTAACGCCGAATAATAACGTAAATTGCCGAGTTATGGTTTATAATGCCGACTTTGTAGTGGTCCCGATCATAGCCCCCAAGCTTAGCCTGAGAGTATGTTTTAATGAAGCAGGTTGAGCTTTAAATGAAGCATAAGTCGGCGGTTGTGTATTTGTCGGCGAATGTGCTGGAGGTTGAGGTGACTGAGTGGGCTTTGTTACTGAAGGGGTTATTGTAACTCCTTGGAAACTGTTACTGGAAATCCACTTAGTGCAGTGTCTTCATTTCTTGGGTTAGTGAGATTTGGCTGTTGGAGTTTTTTCAAAGAAGAGAATGAGTAAAAGAGGTATGTGAAAAAACTTTTGTTATTTGCTTCTTCATTGAGTTTCGTTTCTTCTTCTTCTATTTCTGTTTGGTTGCCATTGATGGGTTTTGAGAAGGAGAAAAAAGAGAGGATAGATTGGTCATATGATTGGGTTAATGAAGATGTTAGGAATCGTGTGTCATTGTTCTTGGATCAGGAAGTTGTAGATGAGGTGGATAAAAGTAAAGTTGTTAGGTTTGGTTCTGGAATTCAACTGGAGCTGCTGCCCTGTTCTGAAAGTGATAGGGTTTTTCATAGGGGTGAGGGTTTTGAATACTTTTTTATGTATAGTTGTGTGCTTGAAGAGTTGAAGGTTAAGCTTCCATTTAGTGATTTTGAATGTCAGGTTTTGAAGCAGATGAACTGTGCTCCTTCTCAATTACATCCTAATGGGTGGGCCTTTCTTCGTGCATTTGAGGTTTTGATGGATTTTTTGGAAGAAAAGCCATCTGTAGAGTTATTTTTCTCGCTTTTTCAAGCGAAGGGTGTGTGGAAAGGTGGGTGGGTGAACTTGAATAGTTCGCCGAGGTTTGCTATATTTAAGCTGTATAAGTGAGTTGTTGAAGTGGGAGGAAAATAAACAGGCTGTTGTGGATTACTTAGGTGAGCTTGTTTGGTTTAATTTTGTATTCGGTCTTTGAAATGCATTGGTGAGAAGTTGTTTTTATTTGTTTTCAGGTGGAAAATATCCTGGTGTGTCTGCGGCGGAGCTGAGGTCTCGTGTGAGAAGTAAAAACTTGGATAAGGAGGGCTCAACGTCAAAAGTTGAGAAAGTTGTAGGTGTGAGTGAGGTTGATCAACCAAAGCCGGGGAGGAGAAAGGTTATTGCTAGGAAAAGGAAGGGCGGTGTGGTGGATTTGTCAGACGTTTCTGATGATGAGAAAGATGATGTTCCGGTGGAAGAGGTTCATAGTTTTTATGATAATCAGAGAAGGTTACATGATTTTGTGGAGCGGAGTGAGGGGTCTTCTCTCTGGGGAAAAGATTATCCCTTCATGGTTACTGCTGATGAGGTGTGTCAGACCCCGTCCGATGTTATTTTGGCGGAAGAGGTGGGGGATGTGGCGATTGACCAGTATATGCAGGTATTTTATGTTCTTGAGCTATAGTGTTTGAATTTTGTTTTGGTTTTATGGAAAATTGTGATAATGGCTGATTTTCAGGTTGTGGGTCTTCGGTTGGCGAGTTTAGGGCGGAGTCGTGAGAAAATTCATCGGAAGTTTGTTGAGAAAAAGGAGGATCCGAGTTTGAAGGAAGAGTTGGCTATAAAGGTTGCTAAAGTTTCTGAGCTGGAGGTGAAGTTATGTGATGTGGAGAAGCATTTGAAAGAAGTGAAGGAGAGTTATGCCAAAGATGTTGAGGATTTAAAGAAGAAAGAAGCTGACTTATCTGCTATGAGTACTCGTATGATTGAGGTTACTGCTCGGTTGAAGGAAGTGGAGAAAAATAAGCAGGGAGAGATTCTTGATTCTTTCCTTGAAGGGTTTGAGAGGGCCGTTCTTCAGGTTAAATTTCTGGCTCCGGAGGTGGATGTTTCGGCAATGGATCCAGGCAAAATAGTGCAGGATGGTGCTATGGTTGAAGATGATGGTGCTGCTGAGCAAGGAGATGAAAATGTGTAGTTTGTAGACATATTTTGACCATGAGTCGGGCTTTTTGAACTTGTTAACTTATGTTTTGCTACTGTGTTTGAGGAACAAACTTGGAAATCTCTGTTTAGTTATTGTTTCTGCATGCTATGACTATAATATGATGCTGATATTTGGGTTTATATCTGGTTTGTAATGGTGCCATTTTGAGATGGTGAAATACCATGGAATTTAATCGAAATGTGGTAGTTTGGCTAGTTTGGAAGCCGATTTGTAAGTATGAGAATATTTGTGTTAATGACAGAAATTGGTCGGGTATGTGGTGATATTTGAATCATAGGATTCGTTGAGTTTAATTCGGAGATTTTGTCTGATTGAGTTTGGTTTGGATTCAACTTGGATTGATTTTTTGGTGATCGAAAAGATCGGAATCCGAGTAAGATCAGTCATTTATCTGATATAATGATCTGAACCCGAGATTGGATCGGATATATATCTGATGTAGCAATCTGAATCCGAGTTTGGTTCGGATATTTGTCTGATATAATGATCGGAATCCGAGATTGAATCGGATATTTATCTGATATAATAGTCTGAATCCGAGTTTGGATCGGATATTTGTCTGATATAATGATCGGAATCCGAGTAAGATCGGTCATTTATCTGATATAATGATCTGAACCCGAGATTGGATCGGATATATATCTGATGTAATGATCGGAATCCGAGATTGGATCGGATATTTATCTGATTTAATGATCGGAATCCGAGATTGGATCGGATATTTATCTGATATAATGGTCGGAATCCGAGATTGGATCGGATGTTTGTCGGATATAATTAAGATCGGTCTTTTGATTTTTGAGAAATTTTTGAAAAAGTAAAGAATAATGTTGACTGGAAAAGGGAATTTTATTAATGTAAGACCTTTGAATTTAAAGGCCCAGGTAGGCTAGCCTCGTTAAAACCTCTCCAAGCAAAACCCTTGTGGGAGAAATCTTGGTAGTAGGAAAAAGAGTACTTGCCTGTCCCTGGTATTAGCTGTAATATAACTTTAAGAAAGATACATTCCAAGTGTTAGGGAGATCATTACCCTTTAATGTTTGTAGTCGATAAGCTCCGTTGCCGATTACTTCTGTGATTCTGTAAGGGCCCTCCCAATTAGCTGCTAGTTTGCCATGTGCTGTAGGTTTCCTAGCTTGTTCTGTTTTTCTGAGTACTAGGTCGTGGACTTGGAAAGATCTTGGTTGTAGTCTTTGATTATATTTACGGGCGATGTGCTGTTGCATCGCTAAATGTTTGATTGCTGCAGATGATCGGAGATCTTCAATGAGATCAAGTTCGGCTTGCCGAGCTTTGTCTTGTGTAGTTAGGTCGGCCAATTCTGTGCGTAGTGAGGATTGGGAGATCTCCACAGGTATCATTGCGTCTGAGCCGTAGACCAAGCGGAAAGGTGTTTCCTTTGTGGTTGAGTGAATTGTTGTATTGTACGATAAGCTCGGCCCATAGACCCTTTGCATCGTTCAGTTTCTTCCTTAGCGCGTGTAATATGACTTTATTTGCGGCTTCAGCTAGCCCGTTTGTTTGTGGGTGTTCTACTGACGAGAAGTGCTGTTTGATTTTTAAGTTCTGCAAAAATGATGTGAATTTTTGATCGGCAAACTGGCGACCATTATCAGTGATAATGTGCCGAGGTATGCCGAATCGACAGATAATGCATTTCCAAACAAAGGAAAGAATTTGTTGTGATGTAATCTTGGCTAGAGGTTGTGCTTCTATCCATTTGGAAAAATAATCAATTGCTACTACAAGGAATTTTACCTGTCCTGCAGCTGTGGGGAAAGGTCCGAGGATATCAATTCCCCATTGGTTGAATGGCCAGCTAACCTCTGAGCAGTGTAAGAGTTCGGCCGGGAGATGTGTTATCGGGCTGTGTTTTTGGCAATTGACACAATTTTTGACTTTTGTGTGACAATCTTGCCTGATAGTCGGCCAGTACAATCCAGCTCTGAGGATTTTTGAATGTAGACTTCGGGCTCCGAGGTGTGTTCCACAGACCCCTTCATGTGCCTCCGCAAGCGCAAGCTCTGCTTCTGATCTGCAAAGACATCTAAGTAGTGGACGAGAGAATCCTCGTTTATATAGGCAGTTATTATAAATTGTAAAAAAGGAAGCTTGTCGTCGAAACTGTCGAGTGTGTCCGACGTCGCCTGGCAGGATCCCTGTTTGGAGATATTGTATGTATGGAGATCTCCAGTCTGCTTCCTGTGTCACACTTAAGACATGGGTTATTTCAATGCTCGGTTTAAGTAATGTTGATTGATAAAATGATGACCTGTCTGGTTGAGTACTGGCGAGTTTAGACAGAATGTCAGCTCGGCCATTACTCTCCCTTGGTATGTGCTGTATTTCATATTTGTTAAATTTTGAAAGTAAATTTTGTACGACATCCAGGTATTTAGAGAGCAAGGGATCTTTTACTTGGTATAGCTTGTTTACCTGTTGGACGACAAGGAGGGAGTCGCAGTATACCTTAATTTCGGTGATGTTAAGGTCGGCAGCGAGTGTAAGGCCGGCAATTAGTGCTTCATACTCACTTTGATTGTTGCTTGCTTTAAATGAGAAGTGGAGGGAATGTTCGATGATGTTGCCGTGGTCATCGTCAAGTATAATACCTGCGCCACACCCGTGTGGGTTGGAGGATCCGTCGACGTATAAAGACCATTCAATGTAATCTTCAGTTATCTTTGGGACTGAGAACTCGGCAATGAAGTCGGCCAAGAACTGTGATTTGATGGATGCTCGGCTTTCGTATTTGATGTCAAATTCTGACAGTTCCACCGACCATTTGACTAGTCGGCCAGCCAATTCAGGTTTCTGTAGTACTTGTCGTAAAGGTTGATCTGTCCTAACATGGATTTCATGGCTCTGAAAGTATGGTCGGAGTCTTCTGGCTGAGAAGACAAGTGCGAGTGCTAGCTT
>NC_029787.2:34252492-34259240 GCF_000816755.2 Arachis ipaensis | reverse complement strand
TGCCGATTTGTTTGGCGAAGACTTTGTCCATTAGACGTTGATACGTTGCACCTGCATTCTTAAGGCCAAATGGCATGACTTTATAACAATAGTTTCCATATTCAGTAATAAAAGCTGTCTTGTTTTGATCGGATTGATGCATTTGGATCTGGTTATAACCAGAATATGCATCCATAAAGCTAAGTTTCTCAAAACCAGAGGCATTATCAACTAAACGATCAATAGATGGTAAAGGGTAGGAATCTTTGGGGCATGCTTTGTTGAGATCTGTGAAATCAACGCACATGCGCCATTTACTGTTATGTTTTTTAACCATGACGACGTTCGCCAGCCATGTTGTGAATCTGATTTCTCGGATGAAGCCCGCGCTGATGAGCTTCTTGGTTTCTTCTAGGGAAGCTTGCTTTCGGTCGTGTCCGAGGTTTCTCCTTTTCTGTGCTACAGGTCGGATAGATGGATCTAATGCTAACTTGTGGGATATGATGGATGGATCGATGCCTGGCATATCGGCTGGGGTCCATGCAAATAGGTTGGCATTTTGCTGTAAGAATGCTTGGAACGAAGATTTTTCTTCTGAAGATAATGTTGATCCGACGTATGTAAATTTATCCGTGTTTTCTGTGAAGTAGATTTTATCCAGGTCTTCTGTTGGGGTTGGCCTTTCCAGTGTTCCTGCTCTAGGATCAAGGTCTGCCAACATGTGTTGGTTGTTAATGTTGCCGATGTTGTGGATTTGGGCATTTGTGTTACGATGAGGTTTTTTGAGGCTATTGTTGTAGCACTCCCTGGCCTCTCGGGCGTCACTATGAATGGTTGCAATTGTGTTATCCTGCAAAGGGAACTTAACGCAGAGATGAATTGTAGATACTATAGCGCCGAACTTATTTAAAAAAGGTCGGCCAAGTATAATATTATAGGGACTGAAGCAATCAACAACTAAGTATTGAATGTCCGAAGTTTTGGATGAAGGGAACTTACCAAGTGTGGTTTGTAACCACACAGATCCCATAACCGGGACTCGCTCACCTGAGAATCCTACTAAGTCACCAGTGGAGGGTCGGATGATATTATCGCTCAGTTTCATTTTCTGAAAGGTCGAGTAAAAGAGGACATCGGCGCTGCTGCCTGGGTCGAGCAACACCTTTTTAATGAGGAGATCTCCGAGCTGTAGGGAGATTACGACTGGATCATCCAGATTTGTTATGCTGTAGTCATGATCGCCTGTTTGGAATGTTATCTGTGGAGATGTAGGTGGCGATTGGTCGGTGTTGATGGAGAGGATAGCTCGGTAAGATCTTTTCCTTGCCGAACTTGTGGCTCCTCCACCTGCAAAACCTCCGGAAATACAGTTAATTGTACGTGATGGTAATTCGGGATGGTTATGGTTCGGTCGGTCTCTATCTCGGTTATGTTGTGCAGTCGAGCCTTGATCTCCTGGGGCAGATAGTCGCCGCTGCATGTGTCCGCCGATGAATTTGTCCAGATGACCTTGCCGAGCTAATCGCTCTAGCAGGTCTTTGGCGATGATGCAGTCGTCGGTATTATGTCCGTGCTTCTGGTGGAAAGAGCAGTATTTCGAGCGATCTGTGCCTTTTGAATCTGGGTAATTGCCAGCTTTTCGTGGTGGCTTGATTAACTTCGAATTCAAGATCTCCTTGATGATGTCATCGCGCTTGGTGTTGAATTTGGTGTAGGTCTCATATCGTGGGATTGGTTTGAAATTCTTCTTGCTGTCCCGTGGCTTGTCGTCGTCCTTATAGTGAGGCCTTTCTGTTTTCCGAGCTTGTCGAAGTTCTTCAATGTCAATCTGTCCCCTAGCTTTTTCGCGGAATTCGGCCATAGTTTTTGGTTTGGCCACAGCAATGGTTTCTTGGAACTTTCCTGGTCTTAATCCACTTTTGATGGCGTGCAGTTCTACCTCGGGGTGGAGGTCAGGTATGCTTATGGCTATCTTTGTGAAGCGCGTGATGTAGTCCTTGAGGCTTTCATGTTGGCCTTGCTTGATTGTGTTCAGGTAATCGGAATCGTGGAGGTAGATGGCGGATCCAGCAAAGTGTTCCTCAAAGGGTTTTGATATGTCTCGGAATCGAGAGATAGAACCTGCAGGCAAAGAACAAAACCAATCAAGTGCAGGGCCGTCTAAATAAGATGGAAAACAGCGACATAAAACTTTATCAGATGCACCGTTTACTATCATTATGGAGGTGAACTTTTTGATGTATTTCTTCGGATCACCTAACCCATCATACGGAGTTAAGGTGGTTGGCAGGGTAAACCTTCGGGGTAGCACGAAGTTCATCACTTCTGCCGTGAATGGTCCAGGGGAGGTTTCCTGATCGTCATCTCCGATGTTTTTCTGAGTATCTTCATTATGTTCGGGCTGCTCCCCTTCGTTCCGAGCAGTGTCTGAGACATGTGTTGTCCCTGACTGCTGCTCGGCTTCTTCTGTCCGTTCTTGTCGATCATTATTTTCAGTTCGAGCATTATTCAAGTTGGCGATTTGATTTGCCATTCTTTGGTTCTCTTCAGCCACGACTTGTCGCAACTCGGTCACCATCCGGAGCAATTCGGATGGCGAGGGTGGAGGTTGTTCAGCCATGACTTCAAGATGGGAAATTTGAGGCCGATAATATAGGAAGAGAGTTTTATATTCTCGGCCCCACGGTGGGCGCCAATTGTTCCTGTATGGATACCTGGAGAAGGAGAGCTTAGTCTCTGGAAGTTGGTTCCGAGCTATTACCTTCGGGGCCGACTTCTCAAGTACCGTGATAAGCCGAGCTTTTCTCCAAGAGTGAATCGCGTAGGGCTTTGAGCAAGAAACAAGGGGGGAGTATACCTGCAAAGGCACTCCGAAGCTTAAGTTAGTATCGAGAATTTCTTATCCTCCTTAGGATAGAAGATCATACCTTTTTATAGATGATAGTGTATAAGTTGGTTACGTTCCTGCTTTATTGCCCGTATTCAAGAGCAATAATAAGGGTGAATGTTAGTTTAGACGTTTCATTTTGTGAAGTAGTCCGTTGAGCTGATTTGTAACGTCACTTTCCAATAAATGACATTGATTGCCGACCAGTGACTGTAACGCCGAATAATAACGTAAATTGCCGAGTTATGGTTTATAATGCCGACTTTGTAGTGGTCCCGATCAATTCTTATTACCTAGTTTTTTTTATCTTAGTTTTAAAAAAAAAATTGCAATGTTGAATTTATGAATTCCTAATAAAATAAAATAATATAGATAGTGAAAAACCTTCAGCTCTTTGAAGTAAATGAATGGAATGTGGCAAATGTTTGCTGTGGCTTTGTTTGAATATTTTTTTTTTGGGTCTTGGGCTAACGAAAACCGTACCCAAACCCGCAACACCAACCAGCCTGAACCCAAACCCAATACTAATCATCTCTCTCAATGTGTTGAACTTGAATCCCAGCACCAAGAACAAGCTTTATGGCTTCCATGATATGTCCTTAGTTAACTCCACTTCGGTTTAATCGTGGGGTCTAGATTCAAGTCTTGAATGAGGATGCTCTTTTTCATAAATTACTTCTTGTTTGTCATTATTGCTCCATCTTAAAATATTATTAAAAATTGAAAGATTTTTTACTTAGCATAAGGAGCTTCATGCCAAACTATTTGCATTTCATCATTGCCATTCACCTCATCTTGGTCACAAAATTTTTTTCAAGATATACACAAGTTATTAGTTTCTTCAACTAGATGTTAGTCTCGTTCATCAATATCAATAGCTTAGGTGCATTGATCACTTGAATAGATTGGAAGGTGTTACGATTTGTTGTCTAAGCAATAAAGTGTGAATAAACTCAATTCTATGAGGTCAAACATGACAGTGGCATCATCGACCTCAACATCAAGCCCGAAAAGATGGAGTTGTGTGAAGAAGAAGGAGGGTCAAGCAAAAGATCTAAGGTCAGAAGCATAGTGGCATCATGAACATCAAATTCGATGGCCTGTAGTTTGTAAAGATGAAACTTACAAGAAAGAAAAAAGGCCTGGTAGAAGAAAGGTTTAACATACCTAAAGAGAAGGCAAAGATAACTTGTGGGTTAAATAAAATGATGTCGTAAAACAACTATAATTATCACCGTTACCATTAATTAAAGGCTGAGATTTAGTACCGAAGAGTGTCATTTTTTTTTTTGGCACAGGAGAGGATCTTCTCCCGCTAGCTTGGGCTCTCCATGGACTTTGTTTGGATTTTGAATAGGTAGTTGAGCGATTGTTAGGTATGGATACATAATTTTAAAACAATCCCAAATTTTTTTACAATTTGAAAAGTATCCACATCCTTCGAGGACTAGAAAATACTTTTCTCATCATAGAAACTTCCTTATTTGAATTCTTTTTTACATTGCTGTTTAGTCTGATTTGGAACCGTACCCAAACC
This sequence comes from Arachis ipaensis, assembly GCF_000816755.2. NCBI lineage: Eukaryota > Viridiplantae > Streptophyta > Magnoliopsida > Fabales > Fabaceae > Arachis > Arachis ipaensis. The sequence continues at coordinate 34,254,837 of NC_029787.2, read as the reverse complement.
CGCAACACCAACCAGCCTGAACCCAAACCCAATACTAATCATCTCTCTCAATGTGTTGAACTTGAATCCCAGCACCAAGAACAAGCTTTATGGCTTCCATGATATGTCCTTAGTTAACTCCACTTCGGTTTAATCGTGGGGTCTAGATTCAAGTCTTGAATGAGGATGCTCTTTTTCATAAATTACTTCTTGTTTGTCATTATTGCTCCATCTTAAAATATTATTAAAAATTGAAAGATTTTTTACTTAGCATAAGGAGCTTCATGCCAAACTATTTGCATTTCATCATTGCCATTCACCTCATCTTGGTCACAAAATTTTTTTCAAGATATACACAAGTTATTAGTTTCTTCAACTAGATGTTAGTCTCGTTCATCAATATCAATAGCTTAGGTGCATTGATCACTTGAATAGATTGGAAGGTGTTACGATTTGTTGTCTAAGCAATAAAGTGTGAATAAACTCAATTCTATGAGGTCAAACATGACAGTGGCATCATCGACCTCAACATCAAGCCCGAAAAGATGGAGTTGTGTGAAGAAGAAGGAGGGTCAAGCAAAAGATCTAAGGTCAGAAGCATAGTGGCATCATGAACATCAAATTCGATGGCCTGTAGTTTGTAAAGATGAAACTTACAAGAAAGAAAAAAGGCCTGGTAGAAGAAAGGTTTAACATACCTAAAGAGAAGGCAAAGATAACTTGTGGGTTAAATAAAATGATGTCGTAAAACAACTATAATTATCACCGTTACCATTAATTAAAGGCTGAGATTTAGTACCGAAGAGTGTCATTTTTTTTTTTGGCACAGGAGAGGATCTTCTCCCGCTAGCTTGGGCTCTCCATGGACTTTGTTTGGATTTTGAATAGGTAGTTGAGCGATTGTTAGGTATGGATACATAATTTTAAAACAATCCCAAATTTTTTTACAATTTGAAAAGTATCCACATCCTTCGAGGACTAGAAAATACTTTTCTCATCATAGAAACTTCCTTATTTGAATTCTTTTTTACATTGCTGTTTAGTCTGATTTGGATTCACACTCATGTTTATTTTTTATAATAAATGAATATCACTTTATTTTTGAGAAAAAATTATATATATTTATATATAAATACATAATAACTAATTTTTTGTGTGCATAATATAAATGAAAATTCATATATAAATAATTAAAAGTCTCATATTGTTTGATCGCTCATTGTTTGATCGATTGCTGTAGGATTAAAGAAGTATGGTCTCAGAGTTATCTCCGTGACTGTCTTTCCCCTCACAGTCCTAATGATTTTTGGACATGGTGGGCTGCATCAGCAAAGATGCTTAACCCGTTGAAAAATGTTGATCGTAATTCTCAATTGCTGCCATCATTTGCTGGAACTGCTGGAAAGCTCGCAACCAGTTAATTTTTTAAGGTTCTACTTCAATGCCGTCTGTCATTCTAGCAAACTCTGTCAAGTTGCTCCGTAAATCTAAAGAACTCCCAGTTTAGATCATCTTCATGAGGCAAACTCTTAGTCTTATTCAATTTGACCTATTATTCTTTTTTTTTTCTGATATTTTTTTTTCATTTTCAACCATGTCAGTATTATTTTAAAAAATCTCCACCTTTTATTATGCTGTCTTATTTTTAGACATCTTTATATTTTATTTTTTAATAATTAATGAAATATAATCTACTACTTTTAGAAAAAAAAAATTAAAACTTCACATATATGTCATGTAACTGTGGTAATTTTAAAGTAAAATCAACTAAGATTTAGGATATTATTTTTAGAAATTTAATTTTGATGTTATGTAATGTAAAATAATTTTATACGTGTATTTAATTACGTAACATTACATCATAAAAAATAACTACTATTTTTATTAATTATGTAAATGATTATTCAAAAAGACAGATATATTTGCACGATTATATAAAATATTTTATACTATCGATATATTAAAATTAAACTCATTATTTTATTATAAATGGTGTAACAATAACTCTTTAAAAAATTGTCATGTGAATATATTCTTATGTGTTTTTCTTAATTATATTAAGTTAATCTGGTCATTACAATAGTCAATAAATCAATCAGATATTTAAATGAATATGGTTTAAATTAGTCTTTTGTAAACCGTCAATAAATCAATCAAATATTTAAATGTATAAATATGATTTAAATTAGTCTTTTTGTAAATATTCTAATTATGGTCCTAATAACTTAGTAAATTATGTGTGCTATATGTCAAATAATAATAATAATAACTTTTTTTTTATAACAATTACATATGTTAGTGAAAAAATTAAAGATTAAATAGAAAAAAAAGGATCTTGTCCAATCTATTCAAAGTTCTAAATTCAC
>NC_029787.2:34251345-34252351 GCF_000816755.2 Arachis ipaensis | reverse complement strand
TTATATATAGAGGCCAAAATAAAAAAAAATATTCAAATAGAACTTGTTGGTGAAAGATAATATTTAAGTAAAAAAAAAGTAAAGCTTTGAATTGACTAAGAAGAAAGAAGATGCATCGCTATCCAACATCCATGAACTGAGGTTGCAAGGAGAGCTTAAAAGAAAAAACAAAAATCCCAATCAGAGCAAAGATGATAACAACAAATCTTATGGAGAGGCCAAATTAATGACAGTATTTTAAAAGAACCTAATCAACGTAGATTCAAAGAAAGAGAGCGGTGATTGGAGCAGAAGATGGCTTGATCCTCTTTTCTCCACTTTCGAGCGAACTTGAGACTTTCGCCATATTGAAGATTACTTATGACGGCGACGGTTATCACTTCTACAGGCAAAAGTATCTTGTAGTGTACAATCCTATGAAAAAATTCAATAGTGATCAAGACAAGTCTATCAAGAATAGAGTACACAACTGATTTCGGATAAAAAAGTCAAAGAAATAATATAGAAATAAGTCTAAAAATACTACTACTGAGCTTAACAATAATGATAAATCATCTCCTTCTAAATCCATGGACACTGCTAGTTCTTTCAAAGTGTTCTTCTGTTACTTTGCTATGTAGTGAAACATCAGCATGAATGAGTTTAGAGATAATCTTTATCACTTTCATCTTATGTAATCTATTTCTCGATAAACATACATATTGTAACACCGTACCACACAAAGCTTTACGCCTAGGACGTAAACCAGAGGTGGCGAGGCATTATGACCTCTAAAATTAAAAAATACTAATGTAATATAATTGAAGGAAGTTGTAACTAGGAGTCTTGAAAGAGAAGTTAATAAAAAACGAAACAGAAATGCATCACTCATGAAAGTTACGCATAGATGGATAAGCAAGTTTTGAAAGAAAGGTTTAAAACATATACATATGGATCAGAATTCCAAAATACAGATAACAAGCTCTGACTCGACCTGCGAAGCTAACGCCGGCCAGAGTATGCTTAC
>NC_029787.2:34245059-34250800 GCF_000816755.2 Arachis ipaensis | reverse complement strand
TATAATCAGAACATAACGCTAAACCCAAAATATAGCTCTTCGCTTTTAGAAGGTCTCCAGAATGCTCAGTGCGGTGCTTCTCGACCTGCATCTGAAAAACAGCAACATATGTATGAAATGAGAACTGGAGGTTCTCAGTATGGTAAAGGTGCCCAAATAGATAATATATAAGGTCCCGAAAAAGCCAGAGGCAATCCTAGAACTTCGATAATATATAAGGTGCTCAAGCTCTTTAGCATTCCTAACTGAATTAGAAAAATATTTTCTGTAAAACTCCATTCGAAACACCTCCTAAGATATCACAGTGTCATCTGGTTGCAGAATACGCCGTGTCCCCTGCCACCAGTATTGGGCTTCACCCTGCAACTGGTAGGTCCTAAACTCCACCTATTGTTGTTCGAGAACCTGTTGAGCTTACAGAGCCTGCTCCATTGCTTGAAGCCAATTATCAGCTTCAGTAGGGTTTGTGGTCCCTCTGAAGGTCGGAGTGTGCACCTGCAGAAAAGTAACAAGTGTCATCGGCCCCTTTTCACCGTTATTCCCATTTCCGTTTTTCATTTAATTCCTGAACGCTTCAGCTGTCGCCTACATAGCCGCAGCCATGTTTTCCAGGGCAGCCATAAAGTCTACAGGGTCGTTTCCCACCGTACCAGGGTTCGCATTACCTATTCTGCCTCTACCTTGCTCACGACCACGTCCACGAGTCGCCATATGGTTCATGTTCACACCAAACAAGTGATATCAAGTTGATCAGTCTTAATATCGCAAGTTTAGTGCTTCAAAGTCCCAAATGCATGCTCATGAACATTCATGCTACATATATCAGATAGATAACCTAATTTAGCATGTAAAGACTTTCAGAGTATGCCAAGAAGCATAGTCCATCCGTCCCTCATGCTCTATAGGAACGAACTGCTCTGATACCATAATGTAACACACTACCACACAGAGTTTTACGCTTAAACCATAAAAAAGAGGTGGTGTGGTATTACGACCTAAAAAATAAAACAAATATACGTATAATAATTGAAAGAATATACTATTCGAGGAGCCTTAAAGGATAGTTAAAGCAAAACTGTGAAATTAAAAGTGCAACACTCAGGAATAACATTTACTTGCGTACGAAAAAAGTATAGGTACATATGCATATATATATATATAGACAATGAGAGTAGAGGGTCCGAGCTCAACCTGCGAAGCTAAGGCTGGCCGAAGAATATTTACATACATACATATAAATCCCAAGTCATAAAGTACTTGAAATAATCCTAGTTCTCCATCAAAAGCCTCTACGAGGTACAAGAGCTAAGCAAAATAAGGAGGAGTCTATATATATATATATACAACAAAATAACCCAACAACGACATTCCAACTCCGCTATGACAGGAACTCCAGACACCTAGCGAGGTGCCTCTAACTTGCATCTGAAAAATACAAATATCTGTATGAAATGAGAACCGGAGGTTCTCAGCATGGTAAGGTGCTACATACATAAGGTATAAGGTCCTGGGAAAGCTAGAGGTGATCCTAGAACTCCGACGCTCATATTATAAAACTTAAAGATTTTAAACAGAAACCATACGTAGGGTGGTTCTCTAAGGTTCTTAAACTTAACCAAACTCTAACTAAACCCCTCCAAAATCCTTCTCCTTCTTCCAAAACCCTCCAAAACACCAATAGAGCCACACAGACAAACAAAACAGACAAGGAAAACACAATTAGAGTACAGTTAATGCAGGTAACAAGTATAACAAATATCATATTGATTCACATAGGCAGACCTAATTAATGCACAAGCAAACAAAACAAGCATATGCATATGATGTATTCCTGTCCTATCGCTGATGAGTCTCATCTATCGGTTATAAAACCAACTCAACATGTTCGGCTGCTAAACCCTGGACAGTCTCCCGTGTGCGCATCTCCAAGAGTCTATGCATAGCTTTTTCTCATTCATAAATAAATTCTGCTCATTGGGAGAATTTTCGGGGCGTTAAAGGGCCCGGTCCCATCTTGCGACGTAGGGTCAACATAGTATCGAGTCTCGACCTAGAGCACGTGGTGGCAAGCCATTGCATCTTACCCAAGAAAACTCGTATCTCAGATAAAGAAGTACATAAGCCACATTCAAATTCATATTCATTCATTCATATTCATCATGGCCAGCCAAATCATCATTCATTCAATTTCATTAAGGCCAAATACCTCATACATACCCCATTTTTGCACTTCCTATTCATAATTCATCATGTCTCAAGCTTTCTTCACTTCCAAGTTACCCCTTTCTCATAACTTAATCTCTTCACTAAACTTAAAACTAATATTTAGGGTCTAAAGGAGTAAAAATAGAGGTTTAGAGATTTAAAATCATGTTTAAAACACAAAAACTCAATTTGCTGAAAAAAGGGTCCTGCGTACGCGGATGTGGTATTTTTCCCAGCTCGCATAAGCACCCCTTGTCCGCGTACGCGAGTACACTGGACAGAGGCGAATGACCGCATAAGCGGCTATATTCCCGCGTACGTGAGTGCCCTTATTTTCCCACACCGTGTATGCGACACTTGCCTGCATGCGCCAAACAGAGCGGATGGCCTCGTACGCAGCCATAAGCCCGCCTACGCGCCCCCTTCATTTTCTTTAAAAAGTTACTAAGGTGCAGATTTCACATTTTACATCTCCAACTTTTGACGTACATAACTCTTTCGTTAAAATTTATTTTTCATCCGTTCTTCAAACAGTGTAAACTTCACAGACCCAATTTTTATATCAAACAAGTTTGGAAAAGTTTGGGAGTCCGGAAGCCAAGTTATGGCTCGCCAAAATTTGGCCAAAAATTTAGTTTTTTACAAAACTTCTCCGACCTCTATTTTACCAAAATCATAACTCATTATCAACACTCCAAGCCTTTAAACAACTCCAAATATACCAAATCGCATATGATTATCTTACATTCACATCATAACACTTCCATACACAATTTCATCAATTTCAACCCCAACCATTCACATTCAACACCACATCTATACTCAATCATCAATATATCATTGTTATTCATAATAATCACTATTTTATCAACCAATTCACTGCATCCATTTAACAACAACATACCTAATATCCACATCAAACAACACATAATTCAATAATCAAAACTACCACATATACACCAACATATGATTCATCTTATCTTATGGTCGTCTAACCTAAGTTTTCACAAGACATTATATATTACATACGAGAAACCAAAATCATACCTTGCCCGATTTCTTCCCTAAGCCAAAGACACCACAAATTGGCACAAAACTCAGTCCCAAGATTCTCAATCTCCAAGATAACAGCACCCAAAACTCCACCAAGCATCCAATATTCACAAATACGCTCCAATTTACATATATACACTACCTAAATCACATTACTATATTCAAATGCACCAACTTAATGCTCAATCACAATTAATCAAGAAATTTATTAGGGTTTGAGAATTCTCACCTCACTGACGAAAGATTGGGTCAAAATCCGGCAAAGCCACTAAGTTAGCTTGATCCTAAACATTAAAGCCAACAAAATCTCAACACCTAAATCATAGGATTTTCGAAATTGGGGGAGAAAAGAATCGAAACTAAAAAATAACTTCCTTACCTAATTAAATACTGGACTTTGTAGAGCTCGACGCCGTGGATGCATGGTCGCAAACGGTGTGGCGATTGAAACTCGGAGTTGGAAGATATGTAGATTTGAATTGGGACCAAGGGTTTGGAACTTTTCTTCCCTTCCCTTATGTATGTTTCAGCGTGACATTCGTGAAGAGGAAGGAGAATGAGCTGAAACTCATGTTCTTAAGTATGTTGGATTGGGCCTTGGGCCTAATACGGGTTCGGTTCACCTGGTTCGGTCCGTTCGACTCAATTTTAGACCAAATTCTTTGAAATTAATGTCAAAATTTATATTTAATTAATTTTTCTCATTAAACTATAAAATTCTATTTTGTAATTTTCTTAGTTAATAATTAATTTATTCACTAATTATTCACTAATTATGTGGGTTTACATTTAACACCATGCAAGATGGTCCGCCACTTGCAGCTCCTTTACTCCAATATGCCAATCTTGTGAATTACATGGAGAATGATGATGAGTCAAATGAGAAATACATCGCGGAGATCCATGTACCCAATGAGAGTAACAATGAGGATCGATTTGTACCAAAGACCTCGGTCAATCGAGGAGTTCGATACCTTCTTCCACCCCTACTCCCTGTTCTAGATCTGTCGGTTCTTCCTAGTATTAGACGTTGGACCTTAACGCGATGTAGGATGATAATTCATTTACCAACATCAGTGATGACGGTTACAACATAGATGGAGTCTCGAGTTTTGTATAGGTCATAGGTTTACGAAGAGGGAAGCCGTGCGAATGGAGAGTGAAAAATTACAATATTTGGAAGTAGCCTAGTTTAGAATTGTAGAGTCCAGTTGACAAATACCATGTTCATTGCAAGTATCATATAATAGGTTGTCCATGAAATTTCCGCGCGCATGGCAATGAAACGAAATCTTGGTGGATACTGATAACATCTTTTAAAATGACAATTAAAATTGGAAAAGTATGCGGAGCCAATAGAATATTTGTACAATGCGTATAATGGAGGTTTAGAGAGTATTAGAGATATAACCATTAATGTTACTTTTTTCCATCAGTGTAAGCTTTTGGGATGAGTGGTATTATGACATGGTATCAGAGCTTTAGATCCGGAAAGTCAAGAATTCGATCCTTGGTGAACCCCAAAATAATATTATGAGTGATGTTCATTTTATAACTCATATAGCACATTGTACACATTGTACAAATAAGCCATTGGCTCCCTAGCAGGACTCATTAAAATTTTCTTTTGTACCTGTGTGTAACTCTTAAATAAGTTAAGAATTTTGTTTTAAAAAGTTTAATTATTTTGTTGGTTTTTATAATTTTATTAAAGTTGTAATTAGGTATTTATATTTTTTTTAGTTAATTGGGTTTTTACGTTATTTTTAATTTTGTAATTAGATCTTTGTTAATGTAAAAAATATTATAGTTAATGAATTTTTTTTTGTAAATTAAAGGTACTTACAAAAAAGAACCTAATTAAATCTTTGATTATATATTTTTTGGGAGGAATGTTCCATTAATGTTAATATTTTTGACACAATAAAACCTAATTACAAAATTAAAAATAACATAAAAACTCAGTTGAAAGAAAAAGAATATAAAAATTTAATTACAAATTTAATAAAATTATAAAAACATAATAGCAATTAAACCGAAATAATATTGTGTACACAGAATTTAATTAGATCACAAATGCACTCTAGGAAAAAGAAATTGCAAATATAATTTGCCAGTTATTATTTATTATATTTATTATGAAGGTGCAAGCATAAGTCATCTTTGACAGAATATTAAGAGATAATGTCACCTTTTAGGCTTTTAGCAAAAGGAAAGAAAGAGACAATGTCATTGAAAGTACACAAAAGTCCAAGGATGATGAAGTAATCACAAAATATACAAAGCAAATTAAATAACTCTAAAATTTTACTTTGGTATGCAATAAACATAATTTGATAAAAAAATCTCTTAAGATTTACCATTGTCCAAACCATAATTTAGGATTTGCAAGAGCTTGTTACCCAATTGGTTTTTTACTTAATTGAGTAAATTTTTTTTAATAAAAAAAATACATAAATTTCAATTAAAATTATGAAGGTTTA
>NC_029787.2:34241288-34244782 GCF_000816755.2 Arachis ipaensis | reverse complement strand
TCTCGAGTCTCGAACCAATTCAATCGTTTACAAAGACTTCTAAATTTCTAATTGTCTTGACTCACCCATGCATACAAATTAATGGACTAAGAAAAAACAGAAAGAAAGAAAAATCATCAAGGAAATGAAGAAAAATCAAAGTTAACAGTTGACCTTATGTCCTTATCTGAAGTCTTCCTCTTAACAGTTTATGGTTTTGATTAATTAATCTCCACTACCGCTAGTTTTCAGTCCCAAATACCATCATCATAATTCATATCTGAAATTAAGCACCAATTTTCCATGGCAACTCATGAATTACACATAATTCAATACTCATCTTTGAGTGCACTTTTGCTGCAACTTCTTCAACTGTCATCATTTCTTTTCCTCTCATCACTTGGGTGCACTCCACCAGACAAGTACTGTATCAATTGTGGGTCGCACAGCAATGTTGTTGAAAGCGGAAAGATTTACACTGGTGACTCAAACTCTTTAGTCAATTTTAGCAGCACAAGCAAGATAGAAACCAGCCAATCCTCAGTGTCTTCACCTCTCTACCAAACAGCAAGAATCTTCCCAAATCAATCTTGGTATGACTTCCCAGTTAAGATCAGTGGCATTTACTTACTACGCCTTCACTTCCTTGCTTTCAAATCCCCAAGTAATCTCCCTTCTGCCACATTCAGTGTCTCAGTACATAGATTTGGGCTTTTGCAAAACTTTGAGGCCCAGAACCATACCAATTCTGCTTCGGTCAAAGAGTTCTTCATGAACATAACTGCAGGAAGCTTCAGACTTATTTTTACTCCTCAGACAGACTCGTTTGCATTCGTGAATGCCATTGAACTCTTCTTACTCCCCCGCTTCTTAATTGCCAATCAAGTCTCGCGTTTCAATCCGCAACCTTCCATTGGACAAGATTCCTTGTCCACCTACAGCGGCGTGCTTTCCCGAGTGTTGGAGACCAAATACAGGCTTAACATCGGCGGTCGTGTCATCCCAAGAGGGGAAGACCCATTATTGAGGCTCTGGAGCTCGGATGAAACTTACCTTGTTAATCAGGTGAGGAATTTTGAATTCCCTGGTAACATAACATTCCTGGTTGGTAAAGACTCTGATGGTCCAAATGCTAATTATTATACAGCGCCCCGTGTTATCTACCAAACAGCTAGAGAAACTAATGATACCTCTCAAAACATAACTTGGGTTCTTCCAGTTGACATGAATGTAGACCACCTTGTTCGAGTTCACTTTTGTGACATTTGGAATATCCAGGATGGTCTTACAATCTTTGGTCTATACATTTATGACCAGTTTACTTTGTTTGTAAATAATGACACGTTAGTGTCTCAACTATTGCCTGCTCCTTATTATTATGATTTTTTGGTACACTCTGATGATTCAGGCTTCATGAGGATTAGTGTAGAGCCACAACAATCTTCCCTTATTGTCAGAGCCTTTTTAAGCGGACTAGAAATAATGGTAATGGGTAACGATTCAACAGATTTTCGTCCCCTAACGGACCAATCCAATGGCAACCACCATAGTCTTCTTCTGGTGTTAGGTTCAGTTATTGGATGCTTGGTGCTAATTTTTTTGGTGGTAGTCTTGGGGTTAGTTTGGCATCTTAAGATCCGTAAACAGAGGCCTTCTGATGTGTTGTCAATTCCTACCATTGTAGGAGAGGGTTCTCCAAACAGAACGAGTGAGAGAAACGTTAATCTTGGACTAAAGATCTCTTTGCATGATATTCAATTGGCAACCGAGAATTTCGACGAGAAACAAATAATTGGAACTGGTGGTTTCGGCAATGTATACTTGGGAGTCCTCAGGAATGGTACAAGAGTAGCTGTGAAGCGCAGTAAATCAGGGTCAAGTCAAGGCCTTCTGCAGTTTGAAACAGAGATCATGGTTTTGTCTAAGATTCGTCACAGGAACCTTGTTTCTTTGATAGGGTATTGTGAGGAGAATTCTGAAATGATATTGGTTTATGAATATATGGAGAATGGGGCACTCAGAGATCATTTATACGATACCAAATTGCCAAGCCTGTGTTGGAAGCAGAGACTTGAGATTTGCATTGGAGCTGCCAAAGGCCTTCATTATCTTCACGAAGGAGCACCCGGGGGAATCATCCACCGCGATGTGAAGTCTACTAACATATTGCTTGATGAGAACCTCGTGGCTAAGGTTTCAGACTTCGGCATTTCGAAAACAGCTCCACTTGACCATCAAACACATGTTAGTACTAATGTCAAAGGCACTTTTGGGTATCTTGATCCTGAATATTTTAAGACGGAAAAATTGACAGAAAAATGTGATGTCTATTCATTTGGGGTAGTTCTTCTCGAAGTGTTGTGTGCAAGGCCAACCATTGACCAATCTCTTCCAAGAGAGCAAATGAACTTAGCAGATTGGGGAATCCTTTGCAAAAGAAAAGGGATGTTGCAAGCCATAATTGATCCTTCCATAAAGGACCAAATAGATCAAAACTCGCTCGAAAAATTTAGTGACATAGTGGGAAAATGCCTACAAGAATATGGTTCTAACAGGCCAACCATGGGTGAAGTGTTGCGGAGCTTGAAGTATGCTCTACATTTACATGAAGCTTCAATCCACGAAGATGGTTCCAGTATTGAGAGCGTTAATAATAATGCAGCAAAAGCTTTTTAATTTCTTTCTGATGTTGCTCCTTAAATATTAGAAAATATTGTTCTGGGAAACTTATTGCCTGAACTTATACTACAGGATTGAGGTGGCATGTTACAAGTATTTCTATGCTATCTGTTTTTCTCTTCGTGTCCTTTTATGTTTTCATCTCATCACACGCTTTTATTTGTTGTTCTGGTTGAGAAGCTAATTTTTTTTTGGTCTTTTGTTGAGAAGCTACTTTAGCATTCTTAAGCAAACTGTTGGGCCTTTTAGACTTTTAGAACTACACTGCTGCAGTATTGTCACTAATGCTGTTATGCAGCAAATAACGATTTCAAATTATAACGATTTTAAATCTTTAGTAGCTCACATCAAATTGACCCGGTATAAAGTATAAACAAACTAAAAATACTGTATAAACGACTAGTTTTAACAACTATACATGATAATTATAAACAAAAACAGAAAGCAGAAAACAAAATACGAAAGAATATGTATTTTAAGGTTTTTTTCATAGTCTAGTATATGTAATTTTAATTTTATCTTTTCGCAGTTATTAGGTATAATAGTCAATTAGTTATTAGTTATTACACTTTACGTAACATTTTTTCTAAACAATATAAGTAAATAATTTGTATATTGATGACTTTAATTTGGAGTACTCTACCACTATTTTCGGGAGTAAGTATTGTTTTGGTCCTTAACGTTTAGAGTCAGAATCGAAACTGTCCCTTACGAAATTTTTATTTAGAATCATCCCAAACGTTTTATTTCGTATTAAAATCGTCATTTTTAATAAAATTTTTAATTTTATTACTAAATTATCCTTATTTTAATAAAAAAAATTATATTTTTTTTTC
>NC_029787.2:34238132-34240749 GCF_000816755.2 Arachis ipaensis | reverse complement strand
GGGAGGAGGGGGACAGCGCCGGCGAAGCTTGGAGCCGCTGTCGCCGCCGTCAGGAATCAGAGCTTGTGAAGGAGAGAGGAGACGCGAGCCAGGGAGAGAGCTCGCCGTCACGCTCTACCACTGCTGCCACTGCTACCGACCTCGTTGTCTCACCTCGCCGCTGCACCTTTCTATTTCTGATTCTGCTTCTGCTTCTGCTTCTTGTTTTGGCTTCTGCTTTTTGCTTTGGTCTCTGTTTTCTGTTTTTGATTGATCTTCTGCTTTTGTTTTTTCTATTTTTGTGTCTGCTTCTACTTCTGTTTTTGCTTCTAATTCTGATTTTGATTTGTTATTTTCTGATTTTATTGTTGTTGTGTGTTGATTTTGTTATTGAATTTGATGTTGTTGTTTCTGAATTTGAATAATGTCTTATTGTTCGTGTTCTTGAATCTGATTATTAGTATTTGGTGGGAGTAAGGGAGGTGGTGGTGGTGGTGGAGGATATTTTTATCCATAAAAAATTAAAAGGATGATTTTAATACGAAATAAAACGTTTGAGATAATTTTAAATAAAAAATTATGTGACAGATGATTTCGATTCTGACCCTAAACATTAGGAACCAAAACAATATTTATCCCTTATTTCCGAACGATGATTTTGATCTTTTAAGCTAGTTTTATCTCAAGATCGTCCCATTGGCAGTGATTGGTGACGCATAAACTTAAATGAAAAGAATCTGTCTTCTTGAATTATAAAAAACATCAAGAAAAAACATTCTCCTCCACCAAGACAAATTATATGCCTTTCGACCTTATTAAAATCTTGATACGTCTAGAAGATATTTGAGCTCTACTATGGGCTTGTTTGAGTGTCAATTTTAAAAAAGATTTTTTTTTAAATGATATTCTTTTAAAAGATTTTTTATAAAAATAAAAATAATTTTATTTTTAGATGTTTCATATAAAAATATCTTTTTATTTATCAATTATGTTTGGATAGCTCGATAAAAGGATTGAGCGAAGCTCCAATAAAAAAATATTGAAAGAAAAAAATACTTCGGAGATGAACCTCTTCCCATGCAATAGTCAGAAATTCTTGACGATATCGCACTGGGACAATCTAATCCTCACGAATACTTCGATTCAGTGCTAAAGAATTTTCTATAGCTACCATATAGTATTCATCTCTACTTGGTGGTAAAAAAAGCATCCGTATTTTTTTTTTATCTCTTATCAATTTTATAAAATGGACTTTCTATAGACTCCCAACAACCAATTCTCCCATGAATAGCTAGAGATCCAATAAGTCCAACATTGATTCCTTCAGACGTATCAATTGGACAAATGCGTCCATAATGACTAGGATGGATATCTCGTATCCGAAAACTAGCACTTCGTCCCGTCACTCCTCCGAAGCCCAAATAACTCAATTTTCTACCATGAACTATTTGGGTTAATGAATTGGTTTGATCCATAACTTGAGATAATGGATGTAATTACTTTTTTGTTCATTTATTATTTGAAAAAAGTATCTTTTTAAAGAAAAAAAGATCTTTTAAAAAAATATAAATTGTAACTTCTCAAAAAAAAATATTTTTTTAGTACTTTTACTTTTACTATTAGAAATTTACTAAACACGCTAAAAAATAAAAAAGATCTTTTTTTTTATCAAAATAATAACACCAAGTTTAACAAATTTTAATGTTAAAAATATTAAAAATATTAGTATTTGTTTTAATCAATTTAGATTAATTATGTAGTTATCTCACTCGTTTGTTTAAGTAAGTATTAGGAATTTGAATTTCACGTTGTATGTAGTAATCTATTGGCTAATAGCAGATTTTTAATAAATGGAGTTTCAATCCGTGATGGATTAGTTATTGGTTTACAGAGTTAGAAAATATCGTAAAAAAAAAAGTATTTGTCTTTAAAATAGAATAATTTCTCATTGATAGCAATACTTATAAAGATTTATCTTTGTTAAAATTTATTTGAAACAGTTTTATTTATTGGTATCATATTCATTCTTAAAGTCAAAACAATATAATTAATGTTGCTACCTATTAAAACTTTACATTTTATGACATGATTTTTAAGTTTCTAAACTTATAGACTTATGTCATTATAAAAGTTATTAGATTAATTAATATTTTTTGGTAACATTACCGAAATACCATCATTGAGTATTAGTTTGAGTGAAGAGAAATAATAATAACTTTTGTTATTCAATATATAATATATTCTATTGAAAAATGAATTATTATCCCCTAAATTGGTAAATACATTTTTCTCAATTTCTTACACTATTTTATCTGGCAATAATTGTCATTAAAGAAAAGCAAATGATCATATTATTCAACAATGTATAAAATAATTTTTTATTTTAAAATTAAGTTTAATTAGTAACATAAAATTTAAAATAATGTGTTATTTTCTTATTCAAATTTAAATTTGAATTCAAAATTGATTCACAACTCACATGCATTTTTTCAATTTCAATAAAAAAAAAATTGGTTCGATACAAAATAATTAGCATTTAATAATTAGAATCTTTTAAATTTTAATTACCAAAAGTTAGACTAAAAATTAATTATAACTTAAAAATTGATAATATATTATATTTGTATGTAAATAATAT
>NC_029787.2:34236257-34237781 GCF_000816755.2 Arachis ipaensis | reverse complement strand
ACTCACGCAATTTATGAAATATGAAATGTACAAATAAACACATATAACAAACAAAATAAAGATCATCACTACACATATTTATAGACGGTTCAAAAGATCTCTATTTTTATGAAAAGAATTAAAAATAAAAGCTCTGTCGATCAAAATCTTAATAAAAAATATTTATCTTTGATACGTTTTCAAATATTCGTGATATGAAAAGATTAAATATTATTTAAAAGTTATTGATTTATTTTAATGTATTTTAATTTTTGTTTATTTAGTTACTAGATTGGATTTTATGTTTGTGGGTTTTAAGATTTTCTTTGTTTTAACTTAATAAGAGGTTATAATTTCTTCCTTAGTATTGTAATCGTAGTATTGAGTGATTAGAGGTGTCAAAGCACTTTTTGATTTTGTGATGAAACAATTGTGTGGACAAGTGAGGTTGAGTGAGTCACTCTCTTGTTGTATCAGAAAATTGGATAGAAGGTTGAAAAGTCCCTTTAATTCAATTCCCAAACTATGGTGTGTACAAGTTAGGTTGAAGAATCTCTTTCTTATTGTGTCAAGAAATTGGATAAAAAGTAGAATGATTCTCTTTGTATTCAATTTTAATCTATCCCTTTATTTTCTATTTTAATTTCAATGTATGTTTTTTTATTTAGTTTGAATTCTTATCTTTTTGTTTATTTTCTTTTTCATATCATTTGGTATCAAAGTTCACGTATTAGATTAATTCTTATTAATTTATGTCTGTTTTTCTTGTATCCAAAAAAAAGAAAGAGTCCAGTGTCCCTCACGTCTTTCTTTAAGTTATTATCTTTCTTGTTTATATTTCATTATTATCTTGTCATTCTTATTAATTTTATATTTAAAAAAATAAAAAAGCATACAATGCAAAAAAAAAAAAAATTAAAAAAAAAAGAGAAAAATATAAAAATAAGAAGAAATTATCTTCTTTATATTTATCACTTTTCATATACTATTTTTCCAGCTACAAGATTTGAGGACCAATCTTTTTTGAAGAGGAGGAGAATGATACGTGTTTCAAATGTTCGTGATATGAAGATATCAAATATTATTTAAAAGTTATTAGTTTATTTGATGTATTTTAATTTTGTTTATTTAGTTATTAGATTAGACTTTATGTTTGTGGGCTTTAAGATTTTCTTTGTTTTAACATAATAAGAGATTATAAATATCTCCTTAGCTATTGTAATCGTAATATTAAGTGATTAGAGGTGCTTTAGCACTTTTTAGTTTCATGATGAAACCATGATGTGGACAAGTGAGGTTTAGTGAGTCCCTCTCTTGTTGCATAGGAGAATTGGATAGAAGGTTGAGAAGTCTTTTCGATTCAATTCCTAAATTATGGCGTGTAGCCGTGTACAAATTAGGTTGAAGAGTTTTTTTCTTGTTGCATCAAAAAATTAGATAGAAAGTATAGTGATTCTCTTTGTATTCAATTTCAATCTATCCCTTTTATTTTCTATCTTAATTTTAATATATTTTTTTATTTAGTTTAAATTCTTATTTTTTTTT
>NC_029787.2:34230691-34236202 GCF_000816755.2 Arachis ipaensis | reverse complement strand
AATAATCTTCTTTTTTTATCAACCTTTTGGTGTGGATTTCGAATATCCACAGATTAATCAGCAAGTGCACTGGGTCGTACCAAGTAATACTTCATGTGAGTGAGGGTCGATCCCACAAGAATTGATGGATTGAGCAACAATAGTCGAATGAATCACTTAGTCAGACAAAAAGAAAATAGTGTTTTGGGTTCAAAAGCATTAAAACAGTACGTCAAAGAGTAAGAAAGCAAACAGTAGAATTGGTGTGAAATGTATATGTGAAAATAGTTAAGGTTTCAGAGTTGTTTATTCTTCCGGATTAAGTTTTCTTACCAATTATTGTAATCATGCAATATTTATTTCATGGCAAACTGTAATTGACTAAACCCTAATTCCTTAGTGATTTGGTCTCCTCTAACCTAATCAACCACTAATTCCTTGGTCACTTAATATAGATTAGAGGGTTAGGTTCAATTCTAGTTTATTAGCTACAAAAATCCTAATTACCCAAATATAAGAGGATTATATGTCATGTATCCTGTTAAGTCCAAGTAATTAGCAGTTTAGGAGGAATTTACTTTCAAGCTAGTATTCAAGTGAGATAACTTTTTCAAGAATCACAAGAATTCATATAGAACAAGGATTGTTCTTCCGATATACCCAGATTCATAAGATGAAGAACGAAAGTAATCTTTGAAACTGAATCAATACATTAATTAAAATAGAATGATAATAGTATTAATCCATAGAAATAAACAGAGCTCCTAACCTTAACCAAGGAGGTTTAGTGGCTCATGACTCAGAGAGAAAACTAGGGTTCCAAAAGTGTGAAAGTGTGTAAGAGAGAAGATCCCCCGAAGGGCCAGATCTTTTTTCATTTTATATCTAACCTAATTTGATTTGAAACTAAAATGAAATAATAAATTCTAATGCTAAAAGATTTTGTTTGTAAATAAAAATAACTAAAATAAAATAAGATACAACGATTAAAAGCTAAATCCAACAAAAAATGCTCCTTTCGTAAAAGTGTGATCCGTGTTGTTGGCGTTTAGCGCCCTAGGGGGCAGAAAGTCTCATTTCTTAAGTTAACGAAATACTTTTTAGTTTCTAACTATTCGTTGATGTTATAGGAGGGTGGGGTTGGAGCCACCTACTGACAGAGTTGACACAAGGCTTCGACAGTGAAGGCGTGTCCTCAATCGAATCGGTATCTATAACGTAAGTCTTGGTATCTATGAATAGGTTGATTGGATGCCATATGCTAACCCACTCATCCAGCATATAGTTTCATAGAGGATCCCTGAGTCTGAATCCTCCGCTGTAGTAGTATGCCCATTGTTGTGGTTTGCCATCGTCAAGTGGCATCAGTTTGGTGGCCTCCAGCACATTCCGACTAGGCCATTGAACATCGATGAAATGGATGGGCACGATGGGAGATTCGGTAGAGACAAGTGGTGCCCTGTTTTTTTAGGAGGGTGGCATGAGATGTGGGCATCTTGGGGAGGCCATGGACTCTTTATACATCATGCATTTGACCTGCGCCCATTACAATAGTATTTGAGATGGTACTTTCAGTAGGCGTACATAGAGTTGGTTGGTCAGGGCGACTAGCAGTTGGTGGTTGGAGGAGTTGTGCCAGATGATCTCTCGATCCATTACCCGAATGCTCTAAATTTGCATAAGCCAGAGGATGGAGAGCTTCCCAGGTGTGGCCTCGGGGAGGGAGAGGGAGACAAGGTAGAGCTCGTCCTAGGCGTGGGGCTGCAGCAGGACCCGTCCCTGGAGACTATTTGACACTTGGACCTTTAGGAACTTCACAGCCGTTAGAGGTTGGGACAAATCATCAGGGTTTTGTGACAGGGGCAGGGACCAGTAACCAGTATCATATTCCTTTCAATCCACAGTTCAGCTAGTCAGGGTTTTGATGCCGATCACCCCTATTGTCCCATTTTGCATACACAAGACTTTGAGAAGGTGACTGTGGGTTGGCTGGAATGTGTGCATACTTTCATCGATTCGGATGTCGTTGGGTTTCTAGGTGATATGACCGGGGACACCAGACATATCCTTTTTCACAGATGCACACGTCTCCACCACCGTCAGCCAATCAGCCACGACACATGGACGATCCTTCTAATAGGTCATCCTCAATTGCCTCACGTGGGACACTCAAGGGTGAGATGACCACGTTCGCTTCTGGCATAGTCACCGATCCACCTGCTGTTGATCCACCGCTCGGAAGAGGACAGTGAGAGCCCAGACCTCCACCTTATGGGATAGGTGGATGTCTTAATGTAGTGCCTCCTTGGCGATGAGCTGGACCACGGGGTGGGCTGCGCGGATGTGGACAGTAGTGTAGTTTACTTTATTATTATGATGTATATTTATCTTATTATGCTTATGATGGACCCATGTTGACTTCATTATGTTTACTTTACTATAGCTCAATGTTATTATGCTTATGAAGTTCCATATTTAGTTAAATTTATATATTCAATTTCAATTATGTTTTTAGAATTCAAATGATCAAACATAATAAAATACATTGAACGCAATACAAATAAAGCTATGGTCAAATATGAAATGCATTGAACGGAAATCACAACTATATCTAATGCCCTCTTGATGTTGACGCACCACCATCAAGTGTAGTACAAGTCCTCCGCGTGTGGCCGACCTGACGACAAAAGCCACACCTCTTCTCTCCACTATGCTCAACATCATCCATGTTATTACAAATTCTGGTGCTAACAGACCGACTTCTCTTTACTCTCATTAACCTAGGATTGACCAGATCCAGGGCCCGTCATATGATAGCCAGTCATCCTCGTGACCGATCGATCTAAACTCTGACCTATAAACACTGACGATGGTCTTCATGCGATACACAGGATGGACAAATTGCTTCTAATCAAGTCGTGCGTAAGAGCATGCTGCTTGAACATGACAGCATAGAATATGAAGAGCCTAAAAGTATCCAGGGTCACACTTACCCTCGTCAAGAAGTATTTGGTAATTCTACTGCTGGGACCCGGGAACTGTCGCTAATTCCTCAACTGTGAAATTGGACCTGGACCAATCAAACTGATAAACATTCATTATATTCACATGCTTCGAGTTGAACTCAATAGCCTTCATCAACATCTGTGAGAATTCAACACCCACTTAAAGCTATGCCTGGGCCTCTGAACCCTTCCTCGCAAAAAGTTTACTCAAACTGAAATAGGTCGACTTGACAAGACTGGTGATGGAAAAATTGCGAGTAGCCTTCATCACAATGTTGATGCACTCAGAGATGTTTGTCGTCATGTGCCCAAAATGACGACCCTCATCTGCATATTGCGTCCATTGTGAATGTGGCATTTCTTCAAGCCAGTTTGTGATTGTGACATTCTCACCCCTCGGACGACCAAAATAATGAGCAAACTCCCTATGTGACTTCGAATATGTTGCATTAACAAGCACCTTCTTCAAGTCCTTGTTCTTGAAGTGTGTCATGAAGTTGGCAGCAATATGTCTTGCACAAAACTCCTAAAAGGCATACGGTGGTTTCCATCCACTTTCATCAGCGTTCAACGCCACATCAATCGATTTGTGCCTGTCTGAAATCACCAAGAGGCTTGGTTGGGGTGTCACATACTGCCTCAGATAAGAAAGAAAAAATGACCAAGCCTCATTTGTCTCACCCTCGACTTTGGCAAATGCAATAGGTAATATGTTTGAATTGCCATCTTGAGCAATAGCCATGAGCAAAGTACCTCCGTATTTACCATACACGTGGGTGCCATCAATGGAAATAAGTGGTTTACAGTGCTTGAAAGCCTCAATACATGGAGAAAACGCCTAGAACACCCAATGAAACATGACACTATTGACTGAAGCAAGCCAAGACTGTGTTACAAGTTGCACTCATGTACCTAAAAAAATTCAGTTGTTATAACATATAAGTGGTGACTTAATTAAGCACTTATAAGTAAAGGCGATGTAATGAATCTTACCAGGTAAGTACACCTGCATTGCGAATAACCAACGAGAAAGCTCGTTGTATAATTCCTCCCAATCTCCATATATCCTAGCAATGACTCTCTACTTTGCAAGCCAAACTTTTCTGTACGACGCCTTGTAACCAAAATGATTCTTTACACTTCCTTGCAGAACCCTTATGCTGATGGTTGGATCTGCTTTGACCATTGTGAATATGTACTGAGCAATCCCCTTTGAGTCCAACATTTCATGGTCTTGACCCATTGATGTTTGCATGCAAGTACGAGGACCACTATATCTCCTCACCTCCCATTTTTTCTACTTTCAACGATAAAATATGCATATGTTCCATTGATAACCATACCCAAATTGGGTACACTGTATAATATATTTCAACTGGTCATTCTTTAGTATCTTATACTCCAAAACCCTCCTAATGTTATACGTCTTAATTGCTATAATAACTTCCTCCTTGTTTTTATACTGTTGTCCAATCTTAAATTCATTGTTGGAATCATCCTTGGGGCCTCCTTGACTAAATAAATAATCTGAAGTCATTGCCTCGAGATTCAATGAAGAAAAGTGATCCGACGATCATATGGTCGGAAAATGGCAGGCCGTGTCAATACGATTTGTATGTCATTATAGTAGGTCATCTTTTCCTCCTCGTCATCTAGAATTTCAGTTGGTTTAGCCTCAATATCTTCACAGGCATCAGGGTTAACTTGATAGGGATCCATCGCCGGGTCTCTAATAGCAAAACTCTCGTGACTTTCAACATCAACTTGCATCATACCATCATTAAAATCTTCAATATTTGATCCCTTTTGACTACTTTTAGGTGGCATATTTAGGTCAATCATCGTCCTTCTAATATTTCTTCTAACTGCCGCACTTAAAAGGTTATCATCAACAATATCCACAGAAGTTCCTCCACCCAAGTCAACTAGAAAAATAAATAATTCCAACAGATGGACATTTGTCCAATAGTTGTGCTAGACTCTAATAAGACGTATGTTCTCGTCATCACGTAACCGATACCTAATTCACAAAAACATAAAATCTTATCAAAATCGTCAACAAATAAAAAAAACAACAAAATAATAATAACAATTATAATCTACGATATACCTTTTGTAAAACAAAGTGTTATTTACTTCGGACGGATATCTATAGTAGATTTTTTCACTCTTTTCGTGTGTTGTTGACCAATAGTATGCAATATAAAATTCTTCAACGTTGTTAAACTTTTTACTTCAGGTGGCATATATACAAATACTAGTTGAGGAGAACTAAACATGATATATCTCTCTTCATTATATACTATTTCACCATCATAATGAATGAATAACAATAGAATTTCAGACATTACATAGAATAAGTAGAAGATCAAAGTAAAAGAAAAATAATAAGTTACTAGTAGTGATTTTGGTTCCCAACCGGCTTCGATAAAATTTTATTGAGGAGATGACTTGAAGTTCGTCGAAGGAAGCGGTGAACCTTATAAAAATGACAAGATTTGCCAAGGAGAACGACAAACTTATTCTT
>NC_029787.2:34224177-34230343 GCF_000816755.2 Arachis ipaensis | reverse complement strand
TATTTTAAATCAAATAAAATACTAAGATATAATTCAATTTTATACCTTTTTCACCAAATATAATAATGTTGATTCCATCATATGAGGCAAAAGATTTGGAGCAACGGCAAACAATCAGTCTTTTCCTTTTCTTTATTTTCCTCCTTCCGATTCTAAATGCTAGCTTTGACAATTGATATGCCAATTCATAGTAAAAATACGGAAAAACCTCCACAAAATTATTTCTGGAGCTTGTTGAAGTTTAAAGACAGGTCTCTAAAATTTCCTTCTAAGAGTTGTATCTATGCCTCTACTACCACTAGAAATGAAGCAACACTACTAATGTGGTATCACCTTGAAAGTGAAGCAAAGATATCAAAACCGAGTCTTGACACTAACTCTGTGATGTCACTTAACTCAGCCTCATTACCTCACCAAAATAGAAAGTAGTTGTTGTTCTTGCCCTCACGCCTTTCCATGTTATGTTGGAAGCTGTAAGCAAAAGGAATCAATCAATCTCAACAATAATAACCACCTTCACACTGCTACTTTGGACTAACAAACCAAACACAATGGAAGAAAACCTTCCTTCCCCTTTCACTAACGTTGTTCCCAACTTATCGGAATCTGAGCTTCGGGAAACTGCCTACGAGATTCTGTTGGCAGCATGCCGGAGCTCAGGGCCAAACGCAGGGGATAGGAATGCGGTGGTGCAGAGGTCTCCGACATGGAAGAAGACGGTGGGTCTGAAAACAGTGTCGTCAAGGAGTACGCGGTCAGGGGCAAGGGGAGAGTTAATGAGAGTGCAGATGAGAGTTTCAGAGCTCACTGACACCATAATCAGGCGAGCCTTACTCAGAGTTGGTGCTGCAGGCCAGGTACCACTGTCACAGTTTATGCATCACAACATACTCAATGCTTTGCTTCATCTTGTAGTACATTTAATGTGTGCTTTTGGAATATTTACAGTCACAGAGTCACTCATATAAAAAACCAAGAATAAATTGTTGTAAATACTTCAAAAGCACGCATTACATGCACCAGAATGATCTAAAATTTCTCATCCAAACATTTTTTTACTGGGACTTTGTTTCGTGAAATAGCTTGGAAGACGCATGGTGTCTATGGTTATGCCGCTTGAGCTAATCCAACATGTTAGGCGTTCAGATTTTCCTAGTCAACAAGAATATGAGGCTTGGCTAAGGAGAAATTTGAAGGTTCTTGAAGCAGGAATCCTCTTGCACCCTCACTTGCCGTTGGTTGAGACACACACTGATGATATGGTGCACCTTAAGCGTATGATCAGTGCAAGTATTGAGAAGCCAATGGATCTTGGAAACAACAATGAATTAGTGCAAGCTCTCCGGAGTGTGGTTATGTCTCTTGCTTCCAGGTCATCTGATTGTTCTGTTCCCGAGACATTCCACTGGGCTGATGGCTTTCCTATAAACCTTAAGATCTACCAAACTCTAATAGAAGCATGTTTTGATAACAAAGAAGAAACCTGTGTGATAGAAGAAGTTGATGAAGTCATAGAGCTCATTAAGAAGACCTGGGTTGTGCTTGGAATGAACCAGATGCTGCATAATATTTGTTTTTCCTGGATTTTGTTTCATAAGTATGTTTCCACTGGCCAGCAAGTGGATAATGATTTGTTGTTTGCCTCAAGTAATCTATTAGCAGAAGCTGAGAAAGATCTCAAGTCCATGGAGGATCCTTTTCTCTCAAACACCTTGAGGTCCACACTGGGCTTGATGTTAAGTTGGTCAGAAAAAAGGCTCCTTGCTTACCATGATACTTTTTACATTGGTAATATTGGGACAATGCAAAGTGTCGTTTCTCTAGCTGTATCATCAGCAAATATATTGATGGGAGATACTTCTCTCAATAAGCGAAATATGATTAGTAAAGAAGCAGAAGTTTCTTGCACCAGAGTTGAAAATTACATCAGATCGTCACTGTTTGCTGTTTTCTCTCAGGCAAGTTCCACCATTCAACCTTCTTTAAAAGCATGAAATAGTGAAATTCCGTTTCTGACTAGTGTGTTTTTATGCAGAAATCGGAGAAACTAGACCCCAGCAAGTATGTATCCGAAAAACAGAATAAAGCCCTTCATGGCCTTTCTATCCTTGCACAAGATGTCAGTGAACTAGCTTCTTATGAGAAGGCAATGTTTAGTCCAATACTAAAGAGGTGGCATCCACTTGCAGCTGGTGTTGCTGTGGCTACCCTTCATTTGTGTTATGGGAATGAGTTGAAGCAATATGTGAGGAGTATAACAGAGTTGACACCTGATGCTGTAGAAGTGTTGTTGGCTGCTGACAAATTGGAGAAACATTTGGTACAGATAGCTGTTGAAGATTCAATTGACAGTGAAGATGGAGGGATATCCATTATAAGGGAGATGCACCCTTATGGGGCTGAAGCTATAATTTCCATTCTGGTCAAGTCATGGATAAATACCAAAGTGGATAGATTGCAGGAATTGATTAACACAAATCTGCAACAAGAGGCATGCCATCTTGTTACAAATATAATCTAATTAAAGTCAAATTAGTATTCTTTCTTTTTTATATTAACTTCTATATTTTTTTTATAAACAATGGTCTATTCTTGCAGGAATGGAAGCCTCATGCAAAGAAAGAAAGCATTGCTCTTTCCGCTGTTGAAGTCCTACGAATGATAGATGACACTCTGGAAGAGTTCTTTCTGCTGCCTATACCAACGCATGCAGTATTGCTTCCTGAATTAATCACTGGTCTTGACAACTCTCTGCAACAATACATTTTCAAGGCCAAATCTGGATGTGGTATATATTTGATGCATAGCATCAATTCATTCACCAAATTATAGTTATTCAAACCGCATGATGACCAGATTTTTCTTTGATATGAAATAATGATGATATGATCTGCAGGGAACCGCAATACTTTCATTCCAACTTTGCCACCTTTGACTCGGTGTTCTAGAGGGTCAAAATTTGATGTTATATTCAAGAGAAAAGAAAAGACACAATTGAAACAGAGTAGGAATTCACAGGTTGGTACTAAAAAGCACGAAAGCTCATTGGAGCTACCCCAGCTTTTTGTTCGCATCAATACCCTGCAACGCATGTCAATGGAATTGAAGGTTTTGCAGAGGAGGACAATGACTCGTTTACGGAGTTTCGCTTTCATTGAAGAAGATGATGCTAAGGCGGTATTCAATTTCAAGCTTTCTACGGCTGCTTCTATTGAAGGTGTCAACCAGCTCTCCGAGACCATAGCATACAAAATCATTTTCCGTGATCTGTGTCATGTTCTTTGGAATGGCCTTTACGTTGGTGAAGTTTCAGCAACAAGGATTGAACCTTTTCTTGAGGAACTTGAGCAGTACTTGGAGACTGTATCATCAACAGTGCAAGACAGAGCCAAAAGGCTTGTGACTACTAAGGTAATGGAGGCTGCTTTTGAAGGGTTCTTGTTGGTTTTGTTAGCCGGTGGTCCATCACGTAGTTTCTCCCTTGAAGATTCTGCTATGATAGAGGAAGACTTCAAGTGTCTAACTGATATGTTCTGGTCCAATGGGAATGGTTTACCTACTGAGTTGATAGAACAACTTTCCACTACCGTCAAAGATGTGCTTCCACTGCTTAGCATGGATACTGAGTACTTGATTCAGCAACTTGGTTTCACTATGGAAATGTGTGGACCTTTGGGCAAGTCTCAGCTCCAACCATTGCCTTCAACAACTGGTCAATGGAGTCCTACTGAACCAAGCACGCTATTGCGAGTTTTGTGTTATCGACACCATGACACAGCTTCCAAGTTCCTCAAAAAGAATTACAACTTGCCAACCAAAATCTAACTGCTCATAAATTAAACATGTATCAACTGTCTCTGTATAAATACTCTACCATCCAATAACTTAATGGAAGCAATAAATCTGCTATATCATACTTAGTTAAGTTTCAGTTTTTTTTTCAAAATTTAAATTACCATATTTTATTTTATAATGTCATCAATATTTCGGGGTAAAAAATGGACTTACAGTGGCTAACGTCTATGAACTGGCAAGTGACAACAGGGATTTTGTCTTTGAACCCCCTATGAAAATGCTTTGCATCCTTGATCCTTACGTTATATTTTACAATAAAGAAAAAAGAATTGAACGGTTTTCGTGGGTAGTAGGCTGAGTAGCTTGGTAAGGGGACAAAAGAGTTTATAATGTGCAACACGATTACTTATATTTAAGTTTAAAAGGGGTCGAAACACCAAAAAAAGGGAGATTATATAACAACTAGATTGATCATAGCATGTAAAGGGGTTCCATTACAACTTGCAAATTACAAGACCATGAATGCTTTGTTGTTACAAAATATCTGTAACATTACATTGCCAAAAGCTAATATTACCTAGCAATTGATCTCCTCTACGGTTCTCTGTATTATCAAACAAATGAGAACAAGCCTTTCCTGCACTCCAATTCACAATGGTATGGAATAGATCCATAATGTCATAAAACTTTACCATCTCCTCTTTCTATTTCTGGTCGGTCCTTGATGCCTGAAATATCACCATGAGTAAAGGCTTGAGAGTTAAATTCTTCAACTGCTGCAGCATTATTCTCTTGTCCTTCCAGACTCACTTCAAGCCCCTTATCTTCTCCAAATGTAACTTTATTGGCATTAATTTTTCCTAGCCTGATTCCCTGGCTAACTTTTGACATGTTATCTTCATGAGCTACTGTTTTAGTTTCATTACCATCAGGAGGGACACCGTTTTCATCATGGAAGCTTAAGACATCATCCATAGCCCCCTCAACCATGCTGTCCTGCGTCCTGGTGTCTTTGTCATCCTCCTTTGCCAAGAAATCTGAATCAGCATTTGGAGTTTCCTTGAGTTCTTCTTCTCCTCCTCCCTTCTTATTACTTGTAGCAACACCTTCTATCAGTATCTTTTGGTACTTGTCAATGACATGGTCTTTATGGTCCAACTTCCTTTCTATGAAAACCTTTCCAGATTCTTCAAGAGAAGAACCATTGTGTCCATTCCTGGATGATGGTTCCGTATGTTGACTTTCTAATTCATGTTCCACTTCATTTCCTCCATTTGTCCAATTGACAGATTCTTGTTCAGTATTATCATCATCTCTGCCATTACTTGACCCTTTATCTTCTACAGAATTTACATTTCGCAGACCGGGAAGAGCTCTTTCGTCCAGCCCTTTGCGCCCGAACAATACAGCTCCATATCCTAAAACATGCTGTGTTTGACCGCCGTAGTTCCCTGTCTTATTCATGGAATGCATGATTTGATATACCAACCAGGCACACACAACCAAAACTAGTATCACCTTCAATGTAAACTTCATGGTAGCCCCTCTTGGTCTCTGAGGGCTTCCAAAAGACTGATAACCCATTCCTGCAACATGTCAATATCAAAGATGTAAAATTGGAATTCAAACTCATTGATTGGAGCGTTAAGCACATAATAATAAGATGACTAATAAATGTAACAACAAATCAAGAGAGGATAAACCAACCAGTCCAAGTCCAACTTTAACTAGTAACACGTCATTTAGATAAAAAGAAAGTCCAATCACAGAAAGCTTATACAAGTATAACCGAACCTAGTATGGTATTTATGACTTATTAAGATGAATGAATACAAGATAATTTGCAATAGATCGATCATGAAATCCACTTGATGAAACTGAGGCTGAACCTAACCTCTTTCAGATTCAACTACCTCTCATTAAGAAATAAAGTCAACTATAAAGACGTGAACTTATTTAATTCATTCGCTTCAAGTCCCAAATATGATGTTCCACCAACAACTGAATTTCAGGGAAAACAAGAATTGCAAGAAATATTGATGGGGATGAACGTGATAATTGATTGTGATTGATGAGGGAGAGGATGCAACTATGGAAGAAAATGGCCTCATCTCCGGCAGGCTACTTCGATTTTGTTTTTTTCGTTATTTTTCCCTTTTTTTTTTATTTACGTCGTGCTGACCCTCGTTCTTTAAATGACCCTATCCTGAGGAGGACACCTGAAGGCAAGCCGGAATGGCCTCATCATCGGCAGGCTCCTCCGGGTTTTTTTTACTACGTGCTGACCCTTATTCTTTAAATGATGCTATCCCGAGGAGGACACCTAAAGGCGAGTCGTAATGGCCTCATCTTCGGCAGGCTCCTCCGGTTT
>NC_029787.2:34216719-34216885 GCF_000816755.2 Arachis ipaensis | reverse complement strand
TCCCGAGGAGGACACCTGAAGGCGAGCCGTAATGGCCTCATCTCCGGCAGGCTCCTCCGATTTTTTTTTCATTTTTTTCCATGTTTTTTTTTTGTTTTACGTCGTGTTGACCCTCGTTCTTTAAATGACCCTATCTCGAGGAGGACACCTGAAGGCGAGCCGTAAT
>NC_029787.2:34216065-34216389 GCF_000816755.2 Arachis ipaensis | reverse complement strand
GACCCTCGTTCTTTAAATGACCCTATCCCGAGGAGGACACCTGAAGGCGAGCCGTAATAGCCTCATCTCCGGCAGGCTCCTCCGATTTTGTTTTTTCATTTTCTTCCCGATTTTTTTTTACGTCGTGCCGACCCTCGATCTTTAAATGACCCTATCTCGAGGAGGACACCTGAAGGCGAGCCGTAATGGCATCATCTCCGGCAGGCTCCTCCCATTTTTTTCGATTTTTTTCCCGGTTTTTTCTTTACGTCGTGCTGACCCTTGTTCTTTAAATGACCCTATCCCGAGGAGGACACCTGAAGGCGAGCCGTAATGGCCTCATCT
>NC_029787.2:34204427-34206065 GCF_000816755.2 Arachis ipaensis | reverse complement strand
TTGGAATTAATGCAAGTATCTTGTAAGAATTGGAACTAAATTTTGTTGCATAGCAACACCAAACTTAGAATGCAACCATATATCAATTTATTTGAACTAAAACTAAACAAAAGAAACTGTTATATGTTAAGTACAATCACCAAATGAAGAATCTGTTATGAATAAGGCTTGGTGATGTATTAACAAAAACAGTTAATGGAGGAAAGCATTAAAAACAAGTAAATAAATGAAACAAAGAGAAAACAAAAATTATCCAACTAAGAAGAAAAAAATAACACTGTAAAAGGCAATATGATTATACAGACAAGTGATGTTGCTGGATTGATTTGCATTGAAAAATAGGTGGCACACCAAACTTAGAATCTTGGTGTGTCACTTTCATGTAAAATTGATGCAATCATCCATGAAGATGGAAAACAGTTTGTTGCAGGGCAACACCAAACTTTGTCTAGATCTCAAGCCCTTCCTTGATTCAACAGCAGACAGATTGAAGAAGAAATGAAGATGGAAGCAGTAAATGAAAACTTTGATTCAAATCCCAATTTCTGAAATTATGCAGACAAGCAAAACAAAGAGAAATCTCAAAGGGAGAATGAAACAGAATTTTTTCAATTCTCCACTCAAGATTCAAGACAAGAACGTAAACTAAGAGAGAGCTCTCTAATCCTAATGCTCCCTAGTGGAGCCAGCCTCCTCACAAATATGAAAATGATGCCTTATATAGGCTTTAAAAAATGGAAATGAAAATGAAATTAAAAACAAATT
The DNA here is from genome assembly GCF_000816755.2 of Arachis ipaensis. Classification (NCBI taxonomy): domain Eukaryota; kingdom Viridiplantae; phylum Streptophyta; class Magnoliopsida; order Fabales; family Fabaceae; genus Arachis; species Arachis ipaensis. The sequence goes on along the minus strand of NC_029787.2, from coordinate 34,205,300 downwards.
ACAATTAAATGAAATTCCTATTTTATCTTTTTCTTGTGCCTTTGAGTGATGATCATTTGGGCCCTTGCTCTTGATGGAATTGGGTTGATAAAGGCCTTGGTTGATTGCTCTTGGAGTTTGAAGAGGAACCGAATTGAACCGGGTTGAGTTTGCAAAAGTTGGACCAAAAGTTTGAGCCCTAACTTTGGCTCCAACTTTTCATAGCAGCAAACATAATTTACTGGTATGGACGTTGGTGCCAACGTTAGGGGTCTAACTTTGACCCTAACGTTGGCCTCCCTTATGCACATTTATGGGGCCAACTTTGTCCTCTTGTCATGTTGCCAATTTTATGCCCAATATAGACTATCATATATGGTTGAAAAGCTCTGAATGTCAGATTTCTAACCCACTTGGAATCACTTCAATTGGACATCTACAACTCAAGTTATGATCATTTGAAGAGGGCATGGTCGCTGGCTTTGGTGTGCAGCGTTTGAGGTAACGTTAGCCCTCAAACGTTGGCGAAAACGCCAGTTCTGGAGGCTCAAATGTATTTTCCACCCCATACTATTATACATTGTTGGAAAGCCCTGGATATCTACTTTCCAATGCCGTTGGGAGCACATTATTTGGAGCTCTACAGCTCGAGTTATACTCCTTTGAAGGTGCAGAGGTCAGTTGGCCTCCCTGCAGGTTGCCACCATGTTCGTTTATGCACATTGCGGGGCAGTTTTCTCCCTCAATTTTAGTGTCCACCATGCAGTGCCATATATGCTTGGAAAGATCTTGATTCCTACTTTCCAATGCTTCTTGAATCACCCCATTTGGAGCTCTGTAGCTCAAGTTACTCTTGTTGGAAGTATACCCCTTGTATGCCTTGTGGTGTGTGGC
>NC_029787.2:34194802-34204180 GCF_000816755.2 Arachis ipaensis | reverse complement strand
ATGACCCTATCCCGAGGAGGACACCTGAAGGCGAGCCGTAATGGCCTCATCTCCGGCAGGCTCCTCCGATCTTTTTTTCTCCGGCAGGCTCCTCCGATCTTTTTTTCATTTTTTTTCCACGTTTTTTTTGTTTTACGTCGTGCTGACCCTCGTTCTTTAAATGTCCCTATCTCGAGGAGGACAACTGAAGGCGAGCCGTAATGGCCTCATCTCCGGCAGGCTCCTCCGATGTTGTTTCCTTCGTTTTTTTCCCCGTTTTTTTTGTTTTACGTCGTGCTGACCCTCGTTCTTTAAATGACCCTATCCCGAGGAGGACACCTGAAGGCGAGCCGTAATGGCCTCCTCTCCGGCAGGCTCCTCCGATTTTGTTTTTTCATTTTTTTCCATTTTTTTTTACGTCGTGCTGACCCTCGTTCTTTAAATGACCCTATCCCGGGGAGGACACCTGAAGGCGAGCCGTAATGGCCTCATCTCCGGCAGGCTCCTCCGATTTTGTTTTTTCATTTTTTTCCATTTTTTTTTACGTCGTGCTGACCCTCGTTCTTCAAATGATCCTATCTCGAGGAGGACACCTGAAGGCAAGTCGTAATGGCCTCATCTCCGACAGGCTCCTCCCATTTTTTTCGACTTTTTTTCCGATGTTTTTTTACGTCGTGCTGACCCTCGTTCTTTAAATGACCCTATCCCGAGGAGGACACCTGAAGGCGAGCCGTAATGTCCACATCTCCGGCAGGCTCCTCCGATTTTGTTTTTTTCATTTTTTTCCCCGTTTTTTTTTTTTACGTCGTGCTGACCGTCGTTCTTTAAATGACCCGATCCCGAGGAGGACACCTGAAGGCGAGTCATAACGGCCTCATGTCCGGCATGCTCTTCTGATTTTTTTTTCGTTTTTTTTCCCTGTTTTTTTCTTCCGTCGTGCTGACCCTCGTTCTTTAAATGACCCTATCCCGTGGAGGACACCTGAAGGCGAGCCGTAATGGCCTCATCTCCGGCAGGCTCCTCTGATCTTTTTTTCGTTTTTTTCCACGTTTTTTTTTACGTCGTGCTGACCCTCGTTCTTTAAATAACCCTACCCCGAGGAGGACACCTGATGGCGAGCCGTAATGGCCTCATCTCCGGCAGGCTCCTCCGGTTTTGTTTTTTTAGTTTTTTTTCCCTTTTTTTTACGTCGTGCTGACCCTCGTTCTTTAAATGACCCTTTTTTCGTTTTTTTTCCCTGTTTTTTTCTTCCGTCGTGCTGACCCTCGTTCTTTAAATGACCCTTTTTTCGTTTTTTTTCCCTGTTTTTTTCTTCCGTCGTGCTGACCCTCGTTCTTTAAATGACCCTTTTTTCGTTTTTTTTCCCTGTTTTTTTCTTCCGTCGTGCTGACCCTCGTTCTTTAAATGACCCTTTTTTCGTTTTTTTTCCCTGTTTTTTTCTTCCGTCGTGCTGACCCTCGTTCTTTAAATGACCCTTTTTTCGTTTTTTTTCCCTGTTTTTTTCTTCCGTCGTGCTGACCCTCGTTCTTTAAATGACCCTTTTTTCGTTTTTTTTCCCTGTTTTTTTCTTCCGTCGTGCTGACCCTCGTTCTTTAAATGACCCTTTTTTCGTTTTTTTTCCCTGTTTTTTTCTTCCGTCGTGCTGACCCTCGTTCTTTAAATGACCCTTTTTTCGTTTTTTTTCCCTGTTTTTTTCTTCCGTCGTGCTGACCCTCGTTCTTTAAATGACCCTTTTTTCGTTTTTTTTCCCTGTTTTTTTCTTCCGTCGTGCTGACCCTCGTTCTTTAAATGACCCTTTTTTCGTTTTTTTTCCCTGTTTTTTTCTTCCGTCGTGCTGACCCTCGTTCTTTAAATGACCCTTTTTTCGTTTTTTTTCCCTGTTTTTTTCTTCCGTCGTGCTGACCCTCGTTCTTTAAATGACCCTTTTTTCGTTTTTTTTCCCTGTTTTTTTCTTCCGTCGTGCTGACCCTCGTTCTTTAAATGACCCTTTTTTCGTTTTTTTTCCCTGTTTTTTTCTTCCGTCGTGCTGACCCTCGTTCTTTAAATGACCCTTTTTTCGTTTTTTTTCCCTGTTTTTTTCTTCCGTCGTGCTGACCCTCGTTCTTTAAATGACCCTTTTTTCGTTTTTTTTCCCTGTTTTTTTCTTCCGTCGTGCTGACCCTCGTTCTTTAAATGACCCTTTTTTCGTTTTTTTTCCCTGTTTTTTTCTTCCGTCGTGCTGACCCTCGTTCTTTAAATGACCCTTTTTTCGTTTTTTTTCCCTGTTTTTTTCTTCCGTCGTGCTGACCCTCGTTCTTTAAATGACCCTTTTTTCGTTTTTTTTCCCTGTTTTTTTCTTCCGTCGTGCTGACCCTCGTTCTTTAAATGACCCTTTTTTCGTTTTTTTTCCCTGTTTTTTTCTTCCGTCGTGCTGACCCTCGTTCTTTAAATGACCCTTTTTTCGTTTTTTTTCCCTGTTTTTTTCTTCCGTCGTGCTGACCCTCGTTCTTTAAATGACCCTTTTTTCGTTTTTTTTCCCTGTTTTTTTCTTCCGTCGTGCTGACCCTCGTTCTTTAAATGACCCTTTTTTCGTTTTTTTTCCCTGTTTTTTTCTTCCGTCGTGCTGACCCTCGTTCTTTAAATGACCCTTTTTTCGTTTTTTTTCCCTGTTTTTTTCTTCCGTCGTGCTGACCCTCGTTCTTTAAATGACCCTTTTTTCGTTTTTTTTCCCTGTTTTTTTCTTCCGTCGTGCTGACCCTCGTTCTTTAAATGACCCTTTTTTCGTTTTTTTTCCCTGTTTTTTTCTTCCGTCGTGCTGACCCTCGTTCTTTAAATGACCCTTTTTTCGTTTTTTTTCCCTGTTTTTTTCTTCCGTCGTGCTGACCCTCGTTCTTTAAATGACCCTTTTTTCGTTTTTTTTCCCTGTTTTTTTCTTCCGTCGTGCTGACCCTCGTTCTTTAAATGACCCTTTTTTCGTTTTTTTTCCCTGTTTTTTTCTTCCGTCGTGCTGACCCTCGTTCTTTAAATGACCCTTTTTTCGTTTTTTTTCCCTGTTTTTTTCTTCCGTCGTGCTGACCCTCGTTCTTTAAATGACCCTTTTTTCGTTTTTTTTCCCTGTTTTTTTCTTCCGTCGTGCTGACCCTCGTTCTTTAAATGACCCTTTTTTCGTTTTTTTTCCCTGTTTTTTTCTTCCGTCGTGCTGACCCTCGTTCTTTAAATGACCCTTTTTTCGTTTTTTTTCCCTGTTTTTTTCTTCCGTCGTGCTGACCCTCGTTCTTTAAATGACCCTTTTTTCGTTTTTTTTCCCTGTTTTTTTCTTCCGTCGTGCTGACCCTCGTTCTTTAAATGACCCTTTTTTCGTTTTTTTTCCCTGTTTTTTTCTTCCGTCGTGCTGACCCTCGTTCTTTAAATGACCCTTTTTTCGTTTTTTTTCCCTGTTTTTTTCTTCCGTCGTGCTGACCCTCGTTCTTTAAATGACCCTTTTTTCGTTTTTTTTCCCTGTTTTTTTCTTCCGTCGTGCTGACCCTCGTTCTTTAAATGACCCTTTTTTCGTTTTTTTTCCCTGTTTTTTTCTTCCGTCGTGCTGACCCTCGTTCTTTAAATGACCCTATCCCGAGGAGGACACCTGAAGGCGAGCCGTAATGGCCTTATCTCCGGTAGGCTCCTCCGATTTTTTTTCATTATTTTTCCACGTGTTTTTTTGTTTTACGCCGTGCTGACCCTCGTTCTTTAAATGACCCTATCTCGAGGAGGACACCTGAAGGTGAGCCGTAATGGCCTCATCTCCAGCAGGCTCCTCCGATGTGGTTTCCTTCGTTTTTTTCCCAGTTTTTTTTTTTTACGTCGTGCTGACCCTCGTTCTTTAAATGACCCTATCCCGAGGAGGACACCTGAAGGTGAGCCGTAATGGCCTCATCTCCGGCAGGCTACTCCGATTTTGTTTTTTCGTTTTTTCCCGATTTTTTTTACGTCGTGCTGACCCTCATTCTTTAAGTCACCCTATCTCGAGGAGGACACCTGAAGGCGAGCTGTAATGGCCTCATCTCCGGCAGGCTTCTCCCATTTTTTCGATTTTTTTCCCAGTTTTTTTTTTACGTCGTGCTGACCCTCGTTCTTTAAATGACCCTATCCCGAGGAGGACACCTGAAGGCGAGCCGTAATGGCCTCATCTCCGGCAGGCTCCTCCGATTTTGTTTTTTCGTTTTTTTCTCAATTTTTTTACATCGTGCTGACCCTAGTTCTTTAAATGACCCTATCTCGAGGAGGACCCCTGAAGGCGAGCCGTAATGGCCTCATCTCCAGCAGGCTCCTCCCATTTTTACGATTTTTTTCCCGATTTTTTTTACGTCGTGCTGACCCTCGTTCTTTAAATGACCCTATCCCGAGGAGGACACCTGAAGGCGAGCCGTAATGGCCTCATCTCCGGCAGGTTCCTCCGATTTTTTTTTCCATTTTTTTCCCTTTTTTTTTAATTTTTTTTACGTCGTGTTGACCCTCGTTGTTTAAATGACCCTATCCCGAGGAGGACACTTGAAGGCGAGCCGTAATAGCCTCATCTCCGGCAGGCTCCTTCGATTTTTTTTTACGTCGTGTTGACCCTCGTTCTTTAAATGACCCTATCCCGAGGAGGACACCTGAAGGCGAGCCGTAATGGCCTCATCTCCGACAGGCTCCTCCGATCTTTTTTTCTCCGGCAGGGCATTGATAGATGTTGAAAAAGGAGAATTGATGCTAAGGGTGCATGAAGAGCATATAGTATTCCATGTCTTCAAGAATTTGCAACTTTCCACCCAAGAGGAAGAGTGTATGAAGATTGATTCCATAGACCCAAACTTAAAAGAGGCACCTGATGAAACACTTCCAATGCACCTAAGCTCATGCTGGAAAAGAAAGGAATAGGTAGAAGTGGTGCAACAAGCTCAAAGAATAGAGGAGAAGCTACAACCAAAACCTGCATTTGAGATTCTCAGCAAGGACATCCCAAAAATTAAGGCTTCGAAACCTGAACTACTTCCTAAAAAAGAAAAGAGTCCCAAGAAGAAAGTGCCAAGAGGATGGAGAAACAAAAAAATCCCCACTGAAGGCTTCTCACCAGGGGATAAAGTGATGCTAACTTACCAACCAATGGAAACATCTCCACACTTTTCTGGATATTACACAGTGAACAAAATCCTCTCACTTGAACGTGTGGAAATCATCAAGAGAGACACTGGAAGGAAGCTCACGGTGAGAGGGGAAGGATTGAGGCACTATGATCATCATCCTCCCTAAAGAGGGACAACCGTCAAGCTAATGACGATAAAGAAGCGCTTGTTGGGAGGCAACCCAACCTGAGGTAGTTTTCTTTTCATAGCTAGTTTAATAAAAAGGTTAATTAACTTTATCCATATTGCAAGAAGCTAAGTTTGGTGTTGCACACCAAAACAATATAAGGGAGAATGAAGGATTCTAAGTTTGGTGTTCCACCAAAATCTCATCATAAAACATATTCTCACCTTCTGCATAATGCTAGCTTCAAGCATTTAGATAAACTAGTTAACTATTTTACTGTTTCCTAGTTTTTAGTTCTATTACCTTTGGCAAAGAAAAAGAAGTTCCATATATGGTTGATTTGATGCATGAGAACCATCGGCAAGGTACTAAGTTTGGTGTTCCCACACCAAAGTAAGTTCAAAAGCCCACAAATAATTCATGCATGCTAACCATTCTTCAAGTGCTTGGGGACAAGCAACTTTGAAAGTTCATTGTAGGCAGTCACTTCAATCTTGGGAAGGATTAAGCATCATCAATCAAAGAGGCAAAGAAGGATGTAAAGACCAACAATGATGATGATAATGAGTAAAGCAAGTGAACTCCAAAAGGTTGTATTGTTAAGTGATTGTCTTTTACTTAAAACTGTTATGATTGAAAGTGATATTGTACCCCTGTTTATCTGCTTAGTATGACTTCTGTGTAGTTCAATAACTAAGATGTTTGATATATCATAACACCATACTTTTGAAATTGCTTGCACTCAATATCTATAAGAATGCAAACAGAGAACATTTCTTTGAAAAAGAATGATTGAGGAATCAAAAATTTTGTTTTGAGGCAAGCAAAAGATTAAGAGAAGTGGTGGTTCTAGTTGTATGAGGATGCATTTGCATCTTTGCTATATTAGCTAGTTAGTTGAAGTAGTTTTAGCTTAATTTCATTCATTTTCTTTGAAATAAACAAGTGTTCTTATGAGTTTTATTTTCATGCATAAGAATACCAAGGACCATGTTAATTGTAGCCAAATTCATGCAAATGATTCAAGGAATGCATAAATGAATGATTATGAATGAATCTCATGAAATTGATTGCATGGATTGGTAAGACTTTGAAGCAATTTCCTTTGTTAATGATAGGTGATGAAACAAGAAAGCATTGAAGCAAGAATGAAGCAAGCAAGTGGCTAACAACTCCTTCAAGAATAGCAATGTGCACGTTGGCAACTTGGGATTCAAGTTGGCAACGCCCTTGAAGCATTACTTGAGGAAGAGCACAAACAACCTTGCAAGAAAGTGGTTTCCTGTGAAGACTATGCACGTTGCTAACTTGGAGTTACATTGGAGTGATTGGCAACAACTCAAGAAGCAAGTTGGGCAAGAAAAAGAGTAAATGTTGGCGTTGCCAACTTGGAGAAAGGGTGAGTTGTTGAAGGCAACGCCAAGCACCCTGGAGAGTAGATGTTGGCGTTGCCAACTTGGAGAAAGGGTGAGTTGTTGAAGGCAACGCAGGCAAGCAAGGAGCTGAGCCAAGGAGAAGGTCGAGGGCGTTGCCAACGCCAAAAACAAGGGACGTGTTCCTTGGCAACGCACACAAGTAAGGCTTGGCCCTGGAGGAAGAGGAGCTGGCGTTGCCAACGCCAGGAACCATAGGCGTTATTCAAGGCAACGCCAAGCAACAAGAATGGAGCCTTGAAGAGTAGTCGAGCACGTTGCCAACTCCAGGAAGAGCTGGAGTGTTTGGTGACAACACCCAAGCATGGAGAATGCCCAGGAAAAGGAGCCAACGTTGCCAACTTGGAGATATAGGGGCGTTATCCACAACAACTCCAGAAAGCTGGCAGCCTGACCTTACCTCCTTCAATGGAGTATATCTTGAGCTACAAAACTCTAAATGAGGTGATTCTAACGGCATTTGAAAGTAGACATCTAGAGCTTTTCAACCATATATCATAGTATGGGGTTGGCATTCATTTTGAAGCTTCAAGAGCTGGCGTTACCAACGCTGGAAACAAGGGCGTTTTCACCAAAAACGTGTGCGATTTTGGCAGCCTGACCATGTCTCCTTCAAACGAGCATAACTTGAGCTACAGAGATCCAAATTAAGTGCTTTCAGTTGCGTTGGAAAGCTGACATTTAGAGCTTTCTAACCATATATAATAGTTTATAGTGGAGCATGAAATGGAAGCTCGAATCAGAGTCATCTTTGGGCCCCAAAAACAAGAAAATGAGGTTGAAATTCAAGGAAGCATGAATGGGCCAAGGAATGGGGTCGAACACGTTGCCAAGGCTAAAATGGCCTGGCGTGTTCCTTGGCAACTTGGGCAACAACGCCCAGGCCAAGAAATCTTGGCTAGAGGCGTTGTCGTGGGCGTTATTGGTGAAGTGTTTGGCAAAAACGCCCAACCAAAGCAGCCTGACCTTGCCCTCTTCAATGGAGCATAACTTGAGCTAGGAAGGTCCAAATGAGGTGATTCTAGTGGCATTGGAAAGTAGACATCAAGAGCTTTCCAATGATGTATGATAGTCCATATTGAAGCAGAGGATTGATACTCAAATTCTGGGCAACATTAGGCATGAGAGAAGAGTCAAGAAGAAGAAGAGCAAGTTGTTAGCAACAACTTGGGCCAACAACGCCCAAGTCTCAAAGCTCACTTCCAGGAAAGCCGCTTGCACGTTGCCAACGTGCATTATGCCTGAAGTTATTGCCAACAACGCCCCTCAATGGGCCAGAATTGATGACAACTTGCTCTGCTTCCTCTGTTCCTCACAAAGGCCAGCAACTTCTTCCATTGAGCCAAGAATTCAACAATGAGAAAGCCCACATTGCTACCCCAAATTGAAGATCTCTGAAGAAGTTTTAGGAGTAGTATAAATAGAGAAAAGTTTGATACTTTGGGTAGGGGACTTTATTTTTTATCTTTGATTTGTTTTAAGATCCTTTTGGACACTTAGACATTTTCTCACCGGTTGGCTATTTTGTTTTTCTTGCAACTTTGAATTTCAGTTTTCTTCTTCATCTTCTTCATTCTTATCTACTCAATTCTCATGTTTACTTTTGCAATTGTTGTTGAATTTAGAGCTATGATTCACTAAACCCCATTTTCATTAGGGGGAGGAGCTCTGTTTATTGGATTGAATTGATGAACTCCTCTTTTCCTTCTCAATTCAAGTGGTTAATCCAAAGAGGAAACTCTTGTTCTTCAAAGATTCAATCACCATCGAGAGAGGGGTTAATCTATATGAATTGTGTGGTGAATTTGAGGAATGAGCCACATAATTCAGTTTAGAGTTCATCCTTTCATGATTTCCTTAATCAATACACCTTGGTTGGTATGTGAGATGTAACCTTCCTTGGTTGAGATTATGGGAGTTGTGTGGCTTGGATTAGAAATTGAGCTTCATCTCTTCTCATGAACAATTAGATCACGAGAGTGGCAATTGGTTATGTTGAGAGAAATTGGATCACCAAGAGATTGGGATCCAATTACCCACAACTTGCCATGGATCTATACCCATGATTGAGAAGGAATTGATCAACATCAATTCATGAGAATTTGCATCTCCGATCCTTAATGATCCTTTCCATCATTAATTCTCATCTCTTTTGTTTTTTAGTTGTTTGAATACCCATTACCCAATTCCCTTTTACATTCTTGCAATTTACTTCCCTGCTCTCTATAATTCAGCACTCTACTTTCTTGCAATTTACTTTTGATGTCATTTAAGTTTCTTGCACTTTAAGTTTTAGTCATTTACTTTTTTTTTCTTTCTTCATTGCAATTCTTTAGATTCCTTGTTATTTAATTTTTGCAATTAAGTTCAAAAATCACAAATCTCATGAAATCAAAACCATGTTTGCTTGACTAAATCTACCATTTAACTAAAGTTGCTTAATCTACCAATCTCCGTCGGATCGACCTCACTCTTAGTGAGTTTTATTACTTGATACGACCCGGTATACTTGCCGGTAATTACGTGAAATTAATTTTTTACGTATCAAGGACACCTGAAGGCGAGCCGTAATGGCCTCATCTCTAGCAGGCTCCTCCCATTTTTACGATTTTTTTCCCGATTTTTTTTACGTCGTGCTGACCCTCGTTCTTAAAATGACCCTATCCCGAGGAGGACACCTGAAGGCGAGCCGTAATGGCCTCATCTCCGGCAGGCT
>NC_029787.2:34176688-34177066 GCF_000816755.2 Arachis ipaensis | reverse complement strand
TGCTGACCCTCGTTCTTTAAATGACCATATCCCGAGGAGGACACCTGAAGGCGAGCCGTAATGGCCTCATCTCCGGCAGGCTCCTCCGTTTTTGTTTTTTCATTTTTTTCCCAATTTTTTTTACGTCATGCTGACCCTCGTTCTTTAAATGACCCTATCTCGAGGAGGACATCTGAAGGCGAGACGTAACGGCCTCATCTCCGGCAGGCTCCTTCGATATTGTTTTTTCGTTTTTTTTCCTTTTTCTTTTTTTTTTTACATCGCGCTGACCCTCATTCTTTAAATGACGTTATCCCAAGGAGGACACCTGAAGGCGAGCCGTAATGGCCACATCTCCGGCAGGCTCCTCCGATTTTGTTTTTTCGTTTTTTTCCTGAT
>NC_029787.2:34155572-34155978 GCF_000816755.2 Arachis ipaensis | reverse complement strand
CAAAGGCCAGCAACTTCTTCCATTGAACCAGGAATTCAACAAAGAGAAAGCCCACATTGCTAGCCCAAATTAAAGATCTCTAAAGGAGTTCTAGGAGTAGTATAAATAGAGAAAAGTTTGAGACTTTTGGGGACTTTTATTTTTTTAGCAAATTTTACTCTTAGACACTTTTACTTTTACACTTAGAGTTTTTTTTGTTTTTCACTTTTTCTCACCGGTTTGCTATTTTGTTTTTCTTGCAACTTTGAATTTCAGTTTTCTTCTTCATCTTCTTCATTCTTCTCTACTCAATTCTCATGTTTACTTTTGCATTTTGTTGTTGAATTTAGAGCTATGATTCACTAAACCCCACTTTCATTAGGGGGAGGAGCTCTGTTTATTGGATTGAATTGATGAACTCCTCTTT
>NC_029787.2:34144919-34145572 GCF_000816755.2 Arachis ipaensis | reverse complement strand
CTATCCCGAGGAGGACACCTGAAGGCGAGCCGTAATGGCCTCATCTCCGGCAGCCTCCTCCGATTTTTTTTTCGTTTTTTTCCCGGTTATTTTTTTTCTTTTTTTTTCTTTTTCTTTTTTTTTTACGTCGTGTTGACCCTCCTTCTTCAAATGACCCTATCCCGAGGAGGACACCTGAAGGCAAACCGTAATGGCCTCATCTCCAGAAGGCTCCTCCGATTTTTTTTTTTCGTTTTTTTTCCCCATATTTTTTTTTACGTCGTGCTGACCCTCGTTCTTTAAATGACACTATCCCGAGGAGGACACCAGAAGGCGAGCCGTAATGGCCTCATCTCCGGCAGGCTCCTCCGATTTTTTTTTCGTTTTTTTTCCCAATATTTTTTTTTACGTTGTGCTGACCCTCGTTCTTTAAATGACCCTATCTCGAGGAGGACAACTGATGGCGAGCCGTAATGGCCTCATCTCCGGCAGGCTCCTTCCATTTTTTTCAATTTTTTCCCTTTTTTTTTTAACGTCGTGCTGACCCTCGTTCTTTAAATGACCCTATCCTGAGGAGGACACCTGAAGGCGAGCCGTAATAGCCTCATCTCCGGCAGCCTCCTCCGATTTTTTTTTTCGTTTTTTTTTCCGATTTTTTTTTTTTTCTTTGTGGT
>NC_029787.2:34144448-34144762 GCF_000816755.2 Arachis ipaensis | reverse complement strand
CCTCGTTCTTTAAATGACCCTATCTCGAGGAGGACACCTGAAGGCGAGCCGTAATGGCCTCATCTCCGGCAGGCTCCTCCAGTTTTTTTTTTCATTTTTTTTCCTTTTTTTTTCTTACGTCGTGCTGACTCTCGTTCTTTAAATGACCCTATCTCAAGGAGGACACCTGAAGGCGAGCCGTAATGGCCTCAATTTCGGCAGGCTCCTCCCATTTTTTTCGATTTTTTTCCTGGTTTTTTTTTTACGTCGTGCTGACCCTTGTTCTTTAAATGACCCTATCCCGAGGAGGACACCTGAAGGCGAGCCGTAATGGC
>NC_029787.2:34134363-34143637 GCF_000816755.2 Arachis ipaensis | reverse complement strand
AAACATTCACACAATTGGATGCTGAAAATCTGTACGAAGCATGGGAGAGATACAAGGCTCTGCTGAGGAAATGTCCACCAGAAATGTTCACTGAGTGGGACAAGCTACAGAACTTCTATGAAGGACTCACTCTAAAGGCTCAAGAATCACTTGACCACTCAGCTGTAGGATCATTGCAACTGATAAAAACAGCAGAAGAAGCTCAAAATCTTATTGACATGGTGGCCAACAATCAATATTTCTTTGCTCACCAAAGAAATCTCCAACCATCACAAAGGAGAGGAGTAATGGAGCTAGAAGAAGTGGACTCAATCTTGGCTCAAAACAAGATGATGCAGCAGCAAATTCAACAACAATTTGAGCAAATGGCCAAGAGGATTGATAGCCTCCAAGTTGCAGCAGTTAACACAAGCCAACCATAACCCACATGGGGGCAAAATGAAGAAGCTCAAGAAGAACAACAACAAGAGCAAGTACAGTATATGCACAACCAAGGACCAAATGAAGTGTATGGTGATACATACAATCCATCCTGGAAGAACCACCCAAACCTCAGATGGGGAGATAATCACACCCAAAACCAACAACCATGGCAGAGGAACTCAAACCAAAACAACCCAAGAAGCAACCAAAACCACAACCAGCAGCAAAATAACTAGAACCCCTACAGAAAACCTCAAAACAACTACCCCAACCCCAACCAGTACCAATCCAATAACCAACCCACCAACCAAAATGCCTACCATCCACCACCCACATCTCATAACCCACCTCAAGTATCACCTGATTCTCAAAGACTCACTAACTTGGAGACCTTGATGGATAAAATGTTGAAACACCAGGAAATGACAACCAAGAACCATGAAGCCTCCATAAAGAGCCTAGAGAGGCAGATGGGGCAAATCTCCAAGCAGATCTCTATTGAGAGACCTTCAAGCTCTCTACCGAGTGACACAATCCCAAATTCTAAGGAAGAATGTAAGGCAATACAATTAAGGAGTGGGAGAACATTGATGAGCAATAATGACACTACAAAGAAGCAAGCAGAGAGCAGCAAAGGGCCAATAGAAGATGAGGAGCAAACAAAGGCAGATGAAACCAAGGATCAAGTTGTGATGCCAAACAAGAGCATTGAGAAACTCAAAGAGAAGGACAACCAACCACATGGTTCAAAAGAAGTAACTCAGGGATAGCAGCAAATAGGAAAGAGCATCACACCTCCACTGCCATATCCCCAGAGGTTCAACAAAGAAACTAAGGACCAACATTTTCATAAGTTCCTTGAGACTTTCAAAAAGCTAGAAATCAATATTCCCTTGGCTGAAGCACTTGAGCAAATGCCTTTGTATGCCAAGTTTTTGAAGGAGCTTATCAACAAGAAGAGAAGTTGGGATGAGAAAGAAACCATACTGCTTACTGAGGAATGCAGAGCCTTGATTCAAAAAGGGCTTCCTCCTAAGCTTGAGGACCCAGGGAGCTTTTTGCTACCTTGCACCATTGGGGAATTAACCATCACTAAAGCAATGTGCGATCTAGGAGCAAGTATCAACTTAATACCATCCTCCTTGGTAAAAAAGTTGCATATAGAGGAAGTTAAACCAGTACAGATATCTCTAGAGCTAGTAGATAAGTCAACGGTATACCCCAGGGGTATGATTGAAAACCTTCTGGTCAAGGTGGACAATTTCATATACCCTACAGATTTTGTGGTTCTGGATTCAGATGAGGATGATGGTGATTCTATTATACTGGGAAGGCCATTCTTGGCCACTGCTAGAGCTATCATAGACATAGAGCAATGAGAACTAACTCTCAGGATGCATGATAAGAGTGTCACTCTGAAAGTATTACCAGAAGCCCAGTATAGTAATAGGAGGAGGGACTATATGGAAATTGACAAAGTGATTCACAACAATATCCCAAGGCAGAAGATTGTGCAGAAGGATAAAAAAGTCCAAGAGGATATTGGAGTATTAGCCACTGAAGAAACCATAAAAGAAAGCTCCAATGTCAAGCTAGTGACAATAAAAGAGCGCTCCATGGGAGGCAACCCATGATTTAAGATTATTGTCATTTTACATTCAATAAGCTATGATCAACTGAGCATGAATTTTTTTCTTTTCATGGACATACTTAATGAATGCATGCAAAATTTTTTTTTTTTTTTACATATGTTAAGACTTCTAAAGTTTGGTGTGCCTTCAAGTACACCAAACCAGTGGTACAAACATTTTCATACTATATGCCTAGCATATGACCAAACACTAAGTTTGGTGTTTCTCTTCTCATGAAAATTTAAAAATCATGCATCAATGATCATACATTATCTCTTACTGAGACTTTTCAATTAAAAAGAAATCTTATTCTGTGATAAAGGCATCAATTGTGATTTACTACTAATATCTCACATTTACCCCTTAAGCAAGAGGCAAGTTTGGTGTTCATCAAACTTTGATGTACGGATTTGGGGACACAATTGATCCTTCATGGAAAAAAAAAAGAGAGAAAAAGGAAAGTTATGATGAAAACATTTCTTATAAACATTTGACCAAGAATGACATTGGGATTTCAATTTCACTAGTTGGAGGAAGAAACACATATTTTCAACTATATGACCAAACATTAAGTTTGGTGTCCTCCAAGAAAATTCACGGTTCAAATGGATATAAGGAATGGTGATTCATATAGTGTTAATGAAAAAAAAAGCACCATTACCACGGTTTGATAAAGCTAATGTGTTGTCTTGTTGTGATGACTAGGTGGTCAAAGAACACTTTATGAAAGAGACAAGACAAAGGAAAACATAGCATGAGGACAAAATCTCATCACATGCCTCAAAAAGAGAATCTGCCACTCCTTGAAATGATCACGGCAAAGACAATTGAAGAAGCAAGCTTTGTCTTCATTCATCCTTACATGCACACCTTTGATTCATATAGTATCTAATTGCATCCTAGCCCTTCATTGTTCATTTAAATAACATACCACCTCCAAGCCATGCATGTAACCGAATCCTTGCACCACAACCATTTAAACTCCATTCCCTTCATCATTTCTCATCATAATAAGCTCAGCCTCAAATTTTTTCTTGCTCCAAATATACATCAAAATATCCAATATTCTTCACACTCCCTTTAACCTCAAGAGTCTCAAATAACCAAGTGATCAAGATCTCTCTCTGTTTCATTTTACTGCATAATTGAATTTCCATTTTGGTTAATTGCTTCTGTCTTCTACTTTCTCTGCAATTTACAGTTTACAATTCCTTTGCAATTGTTCTTGTTGGATCTAGGAAGGCATTGAGATCTAGACTTGGTTATCTAGTCTCTTGGGTCCTGAGATCTGAATTCCAATTTTACATCCTCTGTTTAATGTTTTTTTCAATCTCATTTACATTTCTGTTTATAGATCCGATTCAATCCAAGTGATCTTCTACTTCTCTGTTTGTTGCAATTTACTTTTCCTTGTTTAATTTCTGCAAATCCAATTCCCAATTCCCTTTACAATTCAAGCCCTTTACATTTCTTGCACTTTAAGATTCTGCAATTTACATTTCTTGCGTTCTAAGTTTCTGCCATTTAATTTCTTGTTCTTTAAGATTCAGCACTTTAAATTTCAGTTCTCTTTAAATTCAATGCAATTTACCCATTCCCTTTACTTTCCATGCAATCTAAATTCTACAAATCACAAATCACTCAACCAAATCTTGATTCACTTGACTAAATCAACCACTAAACTAAAATTGCTCAATCCTTCAATCCCTGTGGGATCGACCTCACTCCCGTGAGTTATTATTACTTGATGCGACCCGGTGCACTTGCCGGTGAGTTTTGTGTCGGATCGTTTTCCGCTACATCAAGTTTTTGGCACCGTTGCCAGGGATTGATTAGATTGACAATGATTAAGTGAGGTGGTGATCTAGATCAAGCACTTTTTCTTTATTTTTCTCTAATTTTGACTAACCCACTAACTGTTTGAATTTTTGCCTGAGTTGACTGAAACTTCGCTTTAGCAACAAAGTGAAGTTTTCCTGGAAATTTCTGTCTCTATGCAATGCTCTTGCTTACACAAGAGAAGCAATTTCTACCACTAATCTCCCAAGTCCATCAACTGTTTGATACTTTGTGCCAGCTAACCTTCTGAATCACATTCTGAGCCTGAATATATTCTATCATCACTTGAATTGGTTGTGACTGTGCAGATCATGGAGGGGAATTCAACAAATTCTAGCAATCATGAGAATAATATCCCCACCTTGGATGATAATGTAACCCATAGTTCGAAGCAACTATCCATAGCCATGAATGATGTTGCCCAATGGTTTGAAGCTTTTCCACAAGGAAGCATTATCGGATGGGAAGAATTGATGAGTGAACTCCTAGTCAAGTTGAACCCATCACAGAGAGTTGTTAAGCCAGAGGCAGAAGTGCATCCATTCACAGAAGAGAAAGAAATTGAAGGTGCTCGTGCAGTCATAAGCCAAAACAAGCAGATGCATCAGCAGACTCTACAACAACTAGACATGATGGCCAGAAAAATCACTGAGTTGAGACATGTTGTAGTACATACATACAACCTGACTCAAAGCTCATATGGGTGTAATCAAGCTGAACACAGTTTTAGGGTCATTAACCATGAGCAACAAAGTTATGAGCAACTATAATCTCCAAGCAATCACTCTAGCGTGCTCCAACACAGGCCTCAGAATGATGTGTACAATCCACCTTGGAGAACTCATTCTAATGGGAGGGGGGTTGAGAACCAAAACCAAAGACCAAGAGACTTCAACTGCAACAATCCCAGCTTCAAAAATCAACAAAAAACACACCCCCACAACAACAATCACACACACTTCCAACCCCGTCCTACCTCACCATTCGCCCAAAATGACCTTCATCGACCACCACAATTGACACAGCCACAACCACTCCCAACCTTTCAAAGAATCTGGCTGGACCAAAAGTTTGCCTCAAACTTTTGTGCAAACTTTTGGGCAAAAAGCTGGAGCAAAAGTTTGCCTCAAACTTTTGTGCAAACTTTTGGGCAAAAAGCTTGAGCAAAAGTTTGCCTCAAACTTTTTGGCAAACTTTTGGCATCACAAATCAACACCCTGGAGAGCAAAAGTTTGCGCCAACCTTTGCCTCAAACTTTTTGGCAAACGTTGGCGCATGAACAACACACCATGGAGAGCAAAAGTTTGCGCCAACGTTTGCCTCTAACTTTTTGGCAAACGTTGGCGCCATGAGTGTGCAAGGGGAGGCCAACGTTGGAGCAAAAGTTGACCCCAAACTTTTTCCCAAACGTTGGTATCAGCAAAAGAGGGTGGCTGATGTGAAAAGTTTGAGTAAAAGTTTGCCTCAAACTTTTACTCAAACTTTTACTCAAGCTTTCATGATTCCAAACCCGGTTCAATTCGGTTCTTCTCCAAACTCCAAGAGCAATCAACCAAGGCCTCTATCAACCCAATTCCATCAAGAGCAAAGGCCCAATTGAAGGCTTGAAGACCATTTGAAGAAAGTGTATAAATAGCATAGGATTTAAGTTTTAGGGGAGCTTTCTTTTCGGTTTTAAGTAGTACACTTAGTAGAGAGCTCATTTTACATTTCTTGGCATTGTTGTTTTAATTCAAGAGAATTTGGGAGGAGAATTGATCTCTCTTCTTCCTTGTTCTTGCCCAGCACTCTTTACTTTCCTTGTCTTGGATCTTGGGTTGGAGAATTGAAAGAAATCTGTTTCAATCTCATCCTGGGATCTCTCTCTGTTTCATTTTACTGCATAATTGAATTTCCATTTTGGTTAATTGCTTCTGTCTTCTACTTTCTCTGCAATTTACAATTTACAATTCCTTTGCAATAGTTCTTGTTGGATCTAGGAAGGCAATGAGATCTAGACTTGGTTATCTAGTCTCTTGGGTCCTGAGATCTGAATTCCAATTTTACATCCTCTGTTTAATGTTTTTTTCAATCTCATTTACATTTCTGTTTATAGATCCGATTCAATCCAAGTGATCTTCTACTTCTCTGTTTGTTTCAATTTACTTTTCCTTATTTAATTTCTGCAAATCCAATTCCCAATTCCCTTTACAGTTCAAGCCCTTTACATTTCTTGCACTTTAAGATTCTGCAATTTACATTTCTTGCGTTCTAAGTTTCTGCCATTTAATTTCTTGTTCTTTAAGATTCAGCACTTTAAATTTCAGTTCTCTTTAATTTCATGCCAATTACCCATTCCCTTTACTTTCTATGCAATTTAAATTCTGCAAATCACAAATCTCTCAACCAAATCTTGATTCGCTTGACTAAATCAACCACTTAACTAAAATTGATCAATCCTTCAATCCCTGTGGGATTGACCTCACTCCCGTGAGTTTTATTACTTGATGCGACCCGGTGCACTTGCCGGTGAGTTTTGTGTCGGATCGTTTTCCGCTACATCAAGTTTTTGGCGCCGTTGCCGGGGATTGATTAGATTGACAATGATTAAGTGAGGTGGTGATCTAGATCAAGCCCTTTTTCTTTATTTTTCTCTAATTTTGACTAACCCACTAACTGTTTGAATTTTTGTCTGAGATGACTGAAACTTCGCTTTAGCAACAAAGTGAAGTTTTCCTGGAAATTTCTGGCTCTATGCAATGCTCTTGCTTACACAAGAGAAGCAATTTCTGCCACTAATCTCCCAAGTCCATCAACTGTTTGATACTTTGTGCCAGCTAACCTTCTGAATCACATTTTGAGCCTGAATATATTCTATCATCACTTGAATTGGTTGTGACTGTGCAGATCATGGAGGGGAATTCAAAAAATTCTAGCAATCATGAGAGTAATATCCCCACCTTGGATGATAATGTAACCCATAGTTTGAAGCAACTATCCATAGCCATGAATGATGTTGCACAATGGTTTGAAGCTTTTCCACAAGGAAGCATTATCGGATGGGAAGAATTGATGAGTGAACTCCTAGTCAAGTTGAACCCATCACAGAGAATTGTTAAACCAGAGGCAGAAGTGCACCCATTCACACAAGAAAAAGAAATTGAAGATGCTCGTACAATCGTGAGCCAAAACAAGCAGATGCATCATCAGACTCTACAACTAAGAAATGATGGCAATAGAGCAGGAAGAAATAAAGAAACATCAAGGGATGATAAGCAAGAACCAAGAGGCCTCACTCAGAAGACTTGAAAGGCAGATGGAATAACTGGTTCAAAACCTTGCTGAATTGGGTGAGAAGAAGGGAACTCTGAACCTAAAGAGCCATGAAAAGGATGATGGGTTGAAAGGGAATGAAGTCATGAAGGAAAGTGAGAAGGCTATGGAAAGAGAAACAGAGGGAAGGAAGCCCATAGTGAGAGGAGGAAGCCTAAGGCAACAGAAGCCTCAACTTCCATGAGCACAGAATGAAGGATGTCAAGCAAGTGACAATAAAAGAGCGCTTGTTGGGAGGCAACCCAACCTGAGGTAGTTTTCTTTTCATAGCCATTTTAATAAAAAGTTTAATTAGTTTTATCTATATTGCAAGAAGCTAAGTTTGGTGTTGCACACCAAAATAATATAAGGGAGAATGAAGAATTCTAAGTTTGGTGTTCCACCAAAATCTCATTTAAAACATATGACCAGCAATGATGATGATGAGAAGGAGGAAAGCAAGTAAACTCCAAAAGGTTGTATTGTTAAGTGATTATTTTACATCAGATATTGCTGTGATTGAAAATGATATAATACCCCTGCTTGTCTGCATAGTATAGTTTTTCTGTAATTCAATAATTAAGATGCTTGATTATTCACAACACTACACTTTTCACACTTGTTTGCACTCAATATTTCAAAAATGCATCACATGAAAGTTCTTTGAAAAGAAGGATTGAGGAATCAAACAATTTTGAGGCAAGCAAAAGATTAGGAGAAGTGGTGGTTCTAGTTGTATGATTATGTATTGAGGTTGCATGCTTGTGAAAACTTGCATGGGAGCTCATAGGCAGGACATGAAGTTCAAAGAAGTATTGTGGAGATTCTAAAAAATCTATTGATTCTAGAAGTAGCAAACAAAACAAAAGAAAATAAAGAAAATACAAAAGCAAAAAAAGAACATGGCCCAAGGCTCTGAGCATCAATTACTAGGCAGAAAAGAAAGAAGAAACAATGACTCAAAGAGTTGTTAGCCTAGTAAATGCTTGTGGTTGAGTTGTGTCAAAGAAAGAGGCTTGAGCAAGTAAATCCTTAGGGGTGCTTTAACACCTAATACCTTAAAACCAACTGGTTTAGGAGTATTGATTGAAAGCTTATTTAAAGAGCCGCTTTGAGACATGACACTTAGAGTCAAGGCCAAAGCAAAGAAACTATAAGCTGCTTCAAGGGGACTACATATAAAGAGATCTCCATGATACCATTTGGATGAAAATCCTAAGACCTAAGACTCCCAATATGAGAGGACTAGTGAGCACTGAAGCCCTTGCATGAGCATATGATTTAGAGTTCACCCCACTGACACTTAATCACTTTACTCACAGTTTTATTACTTGATGCGACCCGGTGCACTTGCCGGTGAGTTTTGTGTCGGATCGTTTTCCGCTACATCAAGTTTTTTGTGATGACAAGTCATCTTAGCCTAGTTTCATTAGCCTTTTTCTTTTGTTTTCAATTGAATTATGCACTTTCTTGAGCCATAAGCAAGCCAATTGGGTAGATTTTCATGTTTCCTTTGATTTAATCAACCATGTAGGAATTAATGCAATTTCATGAGGTTTTATGCTATAATTGTCACATATTATGAAAGAATGAATATCTCATGATTTTGAGCATAGATTTGATGTGTTTCGTTGATTAATGATAGGTGAAGAAAGCTTGGAGAAAGGTTGAAGCAAGGAGGAATGGCTAGGAGGAAGAGAGGACAAAAAGTTTGAGCAAAAGTTTGCCTCAAACTTTAGCTCAAACTTTTGGAATAAGTGAAAATGAACCAGGGAGCAAAAAGCTGGACCAAAAGTTTGCCCCAAACTTTTGTGCAAACTTTTGGGCACAAAGCTTGAGCAAAAGTTTGCCTCCACCTTTTGTGCAAACTTTTGGACAAAAAGCTGGAGCAAAAGTTAGCCTCAAACTTTTTGGCTAACTTTTGGGCAAAAGTTGGAGCAAAAGTTAGCCCCTAACTTTTTGGCTAACTTTTGGGCAAAAGCTGGACCAAAAGTTAGCCCCTAACTTTTTGGATAACTTTTGGCATGAAAAACACTCCCTGGATGCACAAAAAGTTTGCGCCAACGTTAGCCCCTAACTTTTTGGCTAAC